>NC_136483.1:172869571-173082071 GCF_053919585.1 Euprymna scolopes
TCAAGGCCCAGGAGCCACCCGGGGATAAGGGTTATTGTGTGTACACTAATCAGTGGGATAGTATCGTAGTAATAGTTAGTATTGGGAATTTGATAAGGCGGTTCATCAGGAATTTGTTTGTGTTGGACTTGAAGACATCCAAGTTGAATTCGGGGGGGGGGGGACAGGCAAGCGGCAGAGAGTTCCACAGCCGTGCAGTTCTAAGAAAGAAGCTTTGTTCATGGAATCTACGTTTTGATTTAGGCATGGATAAAGAGTGGGGAAAATTATTGACAGTGGTTTCAGCTAGTCGGGTGTTTTTCGTGAAAGATGGGCGGGGGGGGGCAGAGAATGGAGCTCAGACGACATGGAAATAACGATAAACCAGAGACAGGCTCGCAATGTCTCTTCTGTGGGAGAGAGGTTGCAGGGAAGAGAAAAGGTCATCCCCCACCAAGCCACGAAGTCTATTTTGTACTCTGTCAAGGCAGGATAGACTGTTTTTAGCAACTCCTGTCCAGATGTGGCAGCAGTACTCCATCCTTGGACGTACTTGGCTTTTATACAGATAGAGAATTGCATAATTAGCGAGATATCTTCTGGAGCGGTAGAAGGATCCCACCATTTTCCCAGTGACCTTGGCCACAGACTTGATGTATGTGTTCCATTTCAGATCAGGAGTAAATATCAAACCCAGAAGCTTATCAAAACATGGGGCCTCCCCTAGACGAGAACCATTCATTTCAATCGATGCCAGATGGGGATCAGAGCGTTTATGATGCAATGATAAGCGCTTGGTCTTAGATGCATTAAAAGTAACCAGCCACCTCTTCCCTCACTGAACCACGTGCTCAAGATCTGAGGAGAGAGAATCAGAGAGAACGTTGCCATTTACAGCCTTTGATGTGTTGCCATAGATAGTCGTGTCATCAGCACAGATGTCAACGAATGATTTTAGTATGTGTTTTGGGAGATCATTGATGTAGATCAAGAAGAGAGTTGGGCCCAGGATGGACCTCTGAGAGACTCCAGCATTAATACTGTGGGCCTCTGATTTCTGCCCATCAACCACTACTCTTATGAGCCTATCAGAGAGAAATGATTTAATGATAGAGAAAACATTTCCAATTATACTGTAGCTGGAAATCTTGTGAAGTAGGCCTTTATGCTATACCTTATCGAAGGCCTTTGATATGTCAAGAGCAATTGCCCTAGAAATGAAGCCTTTGTCAAGAGATTTGCTAATTCTATGTGATATAACTGTTAGCACGTCAGCTGTAGATCTAGCAGAACGGAAGCCATATTGTGTGTCACTACGAAGGTTATTTCTGCTGAGGTGGTTGACTACTTCTCTATTTAATATGGATTCCATCAACTTACTCATGACACTCAGGAGACTTATTGATCTGTATTGAGAGGGATATGACTTATCACCTGAATTCTTAAATACAGGTTTTCCAGGGTGTTGGAAAGCACTTCTCCTTAAGGCAATGCTTAAACAGTTTGGTAAGTATGGGGTAATTTCTGGTTGTAGCTTTTTTAATACTATAATTGGAATACCGTCAGGGCCAGTTGCTTTACTGGAATCAAGGTTCTTGATTAGCATGGCGATCTCATGCACAGATATTTGTATGTTACCTAGCGTGTTGTGTGTTGTAGGAGGAAATATGGGGAGTTGATGGCCTTCGTCACATAGAGTAGAATTAGCTGCAAAGTTCTTGGCAAATAGTTTGGCCTTGTCGGATGCTAACAAGATGACCTCTGGACCATTGATAATAGAATGCACGCTTCTGTTCAGGATCCTATTTGCTATTTGCCAGAACTGGTAGGAATCAAGCTGCTGCTCAGCTACATTGGATTTAACGGATTGAGCATATAGCTCTCTTGCATTTTTTATTACTCTTTTACAGTGGTTGCTGGCGGTTCTGAAAGTAGTTTTAGTCTCCGTGCATCTATTACGTTGGTAGCTATGGAAAAAGTGATTTCTATGTGCGATAGCAGCAGCACATTCAGGGGAGAACCATGGCTGGCTGTTAGGTTTTTGTTGGAATTTTTTTGATGGTATGAATTGGTTTATGCTAATAAGTAACCATTCGGTCAGGTCTGATACTATAAAGGACACATCCTTTTTAAACATGGAATGGAGAGGTAGATCAGATATGAATGTACGGAAGCTATCTCAGTGAGCCATAGAGTATCGGTATACAGTACGGTGAAGAGGTACATCTGTAGACTTATTATATTTCATTTTTATCTTAACTGATACAACTAAGTGGTCGGAGGATCCCAGAGGAGATAGAACGGCACATGAGCATAGCTCAGGGGAAGTCGAGAAACAAAAGGGCTAGAAGGCTTGCGTACTGACTGGTAGTATCGGGCACATGGGTGGGCTCGCGAACAATCTGAGTGAGGTCATAGGCAATGGCAAAATCATGACAGAACCTCCCCTCATCGACTGTCTTATTTGAGTGGGTCAGCCATTCAACATTGTGGACGTTGAAGTCACTGCAAATGTGAATGTTAGCCGCGGGATGAGCAGACAGGATGTTGTCAATTTCTCCGATATACTCTTAAAGATAGTAACTCCACTGTTATGGGGTGATAGAGGGCAAATATAAATGCGATGGTGTAAGCAAGTGCAACCCGGAAGCACATATAAGGTAAGTTAGGGTCTTCTCTGGATATATCCTTGCCACACAGGAAGCCATCTTTAATGTAGGCACATATTCCATATGTCTGGTTTTGTCTCCTGTAATTGGGTTTCAACCTCTGAAAGGTTGGAACGTAGACCCCTGACGTTGGAGAAGGAGACATGGTAGTAGGGGTCTACGTTGGAGGATGGGGTTCTAGGTTTATTCGTGTTTTTGTTTTTTTTGAGATATTTCATGTTGAGGATTTTGGGATTTGTGGAACAGGTCAGCATACTTGGTTAGAGTAGTACAGAAATGGAAAGTAAGAGAGAAAAGACGGGAAGATTTTTTTTTTTTTTTTTGCAGCACATGATAAGGTAAAGCTGTAACAATTACCCACTAGTATGGCATCGAGAGGCCCCACCAGAGACTACTGCATGGTCCAGAATCAATTCACCAAATGGCAATACAACAGCCCCAGTACTTTGCACCTGCTGATAGGACAGCCTCCTTAGTGGTTAATCCAAGGTTCGGGTCCCTGACTATCAGGCGGTTAACGTCAGCCCAGATGAAATACAGAAACATTATTTTTGTGCGTCCGCATTGTTCTGTCTCCAGGAAAGAGAGACAGAGAAAAAAGATAAAGCGGAAATGGATGTAAGGTGCTAATGTTCACTTGTGGCAAAAATCGTATTCCCGGAATTAAAAGGAGATAATTATGTTTACCTTATTATCACAGGTTTTGTGTCCGTGAGTTTGCTATATGTGAAATGCAATTCCCGCATAGTTTATGCGCCTGGCAGTGTTCTTAGATAGGTTTTGTGTTAGAATGTCTTCAATAAGTATCGATAATCGATAATCGATAATCTAATGAAAGAAACAGGCGATTTTGATCAAAGTTAACATCTTACACAGCCTAACATTACAAATGCATCTGAGAAGTTTTATTACCACACAAGACATAAGGCTGGACACATAAAATCAACAGTAGATTCTTTGATTGACAGGGGTGCGTTCGAAATGAGTGTTCCTGTATAAAGCATATCACAATGATACTTGGTGTTTTCATTTTAAACTTAAATTTAAGTGATTATCACCGCACAACCAGTAATGCCAGGTACATAAAATCATCAGTAGGTTCTTTGATATGACAAGGGCACATGTGAAATTAATGTTTCTGTTTAGAGCGTAATTGAAGTATGATACTTGACTTCTGCATTTTAAACTTTAATGCGAACCATTATATATAAAAATAATTTTATAAAATCAGCAGTAGGTTCTTTACAATTCAATGTAAACTACAATATACTGTGAACTTAGTCACTCTGAGAGGCATGTGACACTTCATCCAGGTGTATCACGATGGGTCCCCAATTAGACCAGGTAATCAATTTGATTGAAAAATAGACCATTTCATTGATTTCGATGACAATAAAAATATGAGGGTGTGAAATATTTGTTGATCATCATTCAATCCCAGACAACGTCGGATCACCCTGCTAGTTTCACTATATGTAGGACTTTAAAGCCACACAGCAAAAACAAAATGCCTGACAACCGATCCACACAGCAATCTTATTTGCACTATCAACAGAAATACCATTTAACAAGTAAACGAAATTTTGTATAATTCGGACACAACTCTTGATGACTAATGATTGATTGTTAAACAGTGAATAAACCTACGATAGGCGGGCTTTGGGGAAAAAAGTATTATTGACTTCAAAAGAGTGCGGTATCACATTAAAACTAGGATTTATAACATTTACAAACTCCAAGTTGTACTCTATGGTTTGGAGTGCATAAATTGGACAACTTCATTGCTGCTAAAACAGAACCATTTCAAAATCATATAATGAGATTTATGACGGACTCACAGACCAAATCCAAATTAAAGAACTTCATCAGATCACCAATCACTCAAGTAATCAATGGCATGGTACTAAAACTCTTCAGTCATATCAAAAGGTCTTAAACTGAATTATTTAAGGTATGCAGAGGCAAAATGATAGAAGGAAAACAAAAGAGGGAAGGTCATGCAAACCTTGGTGTGACAACATCTATGTGTGGTCACATGTTTAAATCAACTTTAAATGATGGAACAAAAAAACAGAATTAATGTCACTTCAGAAATCAAGAGCAATGTACTAAAACCTTTTGGATATATCAAGATGTCTTAAAATAAATTATCTAAGATATATCTAGAAGGGATCGAAGAAGGAAAACCAAAGCAAGGAGGTCCGTGCAAACGTTAGCGTGACAACGTCTAAATGTGGTCACAGCTAAGTTTAAATTAAAGTGCATTTTTATGTCAGTGCGCAATCTGATCTAATTGGAGATAACAAAACAAAATACTTGACATTTTTAGCCCATTAAAAACGGGTGAAAGTTATAGCTGTAAGATTGCATGGATGCACGGATGTAAATGCATGAGAAGTGACGTCATCGGTGAAGGAGGGAATCACTTTAAAAAAAATGAAAGAGAAAGACAATTTCGGGAGAGACGAGATAAAGTTCGAAATCTCTGGAGAGACGAGATAATGTTTGAAATCTCGGGGGAGACATTGAGAATGTTTTAGATCAAGGCTGTAACGACGAAGAAATAAATAATAGAGAAAGGTAGTTTGCTTAGAGCATTGCTGGTAAATAAATATGGAAGAGTATAAGAAGGCTATAGCAATGCAGAAAGCTCTCTACTCTAATAGTTTCTTTCCTTGAACAGCTAGACTTTGGAATTCCCTTCCTGTTACCTGCTTCCCTGAATGTACTGATATGCAGAAGTTTAAATGTAACATAAACCAACATCTTGTTAATCTTTCCTAGGCATAGTCCCAAATAGTAGTCCTTTATGTCCAATTGGCGATATGCCTTGTAAGAAGTGAATGTGAGAAAAAAAATAGTCTAGCTTATTAGTCATGAACAGTGAAATGTACTGTGTACTTATCTGCTTCACATTTTCTTAGAAATTACAAAGTTAATTTGTATGAAATTTTGTATGGACTTTCTTATGATATGGTGCAGTGAAGTAAGTATTGTGGTATCCATTTGATGCATAGTTAAACATTAAGAGGGATTTTTTTTTTTTTACATGGAGGTCACCGCTTATCAAGGCCCGGAAGCCACTCGGGGATAAGGGTTATTGTGTGTACAGTAATCAATGGGATAGTATCGTAGTAATAATTGTTAGTATTGGAGATTTGATAAAGTGTCTTACTTAAGGGGGCGGTTCATTAGGAATTTGTTTATGTTGGACTTGAAAACATGTAGTCAGGTGGGAAACAGGCAAACAGAAGAGAGTTCCACAGTCGTGCACTTCTGAGTAAGAAGCTTTGCTAATGGAATCTACGCTTTGATTTAGGCACAGATAAAGAGTGGGGAAAAGTTAATGACAGTGGTTTCAGCTAGACGGGTGTTTATCGTGAAGGATTGGCGAGGGGGGGGACCAGAGATTGGAGCTCAGACGAGTACTTGCCATGGAAATAACAAAGATAGGCTTGAAACGTCTCTTCTGAGGGAGATGTGGGATTAATAGGCATTAGTCACCATAATAACACATTTACTCTGGAAGTTTTCTCAGAAGCTACTAGACTAATCTGGCTGAAAAATTTTATATGTCTTCGTTTTGATAAAAACTAAGCAGCGAACTAAGTATTATGGTATTTGTTCGATGCACAGGTAGGCATTAATAGGGATTAGTATTTAATGCAAAAATGAACGCAAATTTAACCATATTCAACCATCAATTTAGCATGAAGCATTTATTCTGAGTCACGGGGCTATGTAACATTGACCAATACACGTTGAGATCAAGACAAAGACTAACTCCGACTTGCTTTTTGGTTTGTACAACAACATTTATTTCTTAGATATGCAAGAGTATAAGAAGGCTATAGCAATGCATAGAACCAGCTATTATATTGGCGTGACGTATGAACAAAAACGGACAAACGAAATAATTGTTTTTTTTATTTTATTTAACTTCGTATATCCATTTATTAATTTATTTTTTCTCTTTTTTGTGATTATCTTGAAAAATAAATGGATAATAAGTTGAATAAAATAAAAAAAATAAGACGTTTCGTTTATCCTTTGTAAACAAAACAAAATAATGAGTTAATTAACTTTTGATATCCTTACTTTGGTGTTTACCATGCATTCCAATTTCTATTTAATTCCAGTCTTGATGTAATTGTACCGTTTCAGAAACGATTTGATTGGTTGTTGATGTTGAATTCTTGGAACCTACATAAATGTTTTTCTATGAATCATATGAGCTCTTGCTTACTTTATAAATACTAATTCTTTAATATTTATAATATACTTTTGTTTTACCATCTTGGATCATTTTGGTAAATTTAATTGCAATTTTTATTTTAAATATATATATATATATATATATATATATATATATATATATATATATATATATATATATATATATATATATATAAACTGTTATATCGATTGGTTTCCTAAATGTAAATCCAATGAAACTCGCGTGATTATTAAAGAGTTCTCAATGCAGGATAGAGCACCCAAATATCTTATAAAAACCAATGTGGTCTTGAGACCCGTTTCAATATCAATTCTTTTTTGGTCTATTGAAGTGTTGTCCCTGAATTGGGGCTCCACTGAAACATGTATGCACATATGTAACCAATAATGTTTGCATAATAGACAGACTATATATATATAAATTTGAGTTTTGTTCTCACACTGATATTGAGTTAAAAGACTATTTTTTCTGTATAAAAATTATTAAAACAATTCTTTTAAATATACTGACTCATGAATATGCAAGCCACTAAATGAAAGTTAACTAAATTTGCATATTCCTTTGAAAACGAGCATTAATTAATTGCTTATTCCTGTTATGGATTCTTATTAGATGATCGTTTTCATTTCGCGATTACGCTGAATTCTATTTATGCATAGTTTCTACGTTCTGCATAATCACAAAAAATTTAAGATGAAATATTTATATATATATATATATATATATATATATATATATATATATATATATATATATATATATATATAAAAGTGACTTTGTTGGTGTGTATGCAAAAAGTCTCTACCAAACTCCTCTCTGAATGTTTGGTCTACAGAGTTGAAATTTGATATGTAAGGTATTTGGACCTGTAACGCACTTTTTATTTGGTCTTTAGCCGATAAAAATTGCTGCTAATGGGTCAGAATTGAAAACAAATAGTTGACCTTGGCAGGGTAAGTCAAATAAAACATTACTCTTGCTGTTACTTTTGCGCATGTGCAAAATTAAACATTCAAGCTCAGTCGCTTAAGTTTTAACCTTTCATATCCATCTGTCAGTAGCCCAGACTGTGAAAACACTGGAGAGATAAATAATGACTAAGGCTGGGGGGCTAAACGTTTTGGTTTCGATTCTAGCAGATGGTACCCATGTCATATATTTTTATAACTTTTGAAATTATTACTATATATTGGATGATCATCAATAGAGAATTGGTCCTATAATAATAAATAAGAAATTTGAATGAATTAAAACATAATATTTATGTATGTTTTATGACCCGCTAGTATATATATATAAATTATGAAATCAGCAGCAACCACCGAAATGAAAAACAAATTGAAAAATGGACTTCAAGTGTACTTTATTGATGAGTTTTATTTAAACTCTATTCTTTGATTTGTTTTTCATTTCGTGAGTCACTGATGATTTCTTTAGATTTTTAAACACCTTTAATAGGCAGGTCCACTGCAATGAAACTATGGTGCGTCTCTGAAATTTGTAATGTATTGAGCAAATAATTTGTATTTTAGCTCTCATATTTATGATCGGGCAGTTTATTGATTTTTTTCAACGCATCCTGACACTGTATATATATATATATATATATATATATATAGAACAAATTTATAGACAAGATAATGTTTTTTCTTTATTGACCTGACAAATGATTTTTCAAACATCAAGAGGAGAGAGGAGTTACAAATGCTATTAGAGCATTTATAACCCTCCCTATTGATGTTTTTTTCTAATTGAACTGACAAATAAATTCATATGCATCAATATATCAATATATTTTATCTTGTCTATAACTTTATTTTTTGTATATAGTTATGCTTTGATAAGTCTCCCTTTAAAGAATTCTACAACATTTTTTAATCCCCTCCCTCTCTCTCACACACACACACACACACACACACACACACACACACACACACACACACACACACATAACAAGGGTCGTTTCAAAAGCAAAGCCTCCTATTTTTTAACGCAAAAAGTTGAAGAACTATAAAGACGGGAGTGGTCCTATTAAAACGAGCAACCTTTTGTGCTCCACAATTTATTTTTCTACATAGTCACTACCTTTCTCAATGCACTTTTTTCCAGGAATTCAATGACGCATCTCTGCTTCTGACACTTGGCCATAACAGGAGTCGCTTTCTTAGTCTCACATCGTCAATATCTGCAACAGAGAGATGAAACTTTCAGTTCATGAATGCATAAGTTTAGTCGTCATAATAATGCAGTTTTCAGTCCTCTCTGATCCATGTGGGGCAGAATAAAAATAGGAGGTATTGCTTTTGGCTTCTGAAAGAGCAAAATATTTTCAGTCATCCTGAATGCTATTAACAGTAATTATAGATTTACTGTAAAATAAATAGAGCAGTTTCGGAAGAAAAATATTGCTCAGCTACTTTGGACTTGACAAACTGAGCATACAACTCTCTCACGTTCTTTAATACTCATTTTCAGTGGTTGCTGGCAGTCCTGAAGGCAGCTTTAGTTTTAGTACATCTATTATGTTGGAAGCAATGGAAATAGCGATTTCTGTGTGCAATGGCAACAGCACATTCTGGAGAGAACCACAGCTGGTTGTTAGGTGTTTGCTGGAAGTTTTTGGAGGGTATGAAATGGTCTATACCTACAATTAACCATTAACTGGACTCATGACAAAGAACTTCAAAAACTACCAGGCAAATATACCCGGTGAACCAAGTGCAAGGAAAGATTCAAAAATTGCACATAGATGGACGGTTAGAATCTTAAAAAGATCTCTCGGTTAGAATGTATAAAGTAGCGGATAAATGTTCGCTATATAGTCATATGCCGCATCCCAAACTTGAACAAAATAAGAAGAATTTTTTTTTTTTTAACGTGAAAAAGTAATTTCATTTACATTCATTCATTCTTAACGATTTTCGCTGTAAAGAAAAACATCTAAAAATATTTTTTCTGTTTATAGACTGAATTGCTAAGATAAGAATTTCACTTAATTCAACAGTTTATTTATTTATTTTTTTTTTCAATCTTTTTTTTTTTAACTTAAATATTTTCCTTTCACTTTTTTGTAATAAAGGGCTCTGGTTGTCATTATAATTAATTACCACCCAATGAAGACAAAGGTTGTATTTTAATGCCAGGGCGGGGGTGGGGGAATCCAGCGCCATTCCCTTACCCCAAGGTTAGTTTCAATTTCACAAGTCTGCTTCAGCCTAAGAAAATGAGTAACATTTTAACCTCCAAATTAAAAAAATAAACTTCTGTGAATTTTTTTTAAAAACTAAAGTTGTGTTCTTTTATTTGAAAGATAGTTCTTTTGCTGTAGCACTGAGTGAATGGAACAGCAACTTTGGACCAGCATAACGAGCAGCAGCAGCAGCAGCATGATGATGATGATGATGATGATGATGATGATGATGATTCAGTATGGTAGCTGTCCCGTATTTCTTATTTTATGTACTTCCTCTCTAGGAGGTTTGACACAAGGTCAGGTGTAGATTTGGTTGTTTTGTTTTATGGCATATCAACTCTTTTGGGGGTTATTTAATGCCGAATCCAGTTATTTTGAAAACAGTTTTTATGCTTCAAGTTCTTTATATCTTTAAATATTTATTTGTAGAGTTTGGTTTGGTTGTTTTGTTTTACTGCATATCAACTCTTTTCGGGTTATTAAATACAGAATCCAGTTATTTTGGAAACAGTATTCATGTTGCATCGAGTTATTTTGTAGAAGGTTTTTTAAAAGTCCTCAGGGGATGTTAAATCCTGGTGAAAATGAACAAACAGTGCAGTTTTAGGTCTTAACATATATAAATTTGAGTTCTGCCTGCACCATACAAAAAAAGAAATGACTAAGACCATCGTTTGCCCTCCCCCATTTAGCTCCAAAAGTCCCAAAAGCCTTAACATATTTAAATTTGAGTTCAGCACCATGCAAAACTGCTAAGTAGATGTACACAGAAAATTTTAGACAAATATGGTAAAATAGTCCCAAAAATAGAGTATTTTTATTAGCCCTAAAAGAGCCCCTGAGGTACACCCAAGAGTTATTGCGAAGTATAGACAAACAAAGTTATATAGAAATCAGTTAGTTACAACTTTTTAGAAAGTTTTATAACAATCCAAGGTATCAATTTTTTTTTTAATAAGCATAAAAGTGTCAATTTTAGCCATTTTAACTCAAAAGGCACCCCTAAGGGGGCAATAGAAGTTTTCCCTGAAAATCCGTTCTGTTACTTTTTTACTCATGTCATGTTTGATGTTTGTGCAAAATTTCAAAAAATTTCAAGGCAGAGTTATTGAGAAAAGTGCGGACAGACTAATTGATGAATGGACGAATGGAAAAGGGTGAATTTACAGGTTCACCCTCCTTTTTTCAGGAGACCAAAAAGTAAGGAACCAAATTACATACATATCTACTTCATACACTTAAATAAGAAATGAGCAGGTGACGGTGGCTGAGTGGTTAATGACACCGACTGAATCACATTCGTTTCACAGAAACATTTTCATCAAACCTACACCTGACCTTGTGTCAAACCACATGCTCCAGGTGGGAGAAGAGAGAATCAGAAAGATCTTGGTCATTGCCTGTCTTTGAAGTGTTACCATAGTTAGTAATATCGCCTGCAAAATGTAGACCAACGATCGTAAAACATGATTTGGGAGATCGTTGATGAAGATTAAGAAGAGAATCCCTGAGGCACTTTCAGTTTCGGAATTTTTGCTGACTACTTTAATAAATCTATCGAAGAGAAAGGATTTGATGGTTGAGATGATATTTTCAGCTATTCTGTAACTGGAAATCTAACCTGGACCTCTAATGGACTCAAACGACTTAGATATGTCAAGAGCTATTGCTCTAGAAATGATGCCATCATCAATAACATTTTATATGTTCCATAACCGTTTTTACATTTGTTTTCTACAAACTACTTGAGCATTGTTCTTCTCTCTAATGGACTCAAACGTTGTATGCTGAAACAGTTACAAAAGAAATAAGAACTTAGACACAAAATTTCCAAGTGCAAGAAAAATTTATTTATTTTCTTTGTTTGCCTTGTTAGTCGCTGACATGTATTTAACACCAGTATGTTCTCTATTTTTAACTACCACATTAGCTGGCTGTCATTACACGGCTCCAGATACAACTGTGTATCAATGTATGGTACCAGACACAGCTGGCTCTCAATACACGGTGCCAGACACAGTTGGCTGTTAATACATGGCACCAGACATAGCAGGCTTCCAACTGAAGGGATAAGAGGAAAAGCTCTGGTGTAACTTCTCCTTAATTTTTTCCCTCTCTTTTTCTCCGTTTTTCTTTCCAGTCTTAATGTCTATATATGCAGATGAGTCTGTGACATCACGATCACACCATTGCCCAAAGTGCTGACATGACTATGTTACATACTTATCCGAGAATAAATGTGCATGTACAAAAAATAATATCAGTAATAAAATTAAATAAATAAATAAAAACAACAGAAAAAAACAACACTCATTTCATTTCATTTCATATGTCATGCAATAGTGTATTTTTGGTGATAGTAAGTGTCAAGAACAGCGCTAACAATTAATATCAATCAATCAATCAATCAATAAATCAATCAATCAATCAATCAATCAATCAACAAGGGTTTTATCACTCAATGAGGAACCCCTCCCTGGGCTTTAGCATCTAATCCTGTCCCAAGCTATCTGTTGCCATGTGGGACCCGTGTGTTGTATCAGGTCGTCCCTCCATCTTGTTCTTCGTCTTCCCTTTGTTCATGAGGTGTCCATTACGTTGTCCTCATGGACCATCTGTTGTCATGTTGTCTGGCCACATGCCCTGTCTATCTTTGTTTGGATGTTTTGATGGCATTATTGATGTCAATAACTCTTGTTTGTTGGCGGATCCAGATGTTTGTCTTTCTGCCTTGTAAAGTGATGCCTAACCTTATCCTCTCCATCTTCCTTTGTGCTACTGCCAATATTTCATTTTGACAAGTTGTCATGGCCCATGTTTCACTACCGTAAATCATCATAGGTAGTACATATTCATTGAAGATCTTCCCTTTGATTGACATATTTGCTTTTCAGCTTCTCATAATATTTTCCACTTTCCCAAAAGCTGCCCATCCCAATGCTATCCTTCTCTTTATCTTAAGGAAGAGATCTCCATCTTTTGTCAGTTTCGTTCCCAAGTAGATGTAGCTTTCAACTTCCTCAATGGTTTTTCCATCAACAATTATTGGCGACTTGGCAGCGTGCTGGTTTAACAATTAATATGCTTGCAGTTAAATTGTCGAATGAAAAAGATGGATAGTAACATGAATGTTATGAATGGGTCACCAGTTAGCAAGAGCTAACTCAACAACGGAAATTTTGGAATGTAGGTAAAAAAAACATGAATCAACAGACAAAATCTATTTATACCAACAATTTTACAAAAATGTGAAATATACTTTGAAAAACCCGAGTTTGTTGAGGAGTTTAAAGTTCTTGAATTAGAAGTAGACAAAAGCAACAAAAAGTTCATTTCAAAGTTCCATTGTGTGTGTGTGTGTGTGTGTGTGTGTGTGTGTGTGTGTGTGTGTGTGTGTGTGTTTACCTCCTGGGTGTTCGAGTTCACTGGAGGTATATCAGTAGGCTTAAAGAAATTTCAGAGTTAGACATTGCAGTCTTTTTGAATAAGCGTTGTTGATGTCGAGAGTCAAGGTGCATTGCAGATGTCCCCCCAAAAAACTCTGATTTCTGTTGACCAAGTTACTATTTTATATGTTTTTCTAAGTTTGCATAGACGTTTTACTTTTGGGGGCTTGAAAGGATTTTTATTGCTTGAAAATACTTTGTGTTAACATGTTCATGTGAAAACTTACTTGCTTTTAGGAGTGAAAAGGAAAGAGAATCCAGACGAAGCAGAGAAAAAGAAGAGTAGGAATTCAAGCCATTTTCTTTTTAGCATTTATACGACTCAATTTTTTATGTCAAAATCCGATGGCAAACTGTTATGGGAGAGGTGGAATACAATAAGAGGAAAAAGAAAGCCAAGGAACAAAGATAGATAAGTAGTTTATATCAGCTTTGATAACTTTCCTATGCTCATTCTCTCGTCTCGCACAACAATTTCTAATTTACCACACATAAACATAGCAAAGATTTTGAATTTTAATGACTATGACTCGTTAGAAAAAAAATTATATATAACTAAAACATATTTGACATGTCAAAATTGCACCGCACTTTAAAATATTTTAACAAATATCTGTTGTTAAAAAATAAATAAAACATATTTTATTTATTTTATTTATTTGCAGACTATTATTCTCATCTTTATAGTTGTTTCACAATGTTTCGGCCGACTATTCCTCTGGCTTTCGTCAGGTGGTTAACCGCGACGAGATAGGAATGCTGAATCTCTTAACTGTATTTTCAGTAATTACTGCCTATGTGTATAAGATCTTTCTGTAGAGGAGTTTGTCAACCTGGCATGAGGATACTTTCCCTAGAAACCCTCACTAAATATCCAAAATCACATAATATTTGTCGTCCAAATAAGATCTCTTTGGTATGGCTAACCAATACTAGCTTTTATGAGGTGTTGCAATATTTTGGGCTTATAATGGGGTAGATATTTATTTGCTGCCCACCTCAACAAAATGTGGCACAAGGCCGGAAAGTGGGAACCCCGCAGGCTCCCCTAAAGGAGGGGCACTCCTGCAATTTTAAAAATTGCCTGAGTAACCCCGTCGGCATTCCCCGGTCGGGGCGCCTCAGGCAGCAAGCAATAAACTTGCCCCACCGGAAAGCCCGGTGGCAAGGCCTGGGAGGGTGGACCTCCTAGGTATTACCCAGGCGGTGTACCTCAGTCCAACAGGTGCTGGGCTGGTTCCCAGCCCCTCACCTGTTGGGCTGAGTGTCAAGTGACGAATCCTTGACTGGTACTACCCTGTCTCCCTGCAGCCGAAGCCGCTAGGAGACACATCCCATCATAAGAGGTTTATAATGGGGTATGATCCCACACAGTCGGACGATTCTATTTATAAACGATGCTGCTAAGAACTGACAAATCAAATTAATTCACGTTATGCTACCAACCAATCAGAAACCAGAATTGCTTCATAAATATTAAACCTTTTCTGGAGCAATTTCACATGTTCTTTTCCTGGGTTTCGACACGGTAAGAATATTTTGTTCTATGGAAGTGTCTACAACAAACAAGTCACCTCCCAGGACTTGTGTGTAACAGCGAACCATCTGAAACTGTTCTAAAAGTCAAAATGGCTTACACTTCTACAGTGCACTTTCTCCAAGTGATGTTAGCTCAAGTAACAGCACAAAATTGAATTCTCCACAAGACTAGATAAATTATTGTCCTGGAATCTGGTAAGATCAAAAGACAACAAGAAAAGTATACCATAACATATTTAAATGATCAATCAAGAGGAGGCTCCTTCAGTCTTTGACAGACTATGGATACCCACCATAAGGGTGCTTGTGCGTGAAATTTTTGTGGCAGGAGGTGCACAATCTCCAACCATACCTTTCCTGAGTTGACATTGTTAAATACCAGTGGCCAGTGGAGTGTATGTTCAGGACGACTGGAAACAAATCCCGAGATAAGCAGAGAGATCATACAGTACCTAGAATTCCCATATGGTCACCCATCTGGTACTAATCAGGCTCAACGTTGCTTAACTTTGATGATTTGACGAGAACCGGTGTGATCAATCAAGGAAATGATAATTATGTTCTCAACTTTTTTACTAACTCAGAAGAAAACTTTAATGCAATATTTAGACAACCTGATATGAGGCTACTTTTTCATACAAGTAAACTCTGACTAAATATTCAAAATAACATAGTATTTGCAATATTTGTATTGCAAATACTATGTTATTTTTAATATAAGACCTCCTCGGCATAGCCAAACCACACTAGCTTTTACGAGGAATGGTGCACCTTCTGCAAGTGGTGTTGGCTGAAGTAACAGCACGAAGCTGGATAATCCATTAGACTAGACAAATTCTTCTCCTGGAATCCAGTATGACCAAGCGACTACAAGAAATCGATACTGTAAAATAGAGGAGAGGAAAAATATATTCCTGACTTCTTAACTAACTCAGTGTTTGAGAGGTAAGGAGAACTTTAATGGAATATTCCAATATCTATGTATCTCATATTATAACACGATCAGCCAGTCACAGGTGAGTGACTGACTCACGTGTTACACTAAATGTCTTAGCAACAGTTCCATGATGATGTGACGATGAGCCATCGTTAGGGTCTGAGTATCAAGAGGAAAGTCATACCTTCTTCATCTTCAGGCCTACTTTGTTCTTTAATGCAGACATTTTAGGCAGACACAAAAAATAACGCACAACACAATCGTCATATATGAGAAATATAATTAACTATTTATTTTTTTTTTACAAGAAAATATTACAACATTTTTTACAAAAAACAGTTTACAAATGATAATTAACTTTCACAATTAAAACCTTAACTAATGCTGAGGGAGGGGGTGCCCCCTCCTCTCATTTATGAAAAGATAAAAATATATGTCTTACCCCATGCTGTCTGGATGAAAAAGAGATCGAGAAAAGAAAGGGAATTTTGGGATTGCATTCTGGCTGCTTATTTCTTTGTATCCCTCTGCTTACGGCCATGCTGGGGGAGAGGGTGCTAACAATCACTATAACCGGGGCACTAACATATAGTGGCACAATATAGAGATTAAGTGTTAGCCCCAGGGAGAGGGCCCCTCGATTTCTGCAAACTTCAACTGAAGTAAAATGAAACAAAATGAGAAACAAACACAAAATAACATTTCCTTATTATTGTTCACACATTTTCTAATAACATTTTTTTCTTATTGTATTTGGAATCTTAATCTATTCTTTACTTAATACTTATGTCTATTGATCTCGCCTGGTCTATTATATTATGTACATGTTTAGGAATCACCTTTACATTTGCCTTGGACAGACAGTTTGTCTGTGAATAAATATATATGAATGTAAATCAAATGTTTTTTTTTTGTTTTTTTTTTTTTTACTGTTGACCTTTTCTTCTTTTTTCTGACATCCATGTGTTACCCACGATAGCACAACACACAAAATGGTGGCCACCTGTGCGACATCTGCAATATGAAATCTCACCAAGCCCTGGTATGGTTCATCTTCCTGTACAAAACATGGACACATTAAACGATTAAAAAAGGTTGACCGATCAAGGAAAGATTCCTGCTTTGCTGCTGACTGCAACATGGTCATCTTCAAATCTAATGTAAATAAGTTCTTATTGAGCCACTCCCTTTAATAATCAAATTCTACTCAATTTTCACCACAATCAATCTTTATGAGTTGGTCTCACTGACTATATTACACTCATTAACCTTTATCCTTGAGTGGTCTTCAGGTCTTGGTAAGCGGTGATTCCCTTGTAAAAAAGTGATTACGTAAGACTGCACAGAGTGGGATTTAGAAACTGCTGTTCTGTTGAACTGTGAGAACTTAAGAATGAGCTTGTGTAAAATCAGAAAAAAAAATCTGATCTCTGGAACGAGGAAAAGTGATGTTGAATGAATATAAGAAGAAAAACACTGGCAGTCAGAAAAAAACGTAAAAAACAAAATGTTAGCTTTACACGGAAGTGGTAGGGGGGAGTTTTGTTGAAAAAAAAATACATGGGTGACAAAGCAAAAAAAAAATAAAAAAATAAACAAATGAACCACGCTGATTAAAAAAGATGCAAGAAAACTTTTCAGCATAACTACAAAATTACAACAAATCTTACAAAAGAAAATACTCTCAAATCGCCATAGAAGACTTTCTGGCATCTAGGGAACCCAACAGTGAAGATGCGGGATTTTGCTGTTTGGTGGATTAGTCAGGTGTATGTACATCAAGGGGGCACAAATGCTAAGAGTTCATCAGAGTGCATTCCATTAGAATTCTTGTAAAATAGAAACAGGGATGCAACCTTGCAGTGATAGGAGAGGTTCGATTTTGGCTGATAGTGTGGGACGTATTAGATTTGATACAATTTTTTGTATACTCTGGTAGATGCACCCGCTCAGATATGGCAACAATACTCCATACATAGGTGAATGATAGCTTTGTAAAGGCATAGGATACTCTTTGGTGTAAGTAAATTTCTAGCATAGTAGAAAGAAATCACCTTCTCTGCAGTCACCTTGGTAAAGTCCTCAATATATCCGTTCCAAATTATGTTGCCCCTGAATGTTAAGCTGAAGTGTTTGAAGGATAGGCTGTAGGATAGGGGATTATTTGTCATGGAAATCGGTCAAGGAGGTTTTTTTAGTTGTTAAAGGAAAGCAGCTTAATCTTAGTAGCAATAAATGTTACTATCAACTTACAGCCCCATTCCATGACCAACTGAAGGTCGTTTTCTAGGGTTTTATTGCCTTGGATATGTGTACATTCATTTTTCCCTCATATCATCAGCAAACCCATCTCAAACACAATTTTATCTAAGAGGTCATTTATGAATCTTTATCTATACTATTATATATAAAGGGACTTTGTGCGTGTGTGTGTGTGTGTGTGTGTGTGTGAGTTTCTTACTCTAAAATCAAAGAAACTTGTGTGTGTGTGTGTGTGTGTGAGTTCGTTCTGGGCCAATTTTTATGAATTTTCACACAAACGTACTTTACGTGCCTGGCAGTATTCTGAGATAGTTTTGTATCAGAATGTCTTCGATAAGTATCGATAATCAATAATCGAAATAATCTGATGAGATAAAGAACAGGCGATTTTGACTATAGTTAACACCTTATATAGCCTAACATCATGAGTGCATTTGAGAAGTTTTATTACCACACAATCCGAACGTCCTGACATATAAAATCAACAGTAGGTTCTTTGATATGACAAGGGCACGTTTCAAATGAATATTTATGTTTAAAGCACAGTTGCACTATGATACTTGACCTTTTCATTTTAAACTTAAATTCAAACCATTATCACTGCACAAGCAGTAAGGCCAGGCATATAAAATCAACAATAGGTTCTTTGATATGGCAGTAGCATGTTTGAAATGATGTAATGTTATGACCCTTTAGGCTGTGATCATAGCGTAGTATCTGTTAACTGTGGCAATATACATATAAACCAATATACAACAATGAATGTTTCTGTTTAGAGCACAATTAAAGCATGACACTTGATTTTGTATTTTAAACTTTAATTCAAGCCATTATATATAAGCAATAATTTTATAAAATCAACAGTAGGTTTGCTACAATGCAATATAGACTACAATGTATTGTGGACTAAATACCTACAGTAATGCATGTGGAGCTTACTCCTGGTGCACCATGATGCGTCCCCAACTAGAGCAGGCAATCAATAGATTTGATTGAAAAATGTATGATTTTACCGATTTCAATGACAATTAAAATATGGGCATGCAAAACATTTGTCGATCATCACTTAATTTCAGGCAGCGGCAGGTCTCTCTGCTAGTATCATCAGATATAATAAAGGTCCAAGGATCGATCCCTGAGGCACACCTGCATTAATATCATGCCGTTTGGATGTGTGACAAATGAGGACAACTTTGATTTTCCTTTTCTCTATTAAAGATCTGATTATTAAATAGTAGGATAAACTTAACTCTCAAGCCTCGGTTGTGCAACTAGTCTAAGAGAAGGAAAACAATCACTTTCACCAATACCCTTGGAAAGAGTATGACGTAATATATCCTCTCTTCAGCTATGAACTAAATATTAGGCTAAACTAGACTCTTAAGCGTTTGTTGTGCAACAAATCTAAAAGGAAAATTCCCCGCCCAAAAAAACACCAATATTTTTGTGTTTATCCTGGTATTGTTTCTACTCGTCCTATATTCCTTGCCACTGAACCGTTGGTCGGGGAGAGATGCAGTTAGGGATTGTGTAACATTTGCTTCACTATAAATTTCTCTAGAGCAATAGACATCGATATATCAAAGGCTTTCGAAACGGTTCAGCACAGAGGGTTGCTTAAGAATCTTCTCAGCTATGGAATATCTGGCAATGTCTTCGCAACTATCAAATCCTTCCTCTCAGATAAGATTTATAAAAGTAGTTGTTGATTGTTGTTGAGCACTATTCATTCATTTCGTATAAATCAGATGATGACCATAGGCATTTGTTTCCATGATATCTTTCTAGTTAGAATTCTTTTTTGAAAGATATTGGATACTTTGTTTTTTTACAAAGGAGTCACCACTTATCAAGGCCCAGAAGCTACTTGAGGATAAAGGTTAATTAGTGTATGGTAGTCAATGGGACAATATCATAATAATCGTTAGTAGCTGAAATTTGGTAAATTGGATTACTTAAGGACGTGCTCATATTGGACTTGAAGATGACCATATTGTAGTCAGTTGGAAAGCAGAAAAACAGAAGAGAGTTCCACAGTGTGCAGTTCTAAGAAAGAAGCTTTGTTCATGGAATCTACATTTACGTATAGGCACAGATAAAGAGTAGGGGGAATTATTGATAGTGTTTTCAGCTAGACGAGTGTTTTCTGTAAAAGGCAAGGGCAGACTATAAATTGGAGTTTAGATGAGCACTTGCCATGAAAATAACGATAAAGTAGGGACAGGCTTGCAATATCTCTTTTGTGGGGAAGAGATTGCAGGGAAGAGAAAAGAGCATCCCCTACTAGGCAACAAAGTCTATTTTGAACTATGTCAAGGCAGGATGTGCTTCTAGCAGCTCCTGTCCGGTGGTGGCAACAGTACTTCATTCTTGGATGTACATGACTCTTATACAGGTGAAGAATTGCATCGGTAGTGAGATATCTACTGAAGTGGTAGAATGATCCCTCCATATTTTCAGCAGCCTTGGCACTGGATTTGATGTATGTGTTCCATTTCAGATCAGGAGTAAAGATCAGACCCAGAAGCTTGTCAAAACATGGAGCCTCCCCAATATGAGAACCATTCATTTTAATTGATGCTAGACGAGGATCAGAGGGTTGATGACATACAGATAAAATCTTGATTACATGAGGCTCACTACATGAAGGTTGCCAACATCCCTAAGTGAAAGTGTTTCTGTGAAACAAACTGGATTCGAACTTGGCACACCCAGATTGTCAGTTCGCCTCATTAACTACAGTCAGTTTTTGACGGTCAGAGCTCTGTATTATGCAGAATCAATGTTGGTGTATCCCAAAGATTTATTCTTGTGCCAATACTCTTTCTGATCTTCATTAATGATCTTCCATTTGTCATTTGTTAACATTTACACAGATGATACAACTGTCTATGGCTGCACTTTAAAAGGCACTGGTGATCAAGACCTTGCTGGTTCGGATCTGAAGTATGTGGTGCACAGTGGAAGAAAGTAGCTTTTTAAATTGGGCACACCTAAAGTAAAACTTCTCTCTTTTTATCATCAACATTCACAACCACTATTTTACTCCAGTCGAAATGAATGACTCTCTCCTTAAACAAAATCTGATCTACCTCTGCATTCCATGTTTAAAAAGGATGTGTCCTCTGTAGTATCAGACCTGGCCAAATAGTTAATTGTAGGCATAGACCGATTCAGACTATCAAAAAAATTCCAACAAAAACCTAACAGCCAGCTTTGGTTCTCCCCAGAATGTGCTGTTGCCATCGCGCACAGAAATCACTTTTTCCATAGCTACCAACATAATAGATGTACTGAGACTAAAGCTGCTTTCAGGACGGCCAGCAACCATGTAAAAGAGTAATAAAAAAATGCAAGAGAGCTATATAATCAGTTCGTTAAATCCAATGTAGCTGAGCTGCGACTTGGTTCTCAACAGTTTTGGCAAATAGCAAACAGGATCCTGAACAGAAGCGTGCGTTCTATCCCAATCATCATCAATGGACCTGAGGTCATCTCGTCAGCATCAGACAAGGCCAAACTATTTGCCAAGAACTTTGCAGCTAATTCTACCCTATACGACACAGACCGTCAACTCAATATTTCCTTCTATAACAGACAACATACAGATATCTGTGCATGATGTCGCCAAACTAATCAAGAACCTTGATTCCAGTAAAGCAACTGGCCCTGATGGCATTCCAATTATAATGTTGAAAAAGCTTCAACCAGAACTTGCCCTCATACTTACAAAACTGTTTAAGCGTTACCTTAAGGAGACGTGCTTTCCAACACCCTGGAAAACCTCATCAGTATGCCCTGTATTTAAGAACTCAGGTGATAAGTCATCTCCCTCTAAGTACAGACCAATAAGTCTCCTGTGCGTCATGAGTAAGTTTCTGGAATCCATGCTAAATGGAGAAATAGTAAACCATCTCAGCAAAAATAACCTTCTTAGCAACATGCAATATGGTTTCCATTCTGCTACATCTACAGCAGATGTGCTTACAGGTATATCTCATAGGATTAGTGAATCTTTAACCACTAGGCCATTGTCACCTTCCTGTCACTGTTGCTGTCATTTTTAATCGCTGTTGTTACAACAGCTTTACTTATACACACACACACACACACACACACACACACACACACACACACACACACACACACACACACATATATATGAGTCAGATACATCCAAATATGGAATACTGCTGTCGCATATGAGGATGAGCTCAACACTTTCCTGCCTTGACAGAGTGCAAAAATGAGCTCAAAATCTGGTGGAAAGCGATCTTTTCTCTTATTTTACAACCACTTTCTCACAAAAGAGACCTTACTAGTCTCTCTCTATCGCTATTATGATAGGACGTGTTCAACTGAGCTCCAAGTTTTGGTTCCTCTTTGTAAGACATTCACAGCAAGAACTCGCTTTTCTATTACATTGTAAAAAAAACTTTTCCTTTCTCCCTCCATGTTTCTAGAGCTGGGTAAAATTTTCCTGACCAGAGTTTCTTTGCAAGAACATTCTTTCTATTGAACAAATTACTGCGGGACTGCTTCCCTACTAATTACAACTTGGTTTTCTTTAAGTCTAATGCTAACAAATTCTTTTCAAAAACTGCCCCAGAAGTAATTATAAGTTCATAGTATTAATTAATGGTAGTGCTCCCATAGTTTTCCTCGTCTCATAGCTGACAATCCTTCTGTCTTATTGAATTCCATTCATTTGACAAAAAATGAAACAAGCATGTTTCAACTGCCATGTAAGGAAAAGGTTGGAGAAATTTACACAGAAGAGGCTATAATATCCCAGTATGTGTCTAAATTCACCTTGAATTGTTGTGTTGTTGGCAAATTTATTACTTCTCTTGGAAGCCTATTTCAAAGTCCAAGGATCCTGATTGAGAAAGCGGCCCTTCTCTCGTTTAATCGAAATTGATTTCTTCTGTCCCTGTAGACCTCTTTCTTAGTGCAATAGTAAATAATAGATCCCACGGTATATTATAATGACCATTATGGAGATTGTAGGCAAAAATGAGATCACTGCATAATCATCGGCGCTAAATGCTCAAAGGAACAAAGGTTAAGTTATTTGAATTAACTTTCATAGGGCAGATCCGATAGACCCTGCACTATTTGAGTAGCCAATCTTTGAATTCTTTCCACTTGCTGGATATCATATATTAGTTATGGAGCAGAGGCCTGAACACCATGTTGGTACGGGTTTAGATTCTTCCAAGTCCCAAAACTACCGACCAGCTTTAATAATTACTAAACGTACAACAAGTATAAACGACAAGAATTTATTAACAAACATGAAAACATGACAACACTGCAATTCAGAACATGAAGGTAAAAAGATTACTCACTTCAATAGTGGGGTTTACGGGAGGAGTGAGGACTGTATTCTAGAGTTGTACTCTGCCTGTCCAACATTGTCTTTTAGGAGAAGAACTTTTTGCGTCCGTGCCTCATGTGTACGGACTCTCCTCTTCTTTACTCAAGGGACCTCACTCCTTACCCTTCACCAGTAATCCGGTGCTCTTATTTATTCCCCTACAACCATACTTTAACAATGGTCTGAAAAGGGAGAAATATTTCAGGAATGAGTTTGCAGAAAGAACATTGAATAAGAAATTACAGTTATCCTCGAGTGGCTGTTGGTCTTAGTTCAATGTTTAAAAAACAAACAAAAATAAAAAAATCATTAAATTGTGATTCAATGTTAAAAAAAAAAAATTAAAAAAAATCACTAAAAGAGGCCTCTATAGTTAACATTCGAATATCACTGAATATAAGAACTTTTCACAAAACAAGAAATATTCATATAATACGAATAAAATGTTAAAAAGGACGAATACTGCTGCCATATCTGGCCAGGAGCTGCTAAAAACAGCCTATACTGCCTTGACAGAGTACAAAATAGACTTCGTGGCTTAGTGGGGGATGCCCTTTTCTCTACCCTGCAACCTCTCTCCCACAGAAGAGACGTTGCGAGCATATCCTTGTTTTATCATTATTTCCATGGCAGGTGCTCATCTGAACTCCAATCTCCGGTCCCCTCTCGCCAATCTTTCACGAAAAACACCCTTTAGCTGAATCCACTGTGAAAATTTTCCCCCACTCTTTATCTGTGCCTAAATCAAAACGTGGATTCCATGAACAAAGCTTCTTTCTTAGAACTGCATGCCTGTGGAACTCTGTTCCGTCTGCCTGCTTCCCACCTGACTACAACTTGGATGTGTTCAAGTCCAACGTTAACAAATTCCTAATGAACCGCCCCTTAAGTAAATACTTCATCAAATCTCCACACTAACGTAATGTACTTGCAATAACCCTTATCCCTGAGTGGCTTCCGGGCCTTGATAAGTGGTGACCACCGTGCAAAAAAAAAAAAAAAAAAGAAAAAGAATACAAAATATAGTAAAAGGACGAAAAGTGAAAGTAAGGAATTGCTGGTTATATTTATCTACCAACTTAGCTAATCAGTCATCTATTTCAATGAAATGAAACGGTAATAAGGAAAGTTGAAAGTGGACATTGAGTTTACTTCCGGCAGACCGGTAACTCTTGCTTCCCTTATTTTGTCCTTTAGTCCTCAAATTCCATGAGCGATGTTTCTAACAAAGGGGGAAGAATTGCTGCTTTCTAGGTCGGAATCTATCCGTCTCACACTTATCGTTATTTAGTAGTATTTTTTTAATTCCTTACATCAAATAGGTTCATGCCTTGTCTGGAGCGATTTCTATTAAAAAAAAAACACACACACAGCAAAACGCCAAAGTCATTCATTAAAACAAAACAAAAAAGGACGCGTGAATGAGACGCTACATTTTATACCGAGATGTTAATTTAAAAAGCGGGCCGTGTGCAAATCCAACCAACCAGCATCGTGTTTACAAAGAAAATCCGACCAATCAGCGAACGACTTTCAACATTAATCGCAGCGAGTTGTATAACATTACTCAAGGATGGCTGCCTTACCGCCCCTCTCGCAGGTGAGTCCTGTGTTTTTAGACATATTTACCAGTTTTTAAAATGTCGAAATCTTATTTTATTAGTCGACCTAGGAAACACATGAACATGGAACCTTAAGAAGTTTCTCTGAGTTGGAAGAATCATATCTAGCAGGCATCGTTCGCGATTTAAGTTTGTTGCGGAGGCGGATATAGCAGCTGGCTTTAGAATACATCGTCTCGTAATTATCACTTGATGTTTTCTTTTGACCCCTTCCTTCGCTTTGGAGTAAAGAAAAAGCCAAAAATGCTCTCCGAAAAGACTATTGAATGATTATATATTGTCTGATTAAATAATGGTACTCAAAACGAAGGATTTTCATTTATGTTTTGGATTAAAACGCGGTGTATTTATCATTTATTTGATATTTGACGTCTTACAAATCTCAACGATTGACTAAAGTCGTCTGACATTGAGTATGGATGATCAGATCGGACACTTTAGTAGTGGCTTGTTTTGATTTTTGTTTTTGTTTGAGGATTAGATATATCTTATCTATAGTGTAAACACTGTTTTATATATGAAAAGGTTAGAGTTATGTTAAAATTTGTTGGTTTTTAAGTATATATTTGTCTGGGTTCTTATATATAAAAAAAAAAGTAACACAGCTTAAAAGTGATAGTAAAAAAATAAATAAATTGTAATTTATTATAAATCTGAGCTTGAAATTTATTAAGAAAAAGAAATGTGCGTGCTTCTACATACTTTGAACCGAACCAAATCGACTTTCGCCAAACTAAATCTAAAATTTGAGTTAGCTAGGTTAAGATTAAAAAATGCAAAACAAATTCTGTAGAAGTGCCAACAATTGTTAGTCTAGTTTTCCATCCACTTCAAAATTTAATAGTAATATTGTCTTGCGTCTAAAATGAAAAAATAAGGCATTTATGCACTTTTGTTACCGTGCTGAAATAATAACGTTATTTTGAAAGCCATTCTTAACGTGAGGTGAGGAGGAAAGGGCGTTTTGTAACTATTCTGTGCTTCCACCTAACAATTTAATAATAATAATAAAAGATATCGTGAAACTTGAATTTAACCTGAAAAAACTATTTAAAAATAGCGCAGTAAAAAAAAAAAAAGTGCATAAGCACCAAAAATAGTGAAGTTACGGACCGTGCTGAAATGTTAAAGACATTTTAACATGAAGAGGGGGAGTTGTTGTTACGTATCCTGTACTTTCACCTAATATTTAAAAAAAAAAAAGAAAGAAAAAAGCATTTTATAAAAGATACCGTTAAACGATACTTATGCACTTACGTTACCGCGCTGAAATAATAACGTTATGATTTAGAAAGCCATTTGTAATTATTCTGTACTTTCACCTAACAATTTAATAAAAAAAACATGTAAAACGTGAATTTAACTTCAAAATACGATTAAAAAAAAAATAGCACGGTAACATAAGTGCATAAGCACCTATTAAACTTGAAAATCCTATTTAAAACATTGCACGGTTAAGTAGCAACATTTTTAATAACAAAACAAGTTAACCGAATAACTTTTTTTTTTTTTTGTAATGATTATGCTATAATTAATTCAGTGATAAGTTGTTTTAATGGGTTTATACCAGGTTACACTTCTACCGGAACAAACACTACTTTCACTAATATCCTTTAGGAAGGTATGAACCTATATATTCACCCTCTAGCTATTGATTAATAGTGGGGTTGTGCAACTAGTCTACGAGAAGAACTCGGAAATACCATCGCTCTTTCTACTTATTTCAACATTGTTTCGGTCGTCGTCTTCTTGGACCAAGGTTCAAAGGAGGTGAGATTGAAGATTACGCAACCCTTGCTTCATTATATCCGCACAGACACCCTGAAAGGTGGACATTATTTCTTGAAACTGAATTTAAAAAAAAATTCATTATGAAAAATAATGGAGTCATACTTGTTATAGGGAATTACCGCTGGTTAATATTTACAGTGGAAATGAATTAACTCGAGAAAATTCTATGTGATTTACAACTGACAATTTTTAAATTATTCGTCTTTTCTCGTTAAACATTTTTATATTACGATTATTTTTTTTTTTACCCTTTTGTGCATCCGTACCTGATGCTTTCCTACGATCCGTGTCTCCCTTAACGTGTTGACAAATTCTTTAAACGGTCAACGTTTGGTAGTTTAAATGAACAAAACATCGACATTCCGAATAAATTAAATACATATTAACAATAATAATAATAAAAAAAAAAACACACACACACACACACACACACAAACAAGAGATCGAGATTTTTCGTTTTCAAGAATATTAAATATTCCTGAATAGTGACCCGGACCCCCTCTTCAAAACATGTTCTCATTAATAAGTTTTTTTCCTGTCTTCCTGATGTGCTACTGTCGTATACTGATTTACTTATTTTTTTCTGTTTACCTGGATTCATATATCAAATTTTGGGGTGCTTTAAAAAAAATAGTTTTTACACGTTAAATTCAATTATAACGATGTTTATTAAAGTGTTACGTGAAAGTACAGAATAGTTACAAAACACCCTCCCCTCTCCTCCCTATATTTAGAATAGGTTTTTAAATAATATCATTATTTCAGCGCGGTAACATAGATGCACAAGTACCAATTTTGGTTATCTTTACGATTCAAGTTTCCATTTCATTTCCAGTCCACCCCCCTCCATCTTCAGGAATGGCTTTTCTAAATAATAACGTTAATATTTAGAAAACCTCTTAACATGGGGAGGGAGAGAGCTTTCTTTACCAATTCTGTACTTTCACCTAACAAATGATGCCATAAAAAATCAATTAAAAGTGAAACAGCAACCGGAAGTGAAGCGGAAACTTGAATCGTTAAGATAACTCCAATTTTATTTTTGTGCATATATTAGTATACTTTAAGTAACTGTTACTTTAAGAGTAATAATAGTAATTCGTCGAATTACTATTATTACTCTTATGTATATTTTTTCTTTGCGTCTTTTTTTTTTTTACTATTACCCAAGAAAAGAAAAAGAAAAAGATGGTTGGCCATCCTCCTTTTACGTAAAAATTATTTACTTTCGTTTTACTTCATTTTAGTAAGAATGATAACAAACCCCAAACAGTAACCCGTTAACAGAAGTAGTGTCAAGTCTGTTGAGTTAGAACGAAAAGAAAATCGTTCGAAAATTTAATGTTTAAGAAAGATAACGGAATAGTTTTTATTAAAATAATAATAGGAGAAATACACCTTTTCTGGTATTTATAAAAATAAATGTCGTTTGATTTCGTTTTCGGTGTTTAAACTTAATCACGATGGACGTAATCGTTACAGAACGAATATGTCCTATTTCCAAAAATTACGTAAATCGATCAAGTAGCTTTATTTAAAACTAAGAAAATCGGCACTTCTGCATTTCAGTGACATATTAGCAACAGAGAAGAGTTATCGTCCCCTGTTCTTCGAAAGAGAACTGACGTCTAGCCGCCATTAATGTGAGCCTCAAAAACAAGTGTTTACGATAACTAAAAAAAAAATATATATATAACAAAATAAATGACACAAAAATATGAAAATCGAAACCTTATATAAGAAATGTATCAAAATATAATTTTAATGTATTAATATAATTTCTATTCAATGAGTGATTATTAACTGAAAATAAAATATAAATAAAATAATATAATAAAAACACGAAACATTCCTAGATTGTTTTTAGAATTATTTTTATTGATTTTTTACGGTAAGGTTGCATAAAAAATACAGCAAAATATTAAAAAAACATGAAATGTTTATAGAGGTTAAATATGTATTTTTTTTTTGTACAGAAAGATTGTATAAAAATGTAGCAAAATATAATTTTAGTTTGCACGCTCTTTTAGAAAACCCCCTGTTCTTTGGCTGATAAGTGACATCTGTCGGCGGTTCTTGAAACTAAAATACACACATTCGCCTCATGTCACTCACTGACATGCAGAAGTGCCAGAAAACCAAAATATTTTACTACTAAACTTGTAATGCTGAATTTTCACCTATCTTCGATTTAAGATGTCTCCCATTTTTTCTTTCATCGGATTTAATCATAACAGACGAAAACACCACAACTCGCTTAGTCGTAAAACTTTTTTTTCTTTTGCTTTGTTTTACGATACACATAGATTCGAAAAAGTTGTCAAAAAAACTAATATATAACAAATAAATGTTATCAAAGGCAAGATAAGTTACTTTCCCACCTAACTGGATAAGTTTTTAGTGTTTTTATTTAATGTAAAATGTTTATTCAGTTCGAAAATCATACAGTGTTTTTCAATATATTTGAAAAAGGCAAATGGCAGCGAGGTCTCTCTGTTGAATACGTTAAGTTTGGGAAAATGAATTCAAACTAAAAAATTATACAAAATACTATTAGAAACCTACCCAATATATGTTACCGTGACATAAGCTGACATCCAGTTAGTAGAAACATCTTATCTTGGGAGGCTCCATGTTTTGACAAGCTTCTGGGTTTGACCTTTGCTCCTGATCTGAAATGGAACACGTACATCAGGTCTGTTGCCAAGGACGCTGGGAAAATGGTGGGATCCTTCTACCGCTCCCAGAAGATATCTCACTACTGATGCATGCAATTCTCTATCTGTATAAAAGCCAAGTACATCCAAGGATGGAGTGCTTGCTGCTGCTCACTGCTGCTACCACATCTGGGCAGGAGGAGCTGCAAAAAACAGCCTATCCTGCCTTGACAGAGTACAAAATAGACTTCGTAGCTTAGTGGGGGATGCCCTTTTCTCTTCCCTGAGGCCTCTCTCCCACAGAAAAGACGTTGCGAGCCTGTCTTTGTTTTATCGTTATTTCCATGGCAAGTGCTCGTCTGAGCTCCAATCTCTGGTCCCCTCTCGCCAATCTTTCACGAGAAACACGCGCTCCAGGGCACTCCCGCCCAACGTAAACAGAATTTTGGTGAAATGGTAAATGTTGGCGCGTTACTTACGGAAAAATGGTTAATTAAACTGCAGAAAAGCACCTGTTAATGGAATACCCCCCCCCCCAAAAAAAAGAACGAAAAACATAAAAATATGTTTGGTCCGGTCCGCTAGAGAAACTTTTTTAATTAATCAAAAAAGTATTAAAAACTATGTAAGTCGAAAAAAAAAAAAATGAACCCCATTTTATTGTTTTATTTTTTTTTAACTTTCTTATTTGAAAGATCCCTACGCGATGTGATACGACACTTCACTACGCCCGTTTCGCACGTGTAAGAAAAACACTACCGAAGGCGGTGAAATGGCACAAAATAGTCCCAAGGTCTAGGGATTCATACCATACAAACGGTAAATTTGCGGCGGGGTTGATTATCAGATTCGTTGTCAGTGACCTCATGTACCCATAAAAAAAAAAACTAATTAAAGTGGTCGGTATTCTGTTGTTGCGTAAGGTAACATTTACCAAAAAAAAAAAAAAAAAAAAAAAGTCAATTTTTACGACGTTCCCCAGTGTATTATAAACACCCCAGCCTGGCTGGGGTGTTTATAATACACTGGGGAACGTCGTAAAAATTGACTTTTTTTTTTTTTTAGTTTTTTTTTTTTTTTGGTAAATGTTACCTTACGCAATTGACTTTTTTCTTTTTTTAGTTTTTTTTTTGTCAACGTGCCCCAGCCTATTATAAGCACCCCAACCGCCCCACGTTAAAAACGGCTTTTGGAATAAACACCCCCAACCTCGAAAGCCGTTTTTAACATGAGGAGGTTGGGAGTGTATTCCGAAAACCATTCTTTATATGGGGAGGCTGGGGCCCAGCCTCCCCATATAAACCTCCTCATGTTAAAAACGGCTTTCGAGGTTGGGGGTGTTTATTCCAAAAGCCGTTTTTAACGTGGGGCGGTTGGGGTGCTTATAATAGGCTGGGGCACGTTGACAAAAAAAAAACTAAAAAAGAACTGTTTCATTTCAATAATAATTCACTGAGAAAAATTACGGGGGGGGGGGGGATTAATACGAACCGTTTCGTTTCGCTTCATATTTTCATTTCCGGTTCGATGTTTTGCTGTCTTAATTCAAATTCGAGACGAACTATTTCATTGGACCAAATCACACCCATGGTAACCTCTCGGCCAACATTGCCCCAAAATGATATTCTTTTGCCAATATAATCAATGCGTATGAACTTTTCTAAGGTTGAGGAAGTGCGTTTAAAAGTACACCCGAAAGAAATGTGTCTCGACTTACACAATTTTTATTTTTATCCCAACCATGAGTTCTCCTTTTTCGGGAGCTAGATTCCTCCTCTACATAAATAAAACCACTTTACATCCTACTTTGGCCTTGTGGGGAAAACGTAAATTTGGAATACTATTTACACGAACGACAACATGCACGTTCTTTTTACAGTGCTAAAAGGGGATTATTTTTTTTTAATTGTTTATTTTCTTTTTTTTTTCAATTATGTATAGAATTTATTTCTGAAAAATTGATAATGGTCATTGACGACAATTACTGTTGCTAATAAATATCAATAACGTCATTTTATTCCTAATCGATCAAAGACGAAATGTATCATTGTCACGTGATTGTTTGACCGTAGGCGGCTTCGTTTAAAAGTTGACCATTATTTGACTTCATCGATTTTAATTAGTTATTTATGACTTTAGCAAAAATTATTATTATTATTAACTAATTTACTTGTAAATTAGTTGCCCCTACCCCTAGCGCCCCCTCTCCTCAATGAAAACAGAATTTTTGTGAAATGGTAAACGATATTCTACTTGGTAAATGTCGACGCGTTACTTACGGAAAAACGGTTAATTAAACTGCAGAAGCACCTGTTAAACTACACAAATTCTATAATTGAATATCCCCCTCTCAAAAGAACGAAAAACATAAAAATATGTTTGGTGCTTATATTTTTGTAAACATGTTCAGCCGATAGCGAAAGACTTTTTTTTTTAAAACTAAAAACAGGGGGTTGTACACATAGATTCGAAAAAGTTGTCAAAAAACAAATATATAACAAATAAATGTTATCAAAGGCAAGATAAGTTACTTTTCTGCCAAACTGGATATATTTTTTGTGTTTTTATTCAATGTAACAATGTAACATATTTATTCAGCTCGAAAAACATAGTGTTTACCGATGTATGTATTCGAAAATTCAAGATGGCGTCTCACACCCTCTTTAACACCGTAAGTATGGAAAAAGGTGTTATAAATAAAAAAACTATACAAAATACTATTAAAACCCCGCCGAATATATGTCAACCTATGTCACGGTAACATATATTGAGCGAGTTTTTAACAGTATTTTATCCGGTTTTTTATTTATAACATCTTTTCCCACATTTACCGTGTTAAAGAGAGAATAAGACGCCATCTTGAATGTTCCAATACATCGGTAAACACTGTATGGTTTTCGAGCTGAATAAACATGTTACATTGAATAAAAACACGAAAAATATATCCAGTTTTGTAGAAAAGTAACTTATCTTGCCTTTGATAACATTTATTTGTTATATATTTGTTTTTTGACAACTTTTTCGAATCTATGTGTACAGTAATACAAACCCAAAAACGGAATAGCAGCAGTTCTTCTATTCGATGAATTTTCGTAATTTTTGGACATATTACTATTTTCGACATGACAGTTAAGTACGTAATATTGATTTTTGTTTAAAACAACATATTAAAAAAATTTGTCGCCTCTTTTTGTATAAGCTCAAAAAATTACCGGAAAACTCCGAGTAATTACATCTCTTGTGTAACAATGGTTTTGAACGTTTCACACTTCCGTTCAATGTTTATCTTGATATTTAAATGAAAGAAAACAAAATTAAAAAAAAAAAAAAGTTAAAGAGAACGAGAGGTTACTACATTTAGAAAGTCTGTGGTGCTGGTGCTGCTGGTGCACTTGGTGCAATTGTTTACTAAGCGTAAAATTGGGATATTCGAATTAATAACTTTAATTTATTATGCTAATTTCTTGTCTTTTTGGATAATGGATACTAACGATTATGAGATCGATTTATGTCCCCTTGTCGTATGACTCGTACTGATTTAAGAAAAAAAAAAAAAAGCGATTCTTATAAGAAACAGTAGCACAAAATAAAAGTGTAGTATTGACGTTCATATAAAAAGGAAATCGATTTGGTCATCTTAAGTAGGATGACCCCTTGAGTGAATGTAATATTATGGTGATTAAAGATTCTAGCTAGAAAAATGACAATATATATCCCCCTGTCCAGCACTTTAAATGACATAGTACCTAATTTATTTTTTGTATTTTTCATAAATAAATAAATTTTTCAAACTGTAGTATTGGTTCCTTCAAGATGCCCACTCGCCACCTTTAGTTTTCGTCTTGGTTTCCCAAAATTGTATTTATCTTAGGACATCACCCATTGCCAAAGTTAACCATATATATTTCTTTTGCTCCCACCTAAATCCAGCTCCCACTTAGAGATTAACTTGTTTGTTTCCGGTTATAAATAAAAGGGAAACCAATAGACTGTTTACTCTTGGAAATTGTAGAGTGAGGCTTCTTAGTAACCTGCTTCTGATTTTTTTTTTTTTTTATATTGTTCCATTTTGTAACATTTTTCATGTTTAAAAATTTTTTGTTGTTTGTAAATAAAATTTTTTGTTGTTTGTAAATAAAATTGATTTGGAGATATTTTAAGTTGTGTCACCCAAAGAGTAAATGTAATATTGTGGTGATCTCTCAAGTGAAAACATCAGACATTGAAAGAATAGAAAAAAAAAAAAAAACGGTGCTTGGGTGAATGAGTTAAAGTGTGTCTAGTTTAGAATAGTGTAGACCCCTCTTCTAACTCCCTACACTTTTGAGGGCCTTGTGCCTAATTTGTAAAATTTGTTTAGCTTTTTTTTGGCAAATAATTCAAAGTGTACTACTTTTGTTTTGCCCGCAGTTAGAGAAGGAATCCTCTCGAGGACTCCTGTTCAGGGAATGTGATATTCCCCACAGAACCCCCCCCCCCCGAAAAAACTGGCCTTGTGTCTAACTTAATTCTTATGGGAGCTAAGTAAATCAGGATACACCAGCATTAGAAGGTCGCATCTCTAATTGCAACAGCAGACGTAACATTTGGTAGGAATGATAGATTTTCCAAAAGATGGATTCATTCTTTGTTTTCATGAGTTTCTTTTTTTTTACAAAGGAGTTACTACTTATTAAGGCCCGGGGGCCACTTGAGGATAAGGATTAATCTACTGTGGTGAAGGGGAACATGTAATAATCGTTAGTAGTGGAAATTTGGTAAAGTGGATTACTTAAGGGATGGCTTATCATGAATTTGTTCACGTTGGACTTGAAGACAACCATATTGTAGTCAGTTGGAAAGGAGGAAAACGGAACAGTTCCACAGGCGTATAGTTCTAACAAAGAAGCTTTGTTCATGGAATCTACGTTCAGATTTAGGCACGGATAAAGAGTGGGGGGAAATTATTGAGTGTTTTTCGTGAAGTCAGGATGGGGGCACCATAGCTTGGAGCTCAGACGAGTACTTGTCATGAAAATAACAATAAAGCAGAGACAAGCTCGCAACATCTCTTCTGTTGGAAAGAGGTTCTTGGATGAATAAATTTTTTACATCTGATTTTAATGAGATTTAAACTATGAAATGATTATATGTACACTAACTGTATATGCTAAGACTAAACTTATGTATTCAGTGACTACTTAAGTGTGTTCTTACCAGTTGGAGATATGTCCTTGACATCAGTCCGACAGTGATTTTGGTTGCTGTCTAGCTGAGTTATGGTTCTCTTCGATTTCAGGAGGTCCAACCTCCCAGGAGGTACCATCTCTTTGAGAGGAGGTTAGTTTATTGGTAACTAGCAGGCTGCCCGGCATAGCCTGGTCGTAAAATAATAATAATAATAATATATTTTAATTGATGCAGAAACTGAGACATGTACATACGAGTATAATGTTTTTTAGTTTTCTAAACCGTTCACTTCTTGTAGTAAAAACAACAAAAAAATACTCGCTGAGATCGAAACCAAAACCTAAGGACAGTGAGTCAAGTACGACAATCATTATGTCAGCTTGACACGATGTTTAAAAAGTGTTTTCAAACCTATTTATTTTTAACATCATGTGAACGATTTGCACATGTGCAGTCGTGAAACGATTCAATAACAGATAAAAATTAGATGACCCACAAGTATCAATTTTTTTTTATTTTGACTGTTTAGCAGCACTTTTTCTGATTAAAAGTTTTCAACATGTCTGAACCCTATATACCAAATTTCAAGTCCGTAGGTCAAAAATTCATTGAGTATGGAGGTTGAGAAGTGTTCTCACACACACACATTCTCACTTTTATAGGTATATAACACTACACGCATAGCTGCAACTACCCCCAACAACTTCCTCTTCCAGCATTAATGCATCTAAAACCAAGCTTCTCTCTTTACATCATCAACATTCTGATCCACATCTGGCATCAATTGTTCTCGTCTTCAGGAGGCTTCAAGTTTTGACAAACTTCTGGGCTTGACAATTACTCCTGATCTTAAATGGAACACGTACATCAAATCTGTTGCCAGGGCCGCTGGAAAAATGGTGGGATCTTTCTATTGATCCAGTAGATATCTCACTGCTGATGCAATTCTCTATCTATATAAGAGCCAGGTACGTCCAAGGATGGAATACTGTTGCCACATCTGGGCAGGACCTGCTAGAAAGAACTTGTCCTGCCTTGATAGAGTTCAAAATAGACTTCGTAGCCTCGTAGGAGATGTCCTTTTCTCTTCGCTGCAACCTCTATCTCACAAAAGAGATGTTGCAAGCTTGTCTCTGATGTATCGTTATTTTCATGGAAAGTGTTCGATTGAGCTTCAGTCTGTGTCCCCCCCCTTGCCAAACTTTCACAAGAAACACTCGTCTAGTTGAAAACACTATGAATAATCCCCCCCCCCACTCTTTATCTGTGCAGAAACCTAAACGTAGATTCCATGAACAAAGCTTCTTTCTTAGAACTGCACGCCTGTGGAATTGTCTTCCGTTTTCCTGCTTTCCGGCTGGGTACAATATGGTTGTCTTCAAGTCTAACGTAAATAAGTTCTTGATGAGCCGTTCCATATGAGTTAACAAATTTACCGAATTTTCATTACTAATGATTACTATATTTTCCAATTTCTACTGTACACTCTTTAACCCTTATCCTTGAGTGGCCTCTTGGCCTTGATAATGTGATGCCTGTGTAAAAAAAAAAAAAAAAATCAAACAAAAATTATATGAGCAGAGCTTCTGTCTGTGGAATGCAATACCATGGGTCTGCTTCCATGTTGACTATAACATGGTCGTCTTCAAATCTAATGTGACTAAATTCCTATTGAGCTGTCCTCGTTGATAATCTCGCCATACCTAAGTTCTACAATGATTTACCTTGTGTCTACCTAACACATAACCCTTATCCTTAGAGTGGCTTCTGGGCCTTGATAAGTAGTGCCCCCTCCCAAAAAACAAACTATTGCTTTATTTTTAATAAAATTTTTAATTGTATTACTAATTATAATAAAAGTATTATAGCTGAAATTATTGCGCATATACAATGGTGTCAGTCAATACCAGTTATAAATTTATATTACACTAGCAGGGAGACCCGACATTGCTCGGGATTGAATGATGATCAACGAATATTTCACACTCCTATATTTTTATGTCATCAAAATTCTTGAAATCGCCCGGGAGGAAGCTTCACATGCCTCCATGCAGTAACTTAGTCCAAAAAATGTTCTTCTATATTGCACTCTATAGAACCTACTGTTTCTTTTTATAAAATTATTTTATGTAAACTTTTTTCCAGTTAACAAAATAAAAACATTAAGAAATTTACTTGTGGGGGTTTAAACCTACAGATTACGTCATGCAAAAAAAAAAAACTACACAAAAAAATACGTAAGCTTTCAAGTCTTATAAAATTCTTTGCAGTTAATGAAAAAAAAATTTAAGAAATTTACGTGCGGAGTTTGAACTTGCAAACCGCATCATGCAAAAAAACCCCCAAAAACAAAAAAACAACGCTATTAACTTACCCACAGCAGAATTTTCACTGCTCGTTGTTCTATCATTGTTGCTAAGCGACGACATGGAAAAAATGGCTTTACCGATGATAGATAAATTAAAATGGTTTTGATTATCAGTAATTACCGGGGGTATTCTGAGGCAAAACTTAATTAAGATCACTCCTAGACTTATACACTAAAGTTTTCTAAATTTTAAAGAAAATATGTTCAGTCGTTTCAGAGTCTATAAAGAACGAACTTACACACACACGCACATGCACGCAAACACACATTTGTATAATTGTAGAAATAATATAATGTTATTTGAAACTTAAAAACGTCCATATGCAAGTGAACAATATTGAGATTTGGCTGAGAGTTTGTGGATGGGTACATATGCAGTATTTTAAAATATTAATTAAAATTCCAAATACAGACAAGCAAACAAACAGAAAATATCGTTTATGATATAAATGGAAGATTTCCAATTTTTGAATAGTTAGAATGAAGGACACTATTTTAATGACCCTTTTTACAAGAGAAAATAACCTGCCATTTGATTTTTTATGAATAAGATACTAATGTGATGGTAGGACTCATTAGTTGTTTCATAGTGTTAGCGTTATGTTTATTTTGTGTTAAGTCAGAATTTTTGTTGATGAATACCTAAAATAATTATCCTATGGATGTTTACAAAATAACACTCACTGCATATACAATGTTATTCTTACATATACAGCAAGTGTTATTCTGTGTCCATTGTTTTGTTAATTGTTTACATAGTGGTTCGTAAACTATGAATAAAGAACAACATTTTACAGATCCTCGAAATGTGAGAACATTTTGATGATTTTAATCTATTGGTGGATTTTATTCAATGTGATTAAAAATTTCCAGGTTCTTGTCCAGAATTTCCTCTACATTAAAAAAGCCAAAAATATAGAAAAATCTGTGTGATTTACATACCTATGACGAAATGAAAATATAAATCTATCAACTGGTTTTATTTTTATAAATAAAATCATTTTTAAGCGATTAATGGAAATTCATAAATCTCACAAGTTTGAATTATTGTTAAGTTATCTCCCTCTTTATCATTCTTTGATTGTTTTCAAATTAGCAGACAAGACAGTTGCTTCTCAATTGTTTATATCATTTGGTTTTTATTATTTAAAAATAAAACTAACTAGATCAATTTACGTGATTTTCGGAATATGATATCTTCTTTTTGTTATATGTACATACATCGTACCCATATTTTTTTTTTCTAATATAAAGGGAATTTAGGACAAGAACCAATTTTTTAAAATCCATCACTTCCATATTTTAAATTCTATTTTTCAGTTTGCATTGTAACAAAGCTTTTCATTGCAAGAAAATATTTTAGAGTCTAACACTTGCACTTATGACTTGCACTTATTAAAGAGTTGGGGAGTTTTGACTTTATTATGAACCTATCCTTGGAGAGGTACACCTTTTTTTATTAATGTGTGACCATACATACAGGCTAAAAGCCACTTGAGGATAAGTGTTACTGAGATTGTTAGTTGAAAGATGACTATTATGGGGTGATTGGAATAAATAACATCTTTTACAGTTTATGACAAGTTTTTATTGATATTAGATTTGAAGATGATAATATTGCAGCTCTCAGGGAAGCTGTCTTGTAGCATTATGTACCACAGAAGTGAAGTTCTCGGAAAGAAATTATTCATGAATATTCTACTTATATAATTTGTGTATGTCATCAACAGACAACTATTTTTGCTGTATCATGGCTCTGTAGTGTGGTTAGACAAGTGAGTGTTTTAGGCTGAGATTCACAACCCGACAACTTTGTCAACAGTTTGAAATTCTTACCCTTATGTTATCACCTTCGTTTCATAATGATCAGTTTATTAGTTTAGGAGTGAATCTTACACATGCAAATATTTAAACATACTAGCAGTCAGCTCAGCGTTGCCCAGTCATAAAGTATGATTAAATATGACATTTTAATTCATGTAGATTTGCATTATTATAGAGCCAATTTTCTATTGAATATTATATTGAACCCAATATATAATAGTGATTTCGAAAGTTTAACCAAAGAAATGACATTGGTACCATCAACTAAAATCCAAACCAAAGCATTTAGCACTCCAGCATTATTCATTACCATCTGAGGTAACAGCAGATTGATATCAAAACCTTAAAAATTAACTGATTTTAACATATAAATGTATATTTGTGTATATGTAGAAGTAACAAGTTTAGTTGACTTACACCTGCCAAGTTCCAATTTTATTTTTTTTCAGTTTTGACACCTTATCTTTTAATCGAATTTGTTCCACTTAATCGAATTTGTTCCACAGGTCCAGATACCCCATATATCGAGTTTCAAATCTGTAGAGCAAAAGTTGACAAAGGAGTGCAATAGAGACCGTTCCACACACAGACAAAAATGATCACATAATGCTCCCTATCTTAGGTTGAGCATTTGGGAAGTGATATACAAATTACCATTAGTGTATGAAGCGATGCTCTCTGTGTAAACAAATTGAGCTTAGATATTTGGACAATGTCAAAACATTGTTAATTCGCTGCCTGCATAGCAGCAGCAAGATAGTGCAATACTGTCATTTTGGCGATCGGGTTTCGAGCCTGGCTTGAGGTAGTTGCTTGTCTAGCCGCATTGATGAGCTGTGAAACAGCGAAACAGTACTGTATGTGGGTGACATATATATATATATATATATATATATATATATATTCACAAACTGAACTTTATGTAAGCAGATATATTACTACCCCACACTTAAAGTAATGCATAGCTAGCCATCATTAGCTTATTAAACCAAGCGGGACACCTCCAACATCTTAATGAGGCAAGAACAAGGACAAAAGCATTGTAATTAATACATGCCACCTTGTCTTGTAATCAGTACTCTAGTACCATTTTGCGGCTTTGTTTGCAAGTAACTGGCTGGATTTAAATGTCACGTTAGGCATAATCTTCCACCGACTGACTAATGAGCTATTGGACACATGCATCAGAATCAACAAGAGTCGAGTGTGTGTGTGTACACATATACAGTAATTTGATGAATATTATTAGATTCTTATCTACGTACACATGTTTCATCCTTTTCCAGTAATCATCAGTATGGATGATGATTACTCTGTCGGTCATGTGAACCAAAGTCAACATTTTAACTTTTGTCTATACGTTTAGGACCATACAGCAAATAAACCAACTATGGTAAAAAGAAAGAATTTAGGTCTATTTATGTCTATGCAAGCAGACACATCTAAAAGGTTGTTCAACAACATTGTTCAACAACACATTAAACTGGAACTTAGTATTATGCATTTAAATTTGACAGCTTCATTATAATTATTTAAAGGGTTTGTCTTAGTTAGCATTAGGGGCTATAAACAATATTCATATGAATATTAAGTTTTTATACAATTGTTTCATCCTTTTCCAGGGATCATCAGTGTGGAGGATGAGGGCTCTGCCAGTCACATGATCATAAACCCTCAGACCCAAATCAACATCATCATTTTAACTTTTGTGTGAATGCTTAGGAATTACTGATGCAAAAAAACTTTACCTCTTTAAGTATATTTGTTTTTATTCCTTTTTTTTTTTTCAATATACAGACGATTGGGGACCGATTATGAATTTAATATTCCCTTGACTCTTTCTCCTTCGGAGGAAGCCAGTTCAACCTGTCTAGGGTGGATGTCATGCAACAAACAAATCTTTTTATTAAATAAATTTAAGAAATAATCATTTATGTGTGCTCCAAAATTCAACACAAACAACAATTTTGTGTATGATCGTTTCTGAGACAATATGGGTTTTTATTGATATTAGGTCTCGTCATTAGCACAAAAAATTGCCATAAAGTTCTAAAATTAAAACAACCTCATGATTATTGTGAAGACACTTAAGTTATACAGCGAATCAAGTAAAGAGAATCTTAGAACACAATTAGAACCTGCTACAAAGCAATTATATCAGACATACAATAGGGCAAAATAAGGAAAATAAACATTGTTCACTTTACAGTTATGCATTAAAAAAACATACAATTTTAACAATTACTGATTTTTTTTTTTTTCAAAATAACATTTCACAATATCAGAACCAATAGTTAATTCATTAACTAAAATAAAAATTCAGCATCAACTAAATGGAAGAGATTTCTTTTTTTTTTTTTACGTAGGAGTCACCACTTATCAAGGCCTAGAGGCCACTTGAGGATAAGGATTAATGGGGGTACAGTAGTCAATAGGATTATAGCGTAGTAATTGTAAGTAGTAGAAATTTTGTAAATTGGATTACTTAGGGGGACGGTTCATCAAGAACTTGTTTACATTGGACTTGAAGACAAATTGTAATCAGCTGGAAAGCAGGCAAACAGAAGAGAGTTCCACAGCTGTGCAATTCTAAGAAAGAAGCTTTGTTCATGGAATCTACGTTTAGGTTTAGGCACAGATAAATTATTTATAGTGGCTTTGGCTAGACAAGTATTTTTTATGAAAGTTTGGCAAGGGGGGGACCATAGATTGGAGCTCAGCTGAGCACTTGCCATGAAAATAATGATAAAGCAGAGACAGGCTGGCAACATCTCTTCTGTGAGAAAGAAGTTGCAGGGAAGAGAAAAGAGCATCCCCACTAAGATACAAAGTCTATTTCGAACTCTGTCAAAGCAGGATAAGCTGCTTGTAGCAGCTCCTGCCCAGAAGTCGCAACACTACTCCATCATTGGACTACATGGCTTTTATATAGGTAGAGAATTGCATCAGGAATGAGATATCTACTGGAGCGGTAGAAGGATCCTACCATTTTTCCAGTGACCATGGCAACGGATTTGATGTACGTGTTCCGTTTAAAATCAGGAGTAAAGGTGAGGCCCAGAAGCTTGTCAAAACATGGAGCCTCCCCAAGACAAGACAAGAGCCATTCATTTCAACTGATGCCAGATGGGAATCAGAGCTGTGATGATGTAAAGATAGGAGCTTGGTTTTAGATGCATTAAAAGTAACCAGCCACTGCTTTCCTCAATACTTATAGTAGTATTTTAAGAAGTATTATCCCTAACCTAGGACTCATTATTGAAAAAAAAAATGAAGGAAGGAAATGTTATACTTTGCAAACAAATCCATCAAGCATTGCAAAGCTAGGCAACCTTTTTATATCACAATAAAATTTACAACACTAGTTATTTCTGCGATTATTATTCAACAAAATGAAACAAAACAAGTCTAAGGTAAACTTTTGAGTGTTTGCTGGGTTAATAGTCTAGAGATTAATCCTCATCATCATCAGTGTATGCATGCTGTCAATATGATGCTGATTATTTCATGAAGGCCGTTAGACCATGATCCTACTTTACACTAAGTTTTGTCCTTCATAAATAGTTTGTGTTGCTATTCCTCCATTTCTAGTTTTTTTTCACTATATTCTCGCATCTAAGTCTTCACTTTTCTTATTTATCTTTTCTTCACACAGTCGCAAGTATGAAAGTTGTCTTAGTAGTTATTCTCTTCAATTGTGCTACACGTCAGAGATTCCTTTACATTATTATCGAAGATCTGTTATAAATAGTCATTAGAAAGCTTGCATTTGTCAGTATATTTTAGTCATTTTGTGTTGCCAGCATTTTCTGATTGATCTCAATACATTGTCAGTATTTCTTGGCTGGTCTACATATCTTGCCAATATTTCCTGGTCGGTGTCCATGCCCTTCCAGTGCTTCCTGGTCGGTGTCCGTTCCCTTCCAGTGCTTCCTGGTCGGTGTCCGTTCCCTTCCAGTGCTTCCTGGTCGGTGTCCGTGCCCTTCCAGTGCTTCCTGGTCGGTGTCCGTGCCCTTCCAGTGCTTCCTGGTCGGTGTCCGTGCCCTTCCAGTGCTTCCTGGTCGGTGTCCGTGCCCTTCCAGTGCTTCCTGGTCGGTGTCCGTGCCCTTCCAGTGCTTCCTGGTCGGTGTCCGTGCCCTTCCAGTGCTTCCTGGTCGGTGTCCATGCCCTTCCAGTGCTTCCTGGTCGGTGTCCACACCCTTCAATGTTCTCCCTATATTTTCTTGTTGGCCTCCAGATCTTGCTTGTATTTTCTGACTGGCCTCCAGGTCCTGCCACTACTTCCTGATTGGTGTCCATGTTCTGCCAAACTACATTATAATCTCCTTGAGATAACGCATCATGTAGCCCTTGAACTAGTTCACTACATTCTGGATTAACATATTCAAAATCGTCTAAAGTCTAATCTCAGAAAAATAAATTTGAGCGTGGGAAAATTTGCTATAATTAATAAATATATTTCATATTTGCCAGTTCTCTCTCTCTCTCTATACATATATTCACTTATTCTCTCTCTCTCTCTCTATACATATATTCACGTGTTCTCTCTCTTTCTATACATATATTCACTTGTTCTCTCTCTCTCTCTCTCTCTCTCTCTCTCTCTCTATACATATATTCACTTGTTTTGCTGAGCATCTTTTGTATTCAACCAAAGCTGTCATTAAAGTTAAAATGAAACTAAAACATGATGCTAATCACATAAATAAACGCATTTTTTTCTTTATAAATTAAATTAAAGCAAATCATTTCAATTTGCATCAGAGATAACCAGTTTGTATATTATTTAATGGCTTTCTTTCAAAGGTACAGTAGTGAAGCCCCAAACAGTCATCCATCAGGTGCTTTTTCTGAGACACTATCTTGTGCAATACAGAAACCATGGGCAGTAGCACTGATTTTCCTATTATGCAACGACCATTGACTAATGGCTCGACTCATCCTCCAACTGCAGATACAATTTTGAAAACATTAGTTTTTGCAAGGGAGGTATTGCCATTCTCCCACATACATTGAGATTGGATGGTGAATAGGAGCATTCTTTTGTATCAACCAGTTTCCATAGTACTAATAGGGAAATAGACTTGAACACGGAGGATTACATCGATCAGGTGATGGTGAGAACCATCCTGCTCTTGGCTGTAAGATGTAGACCATAAGAGTGTTGAATTTGCATGAATTGGAAGTTTTTGACAGTGACTGTCTTCACAGCATTCTGTGCTGTCACCATGAAGATTGCGTTCTGATTTCTACTCTCTGCCGAAAACTAAACCTATGCCCCCTACCATCTGTCCTTCTTCAACGACATCTCTGGTGGTTTGAACATGCAGCTTGTTCACCAGAGGGAGAGCTGATTCGCAAGGTCATCTTTCCCCCTACTCTGGCTGGCTGGCACAAATGTGTTGGTAAGCAGTTGAATACAGATGTGACAACAGTTAAGGACGCCTGACAATATTGTTGGCTTCACAAGAAGTTGGCTTTCGGTGCTGGAATTGGGTGTGGTTAGTCATTTCTTGTGACCTGACCCAGTATCGTCTAAATTGGGCTGTGATGGTTTAGGATGCAGTTCGTGCTCAGGAGGAAGCCGGTTCAATCTGACCAGGATGATAGCAGCTATAAGTACAAGTCAATAGACATACAGCACTTGGTATGTCCAAATGTGCACCTGTCTGGTACTGATCAGGCTCAACATTGCTTAACTTCGATGATTTAATGAGAACCATTTTGTTAGTTTGATTTTACGGCAGAAAGCTTTGTTAATTTGTATAATGCTTTTACAGTCATTTATAAATATACTCGCAAGCTGCCCGGCCATAAAATATGCATAAATATTATATTTTAATTAATACAGAAACTGAGACATTTGCATGCGAGTATTGTGTTTTTTTTTTCTAAACAGTTCACTTCTTGTGAGTAACGAGAAAAATACTCCAACTGAGATCGAAACAAAAACCTAAAACTTGACACTATTTTTACAAAATGTTTCCAAACCTACTTGTTCTTTAATAACCCTTATCCCTGAGTGGCTTCCGGACCTTGATAAGTGGTGATCACTGTGTAAAAAAAACAAAAAAAACAAAAAACAAAGAAGCTTCATGTTTCACAGACGCATGCGCATTTGAGAAACAGTTGACAAACAGATAAAAATCCAATGACTCCCAAGTACCAAATTTTCAATTTTCACCTCTTAACAGCCCTTTTTTCTGGATGGAAACTGATTAAAAAGTTTTCTACATGTCTGAATACTCTATATACCAAATTTCAAGTCTGTAGATAAAAATTTTGTGGATATATAGAGTATTACTTCAGCATTCATTTAAAAAAATGTGATTGTCCAATTGATGAAAATGTTCGAGAAATATCTGGTGTCAATGAGTGACAGAAATTTAAATTTTATGGGTAAAATGTAAATTTTAAAATGAATTGTTCTAAAATCATCATAAATTAAATTTTGTACCTCTCATTGGATAAATAAAGGATTAAAACAATTAAAAAACATCATTGTATAAATGAAACTTTATAAGTAAAATATAAATAAAACAAAATCTTACCTCATGAGTACAGCATAATTGCGTTAAAACACAGATTTTTGTTAGATCAACAAAGTTAAGCAATGCAGAGCTTGGTCAGTACCAGATGGATGGCCATTTTGGGAATGCTAGTTGCTTTATGTCATCTTCTCATGACCGGGATATACATGCGGTTGGGGACCGCGTGTAAATTTTATGTTACCTGTAGACTTCCTCCTTCAGAGGATGCTAGAATAGCTCTCCCAGGCATAATACTACACTAGGTATATTACCTGTTCATATTTTATTTTTACGTATTCATAACAGATTAGTTTTTGCCTACATGATTTTGTGCAAAATTGTTTTTACTTTCATGTTTTTTTTTAATCATCTCAATTTTTTTCTCATTGAAAACTGGGATAGACATGAAACTGGAATTTAATACTCCCTAGAAACTTCCCTGTTTGAAGGAACTCGGTTGAATCTGCCCAGGATCACAATACATAATCAGCTAATTTTATGAATAAAAGTATACAGAAATATCCAATGCATCTTCATGCTAAATACTTTGACTACTGTAGTCATTTTCTGACGACAAGGCTCTTTGAAAAAATGAGTTGCATAAAAACAAACTAATTTTCTTTTTCTTCCTTTTCTACCTTAAACAAGGCGTATTGCCACTACTATTTCGCATCATGTCTAACAGGGCACTGGGCAGAATTGAGCAGCAAGATGTTTGTTTACATTACATTTAAACTTCTGGAGATTAATACAGTCAGGGAAGCAAGAAACAGAGAGGGACTTACAATATTTAGCAATCTGGGGCGGAGGTATTATCAGAGTAGAAAGCTTTCCGGCATCTCAGAACCGCAACAATGGTGCGATGGAATTGTGCTGCTTGTCAGGTTAGTTGTTAGTATGTACGTCAAGGACGCACAACTTCATTGAGTTCATTAGAGAAAATTCCACTACAAATATTGAATTCTTAAAGAAATATTTATGGCTTGAATAAAGGAATATTTTTGTTTTAAACTATTGTAATAAGGTTTTCATATTAACTTTGGAATATTCCTCTAGGTTTGAAAATTAATTTCCGACAATTGTTTCAAAGTTAATTCAGTATTTGCTTGTAATTTTTATTTTTAATTGACTCACTTTTCTTGTTTGAATGTGCTGTTGTTGCTTCTCAGGAGATCATAATCCGTTTTATTTGTTTCAGGTTTTAGCATCAACAGCAACTATACTTGAATAAAAAAGATAATTAATGGACTATTTATATTTTATGTCAGCTTGTAAATCTGAATGTGTTATTTTCTCATTGTAGCAAATGTTCTCACATGCATTGACTTTTTCTACAAAATTGCATACAAGATTATTTTAGTCATGTCTATTTTTAGAACTTCCAAACATGTTATTTCAAATGGAGATCAATGAAAATTCTAATGCAAATGGGTTACAAACTGACGAAAATGCTGTTTCAAATGTGTTACATACTGATGCAAATACAATTTCACATTTGATGAAAATGCTGTTACAAATGTAAGGCTTACACACTGATGAGAAATCTATATCAAATGTAACCAACTGGTTAAATTGACAAAATACTATTACAAATCTAAATTACAAACCTGCAAAAAGCCTATGTCAAACATAAACGTTATAGACTGATAAAAACGCTGTTTCAAATGTGTTAGTAGAAGTGGAGGCATCTGTTCAGACAATGGATACCCTCTGTAAAGGTTACTGCACATGTAATTGTGAGGCGATGATTGTGCAATACTCACTAATACTTCTCCTGAATTGGCACTGTTTGAGTCCAGTGGCAAGGAGAAGTCCAGAACAACTGGAAACAATACCAAGATAAGTGGAGAGCACATACAGCACCTGGAATTCCCAAATGGTCACCCACTTTAGTACTGACCAGTCTCAATGTTGCTTAACTTAGATGATCTAACGGGAACTGTTGTGTCACCGTGAATATGCAAAAGTGACTGACAAAAATGCTGCTTCAAATGTATTACAGACTGGCAAAAATATGTCAAACGTAACTGTTACAGACTGACACAAATACTATGTCAACTGTAAGAGTTACAGATCGACACAAATGCAAATTGAAACAAACCTAACCCGACGCAAATGGAATTTATAACTTGAGAGTTACAGACTGATAAAAGTGCTATTTTAAACAAATTTTGCACACTGACATGAATACAATTTGAAACTTAGGCATTAGAAGCCAATTTCTTAAACCATCCAATGCACAGGTAAGCAGGTATTAAATGATGAGGCTGGAATCCTTGGCACAGATCTGAGATTCTGCCTTATGTGGAGCTCATTTCTTACATGCACACGCAAGATAAAAATTAAGTTTTTATGTTTCACATATAAAAATGTAAAATGTTTATTTTCTAGACTGTTAGCAGCCATCTTGTTTGATGTCCACACTCCATCAATTTTCTCCAACCGCTGGTGTGGGAATTGAGATTTGTAATGAAAAGGCATTTTAAATCCTAGCTTGGCTTGATTTAATTCGTCTTTTTTCCAGATCACCTCATATTGATTTATTCTTTTAAAAACCTGTTTGACCTTTGGCCCTAATTCGAAAAACCAAATCCGAGCTTTCTAGGTCACTAGCACAGAACGACACGTGTAAGATTTTAGCTTACTAATAAATCGATTTTCATCTGTAATTGCACTATTTTATTTTAAAGTGTTTACTTGTTTTATCATGATTCAGTTTGAAAAAATATTTTTCTCTATTTTGGTAAAATTTAACATAGAATTTTTGTTTAACATTTTTGTCTGTCACATCTTAGTTAGAAATAACATTTTTGTTTGTGACATTTTGGTTAGAAATAACATTTTTGTCTGTCACATCTTGGTTGGAAATAACATTTTTGTCTGTTACATCTTGGTTAGAAATAGCATTTTTGTCTGTCACATCTTGGTTGGAAATAACATTTTTGTCTGTTACATCTTGGTTAGAAATAACATTTTTGTCTGTAATATTTTGGTTAGAAATAACATTTTTGTCTGTCACATTTTGGTTGGAAATAACATTTTTGTCTGTTACATCTTGGTTGGAAATAACATTTTTGTCTGTGACATTTTGGTTGGAAATAACATTTTTGTCTGTGACATTTTGGTTGGAAATAACATTTTTGTCTGTCACATCTTGGTTAGAAATAACATTTTTGTCTGTCACATCTTAGTTAGAAATAACATTTTTGTCTGTCACATCTTGGTTAGAAATAACATTTTTGTCTGTCACATCTTGGTTAGAAATAACATTTTTGTCTGTCACATCTTGGTTAGAAATAACATTTTTGCCTGTCACATCTTGGTTAGAAATAATATTTTTGTCTGTCACATCTTGGTTAGAAATAATATTTTTGTCTGTCACATCTTAGTTAGAAATAATATTTTTGTCTGTCACATCTTAGTTAGAAATAACATTTTTGTCTGTCACATTTTTGTTAAAAATAGCATTTTTGTTACTATACATGCTAATTCATTATTTTCTTTATAACAATCTCCGTCTGTCAATCGATCTTTCAATATTTCCGCTGTTTTTATCAGTGCCAGATATTCTATGTTGTCGATTCTCTCTTTGGTTCCTATTTCTCCTAGTCTATTTTTCATTGTTTCAGAACTTGATACAAATAATAATAATAGCAGCAGTATTTGTACTAAAAAGTTTAAAGTATCATAAATCGACACTTTGAAGTCAGTAATCCAAATCTACACCTCAGACTCATCTGATTCCTACATATCTTGAGAAATCTAATGTAAAAGGAATAAAATATTGTTATGATTGAAAAAACAAAGCAAAAATATATATGAAGTAAAACCAGTTCATTTGTCAGTTTTTTTTTTTTTTTTTTTTTTATTAACTTTTTTAGTACAGGCTGCATAATTGATCCTGTAACACTTCCATACATTATGCAAACAAATGTTAAACATTAAACAAACCGTTCGCAGATGTCATTTCCAACAAAAGCATTCTTGTACACGTGTGCGTTATTGCCAGTGAAAGATTAAGAAACAATCAACATGGTTGCTGGTCTTTCATTGTTTTTATCAACGCTTTTCCATGTGTGACCATTGATCACCTTGTGGTTGTGATCTTTTTAACTCAAAACGAATCTATTCATGCATGGAAACTAAAGATGAGGCGATTCTAATATTTTTCTTATTCTGATACAATTACTCATTCAGTACTTAATTCCTCATGTTTGTTCTTTATAAATCTCTAAATATTTAACTCTAAAGTTATTTTTTTCGATTATCATAAAAACATGTTAAATGTGCATATATTTTCTCAAACGTAAAAAAAAAAAAAAACATTTGTTGAGGAGGGTGATTTATAGATTTTAGTTTAACTGGTAGTTTAAAATCAATAAATATTTATTTTATCATTAGTACAAAGAGTGTAAGATTTGTTTTAAACAAAATCAAAAAAGAAAAAAGAAAAGAAACATAAGAATCGTTTTTGGTATCGGAAAAAAAGTGCATCGATTCCTGATTCAAATTAATCATTTCAACACTAGTGGAAACACAATGGAGGCTTGCTGGAGTTTCAAACGTTTTTTTTCAGAGTTTGCTCTATGCGAGAGAAACCATGTAAAGTATTTGTTACTTAATTTTTTAAACTTAGTCTTAGTGGGATAAGTCTTGAAGTAATATTCACTTAAATTTTTTCTACATTTTTAGATACATATCTCCTCTTTCCCTTTTTGATTCCAACTGTCTAGAAACTGTTGTGTCCCCCAAACGTATGACGTCATTTCTTTGTAATGTCACCCAACACCTGCATTTCTAGTGCATTTTGTCTTGGAAGATATTCCTTGATGCCCCTGCTTTAACCACACCAGTTGCATTGGGGCTATTTCCGTTTGCTGCCAGGTTATCCTGACATGTACTTCTGTAACCCTTGCTGAAATTCATACTAGTTAACATAACCTCTATTTGCTGATGTAGGGACCCAATATATAGCAATTCTGTTTAGCTAATTTTTTTTCCAGAACACTTGCCATGTTCTTAAAAGAATTCTATTTCGATTAAGATTCTTGGAAAAAAATAATTTATCTACCTCAAAATTCCATTTCTTCATATTCATGCAAAGGATTAACAATCTTCAGATACCAGCAAGATTTTTAAAATGTACACCAGCTTTCTTATCAGTTGCAAATGTAAATAGTATTACTATTAATCTATATAATGTGTTGCTTGTTTCTTCCTTAGTCAATCCATATGTTATGCCTTGAAAAAGACCAAACACAATTTTTGAAGGTCAATCTACTTAAAAAAAAAAAAAAAAAAAAAAAAAGGCAAAATTCATTAAATTTGTTTTTAAAAAGGCCAATCTGGCAACCCGGGTCAAGTATATGAGAGTGACTTCCCTTTAATGTAATCATTTTTGAATATCATTATAATAATATATGATTATTGTTGTGATGGTGTGGGAAAGGAACGCATAGTAATTTTGACATGCAGTGATTCTTTATTGAAAAAAGAAATCCGGGAAGCATTACATAAAAAAAAGGAAAAATGTGAAAAACCAGGGGAAATAAAAGAAGAGGTGCTAGACTGAAAGCGTAAATTAAAGATTGTCTTTTACAGTTTGGTTGTATTATTTGTATTGAACAATGTAGCACAATATTACTTTATTATTTATTAGTACTTATTGATTTATTTCATTTTGGGTCTGTTCTATATTTAAAATACAATGGAAATGATTTTCATAGAAATGTTAATAAACTCATATTTGCAGCGTGCAAATGTTTTCTTTCTTTAGTTTGAAATACTAATTTTTTACGCTCTCCCGCAAAATATCAATTTTATCAAAACATATTTGTTGAATAAATATATGCGTCATTCCATGGAATTTTCACGGGTCTTCCAGATATTGTTATTTATACTACTACGCTATCCATTAAATTGGGCAAAATGTCTTAATTCTTTCATTAATGTCGGGTTGCATAGTGGATTCATATTATCATATTTCATAATAATCTATCCATTTACTCTATCATTATATAATTGGTTTGATTGTTTGTTTTACGGCATATCAATCCTTTTCACGTTATTTAGTGCCGAATCCAGTGATTTTCAAGAATTTTTTTTAATAGAATATATATATATTTTTTTTTCAAGTCGGTTTCTATTTAACCCTTAGTTGGGACCCTAACAGGTACTACTAAGGAAAAGTCAGCGAAACATTATTTAAAAAAGAGAATATTTGAAAGAAATAAGTAAAAAAACGATTATAACCTACAGAAAAGTGCTGGACTGAACGAGTAAATTAAAGATTATATTTTACAGTTTGGTTGTATTATTTGTATTGAACAATGTAGCACAATATTACTTTCTTATCATTTATTAGTACTTATTGATTTATTTCAATTGGGTCTGTTCTATATTTAAAATACAATGGACACTATTTTTATAGAAATGTTAATAAACTCATATTTGCTGCATGTTATTGGTTTTTTTGTTTTGTTCCAAAAACTTTTTTTTGCGCTATCTAGAAAGATATTAGCTTTATCGAGATGTTTGTTGATTCAATATATTTATCATTTCATGGAATTTCCACAAGTCCTGCTTGTGTAGTACATTCTATGAAATTTTTGTTAAAGTTTTAAAGTGGACCTTGACTTTTGATTAAAACAAGAAATGACTAAAAAGGCACACTAAACACTAAGCATTTATGTAAATCCAACTTTAATAGTTATAAATCTCCCTCAGTTAAATTTTTAGGCTTTATATCACTGGTGAATAACGCGTTCTTAAGCGTGTGTGCCAAATTTGACCAAGTTTTTCATACAGAATCTCCTTGCATGTCAACTCAAATCTTGTGAGAAAATATTTGGTGTAGTTTAGTTATTCTGAATCTCCTCTGAGCTCATCAGAACTAAACCGGTCTTTAAGACACACATTACATATCCATCGTATCATCTTCAAATTATTTTGCTCCATGCAGCACATGTCCTCAACTGTCATTGGCTAGGTTTCACATCCATACATCATCATGGTAATGTGAATAATATTTAATATCTTTTAAGTGTTTTTCTAGCTGTCATATCCAGACAAATTGAAAACTTTTTTGAGACTCTATTTGCTTCTCACTGCAGAAAAATGATGGTCAAACCAACTCCCCTAGAGAGGTACTCTCATTGGGTACAAAAAGCACTTGAGAACACACTCTTTGATATTCATCAGTAGGTGCATACCATGTTACCAGCAATACCCCTCCCCACTTTTCTAAACTGAGATAATGCATAGGAAGTGCAAGTTCTAGGACTGAGCCGGATTATACCTCATTTTGATAAAGAAGGGTCTGATGGATCAAGTCGGACATTAGGTTGTCAAAATAATTTCTGTGCTTAAGAACAGTAGGTCAGAGTCCCAAGGCAAAAGTTTTGTGTGCTGGAAAAAAATGGCCGGTGTGCTAGGCTTGGCTTGCATGTCAAGGGTTGTCTATATTGCCGCCACTAATGTCAAGTTAATGTAATATTACAATATTTGAATGTTTATTGTTTACCAGAACCTAAAAGTGTAATAAAAAAAATGAAACATGGAGAAAAAAGGCTCAGTAACTATCGTTTCCCCCCCCCAACAGCTGTTAATTGAAAAGTACATGTCTGTTGGATGCTAGATGAGCTTAAAATAGTCGTTTTTTTTTCATTTTAGATCTTTTCATTTTGGATTTATTTACACTTTTTTGGATTTAGATGAAAATCTCTTGTGAAAGATTTTGGAACAATTGGTTTACCGAGAATATGAAGTGGACACTCATTTACCAAAATGATAAGAGTAAATTCACTTTATATCTGCATTTGAAAGATGAATTTAACTCTAGTGGATCTGGTATTGTGGAGGGCAGAACCCACTCTCTCTACTAGGCAAGTGATTATTGTACATCTGCATAGTATCTTACATTTTTGTATACAGCATAATCATGTTGACACATGGTTTCTCGTCAGATCACCAAATGTAGATTAGTCTTTTTCCTATAATAAAAGCGACACTAATGTTGAACCTGGTCAGTATCAGGTGAATGAACATTTGGAAATACTAGATGCTGTATGTAGGAAGATGTCGACACCTCCCCACAAGAACTATAAAAAACGAATGTCATCATCTCCCCTAACAGGAATATATAAGTGATTGAAGCTTTCTCCTTTGCAGGAAGCTGGTTCAACCTGCTTAGGGTGAGTGTTGCTCCGATACATTACATTTCAGAGACCTACTAGACACTACCCTCAAATATCATTGGTCTATCTATACAAGAGTTTGTCAAGATGAGATACTTCACCTTACAAGTAAACCTTGGCCAAATATTCAAAACAACATAGTATTCGAACCCTCCCAAAAAGATCCTCTCCACATAGCTATACACTCGCTCATATGAGAAATGATGCACCTTCCTCTAGTGATGTTACCTCAAGTAACAACACTTAGATGGATACTCCACCAGACTAGATGAATTCTTGTCCTGGAATCAGATAAAACCAAGAGAGCACAAGAAAGATATGCTATAACATAATTACCCGATCATTTGGAGAGAGGAAAATTAATGTTCGTCACTTTACTAACTCACTGTTTAAGAGATTGAGGAGAATCTTGAATGAGCACTCGGATACTTCTGTATCTTGTGTAAAAATCAAGTGCTTCCCCCAGAAACAGCCCCTTGATTTCTAAGAGCTAATAGAAGTAAAATGAAAGCAAAAGACCTATCTGATTAGTTTTCTTTCTCCAAGATTAGTTGCCGTAAGACATAAATCCAAGTTATGCTACTAGTTCACCCATATCTAGGTGAAATGATATACTTAGACATCTCCCAAATGTATAAATGAAATTTACTTTACAGCTTCAGTGGAAATTAAACGTTATGACAAACCCATATAAGTATTTATAAAACGGTGTGCATTAAGAAATAGATATTTGTATATTCATTGTTTTTGTATAAAAATAAATCTATATATCTATAAAAGTGAATGTGTGTGTGTGTGTACATTTCCCTACGCAATAACTCTGTCAATTTTTAGTCTACAGACTCGAAATTTGATATACAGGGTACTGAGATTTGGGGAAATCTATGTGATCGGTTTTCGGCTAGAAATTTGGTGATTAAGGGGTCAAAGTTCAACGATTTGACCTTTGAAAACTCTACCAAACTCCTCCGACAATTTTGGGTCTACACACTTGAAACTTTAGATATAGGTCCGTTGGACATGGATCTAACTTAATAACTTGATTTGAGCCCAAAACAATAAATTTTTAGATGTCATAATAGGGGTCAAAGTTAAAAAAAATTGACTGCTTTTTTTTTTTTTTTGCTCAACATACACCTCCAAATACCCGGGCAACGCCGGGCACCCATGCTAGTACTTAATAAAAGCCATTTTACCATGAATAAGGTCTGGCATACAGATCGAAATATCTGTGCTCTAAACATGTGTCCTTGTTAATATTTTAAGTAGTTTTTTTCATGTTTACCAACTCCTTTCACACACTCATCTGAATTTTCATTTTTTCCGATTCTACAGGTAATTCTATAATCCGCTCTATTAGCCAGGTTGTATATCATGGCACCAAGGGATAGTTTTTTGGCCATTTACTGAAGCACTTTCGATCGGTGATCTCGATCTTTGTCAAGAGTAATTGTTGTCGCAGTTGTTGTCGAGGCTTAGTTAAGTGTATTTATAGTCAATTTATTCCATTTGCCTATTTATTGTAATTTTATTTTTATTGTCTAAGTTGTCTGTTGGGGAGGAGGGGTAAGTACGGGGTGTGGTAGAGTTGATTTTTCATTTTAATTGTTTATTTTTTATTTTTATTTTTGTTTACTACAGTTAATATATTAGTGCTGTTATTGAATGCGAATCGGTTAATATTGGGCTTTAGTTTTTGATTAGTAATGCTTCTAGGAATTTTATTCTTTGTGTAAAGTTGTTTTGGTATCTAATTTTAGTATCGGTTGTTAGTATACTTTGTATTTCTGCTGATTGTAATTTTTTGTTGTGGGAGATAAGGTGACGTTGGATGACACTGTTTTCTGAAAGGTGATATGTCAATCGTTGGGAGAGTTGTCGTTGTGTGGTCAGTATATATACTATCAGATTGCCCGACATATAAAACAAATTACCTGTAGGATAGAAAAAAAAATGAAAACTCAATCGTGTTCAACCAGACATGCATAGATAATGATTTACTGCCGAATTCTGGTGGTACCTGTTATATTTTCTGTAAATTAGAAAAATCTGTTTAATATTTGAATTTGAAATGTCTAAGTTTATTTTTTTGAAAAAAATCAGAGGAAAAATGATGTTCCAGTAGACACGTTCTTCTACGTGTTATATGCAAGTCGATAGAGCTATAATAAGTATGCCTTTAAAAACATAAACCACCTATTTTTCTCCACCTCTTGCTTTTACTTAGTAAATGTGAAACACAAAATTTCTGTGTATCTTGCTTACCATAATTATATGGCTGTATTAATACTGGTGTATTGAGCACTATAGTAGTAACCGAAATAAATGTATTATTTGTTAATTTTAAGTAATATGTGCAGTATGTCACACTTAAGTTTGAAATAGTCTGCTTCAGGACATATTAAAAGATTACACACTCTCCTTCATGAAAAGTGTAAAAATGACCAATTTTAACTTCTTGGTTTATAAAACAAGAATGCATAAACTTCAGATGTGTTCATTCAGTGTGTGTGCTTAGCAATAAAAATATTATATCAAACTTAAGCATGACAATTCTGAATTTCTGAAATGAGAATGGATTATTCATATTATTTGGATTAATGTTATCTTGAAGTGTTATTTTCGCAACATTTCAGTTGATGTAATCTCCGACTTTATTTAGGTGTATCTTGCTGAACTCTGCAATCTTTCTATTGAGAGTATGTTACGTATATTAGATAAAGAGTTTCGTTCACAATTCTGTGCAAACTCCTGAGTCTGTCAGAAAGATTTCTGAGTTTTGTAAGATACACCTGAAGAAGGTTGGAGGTTACATCCATCAAAACGTGAAAATAACACTCAAGATGAGAACTGTACTTCAAAGAACCGAAATAAGCATGACAGATTGAATATACAGACAGAGCCTATTATAGAGATTTATGGACGTATCTAAAATGCTATTTCAAACTTAAGAGTGACAGAATATTCTGAGTATTATTCACTGATTGGTAGACAGACCCTTTATCGAGATACTTGGATGCATCTGAAGAAAAAGCCAATTTTATTGAGATTGATGTATCTAGGCAAATTTATATATTGGTGTATATCAGCAAACGCAAACCGCTGAGTGGCTTTCCTCTTGTACTTGAAAGTGATACATTTTTATTGCTAAGTAAATGCTTCCATTTTGCCAGGTTTGTCATAGTCTTTATGGATTTTATATATATATATATATATATATATATATATATATATATATATATACACACTTCATTAATGGGTTGTAAACCTGTAAGATTACAAATCATTTTTTTTTATCTACATTCCAAACTATGTGAAGTGCTGAATCTCTTTGAATAGGATTCAACATTTGTAATGTTGCCAGTTATCGACCTTTCAGCTGATTCATATAAATAAAGCTGTATTACTTAAGACGTATGCATAATTTTATAAGTGCAATTATCACAGTATCTCATAGCATATGCTCCCTCCCCTACTGTATTTATAGAATTATTACTTCTTATCTTTCTATGTATCTTTGTTTCTCACACCTGCATGACTTACACATGTATTATATATTTATTTACTGTAGCGAAAATCATAACTTACTAGGATAGCATGTGTGTGTGCTTTGTAGGGTTCGGTCGTTTGACAAAAAAAAAAAAAAAAAAATGGCGGCTCGCAGTTACTTTTATTATTAATGATCAAACGTAAGTAACACGAACTCTATGCAAATGAGGCTATACCAGACGCATAAAAGGAACTGTGGATAGAATAGAAGGTTGAGTTGGAATAAGGTGTCTTACAGAGACGGACACGTGCGATGGACTGTTGAAGGTGATTAGAAAAACCGTGGGCAGAAAAGATAAAAAATTTATTGAAATCGACTTTCAAACTAGATTTACTATTAATCAATTATTTCTTGAAATAAATAATGCAATAGCAAAAAGTACTAGAACTTATTTACAAAAAATAATTCAATTACAAAATTAAGTCAACCAGAATACATTTCACTTTCTTTGTAAGCAAGTTGGAAATTTTAACTTTTTGTTCATTGAAAAACTAAAAAGAAGAGATTACTATGTGAGGTCCTCCACCTTCACGCTTCCAAATTGCAACCTCATTACTGGATGTAGTTTCATGTGATATCCAGAATCTTATGATGTGTGAAGCAACTAACTATAAGATTGCATGTTTGGAGTCAACTTGACCTTAACCATAGTGTTTTTTTCGTACCAAGTCAAGGATACATACTTGGCAGTCAGTTCAACAGAATTTGGACCATTTGATCTGGGTGACTTTTTACTGTTGGGCCAAGGTAGAGTTCTGTGTAGTTCTAAGAGGTCCATGCTCTTAGGTTGTTGCAATATTTTAGCATAATATCAGCATAAATATTTATTTCCAATAGAAAATATAATTTTTTATTAAAATATTTCTCCAAATAAGTGGGGTGGAGCCGTCATGATGAACTAATGTTAAATATGTTAACCTAGCTAGTTCCTATATTCACCCTTTTTTCACCAAAATACCACATTTCTACTTTAAAATTAAAAAAAAATGTTTTGGTAGGTGAGTATGCGGATCGAACCTGAACCCTTGAGGCGAAGTTGGAAATTAAAGTGTGGAGAAAAAAAAAAGTGTTACGTTCATTGGGCCACCGTGCGATACTAACGGAAACATGTTTGAATTTATTTAATTACTTAGATTTGGCAGGTGCACGTTTTAATGACTTAATGAGGTCAAGTTTGACTGCGGGATAGTATTTCATTTACTGCGAGAACGCTTTTTTTTTTTTTTTTTTAGTTTTCCCAAGATGTTGGGGGGCGGGGGTGAACCAGCTCCCCTTGTCCAAATTGAATAGCAATTGTCTGATATAAGGAAAATATTTCCACATTGAGCAAAGCTGATTGCTGTCAGACAGTTCTGGTGAAAGCCGGAAAAATACCGCCAGAATTAGTATCGCTTTTATTATACGAAAAAGCCTAATCCACATGCGGCGAGCAAAAACTGTTGAATATTTATCTTCCTGAAGTCGAGCAAATTAAATAGATAGGCGAGCTCCGTTGTTAACTCAGAGATATTATTATTTATATGTGATATAAAAAGTTTTAAGAAGTTGTGAGCCGACCAAGCGGTTCTCGGAAAAAAGCCTTTGTTGGACTTACACAAAAAGCGAACATACATACACACATTTTTGCTTTTATATATATCGACTAGCGAGAGGAGGGTACCCAGCGTTGCCCGGGTGTTTGGAGGTAAATTAAAACTCGGGGGGGGGGGTTAAAATAAAAAAAACAAAAAGTTTTGGTAGGTGAGTATGAGAATCGAACCCGATCCCTTGAGGCAAAGTTGAAAATTAAAATGTGAAAAAAAAGCTATGCTACGTTAACAATTCGGCCACCGCGACATACTAACGGAAACATGTTTTAATTTATTTAATTACTTAGAATTTGCAGGTGCACGTTTTAATGTCTTTGACTGCGAGGTTTTTTTTTTTTATTTTCCCAAGATGTTGGTTGGGAGGGGGGGACCAGCTCCCCTTGTCCAAATTGAATAGCAATTGTCTGATATAAGGAAAATATTTCCACATTGATCAAATCTGATTGCTTTCGGACATTTCTGGCGATCGCGACTGGAAAAATACCGCCAGAATTGGTGTCGCTTTTATTATACGAAAAAGCCTAATCCACATGTGGCGACCGACAAATGTTGAATATTTATCTTCCCGAAGTCAAGCAAATTAAATAGACAGGCGACCTCCGTTGTTAACTCTGAGATATTATGATTTATATGTGATATAAAAAGTTTTAAGAAGTTGTGAGCTGACTGAGCGCTTCTCTGAAAAAAGCCTTTCTTGGACATACACAAAAAGCGAACATACATGCACACATTTTCGCTTTTATATGTATAGATACTCAATCTCTTTGAATTTTTCAATCATAGCTTTTTGTCTTAATATGAGAAGGAACTACTCTCTAATGATCCTAAACAGATAATTACTACCATTTTTTTTTTTTCACCTGGAATTCTTTACAATTCAAAGCATCTCTGACTGGATTAGTGCTGCCAGTTTTTGCTTGGGACAACTACGTTTAATATTCATAATTCGGTAGTTTTCTTTTCTCTACAATAGTTACTTCTTTTGTCATTTCTTTATGGGTCATTTTTCTTTCAAAGAATGGCTCTCCATTCAAGACAGATTTTTACCGCCTCTCTTTCAGAAAGAGTTAGATAATTGCTTATCATTTAATCAGGGAATGCCGATGGGGCTGCTGTGCATTTTTTGTTGGCCAGTGTGCTCTTCTTTTTGGCCTCTGGTTTTTTAATCTTTACCTTCCGATTTTGTGTCACATCTCCCCCCCCCCCACCGCAATGGAGGAAGGTAAATATGAGAAAGGAGTCCATAAAAGGAACTGTTTTTTTTTTTTTTTTAAGTTAGATAATATTGAAAGCTCTTCAGCTATTTCGAATGCTCACTTAACGTTGAGTTTGCTCTCTCCTCCACGCTCTTTCTTAGAAGTTAGTTACATGCTTTTACTTATAAACAAGCACTTCTGGACTGAATTGGTATTAACGCCCATAAAATATTAGACAGTGAAAAACAAGGACGACTTTGTTTGGTTCCGTTTAAAATTCATTCTTTTTTTTTATTTTGCTTAAGTGTTTTCATATTTCAATTTACTGCAATCACAAGGGATTAAAATAGAAAAAAAAAATCTTAAAATATCTTAGTCATTGCATTCATTTTCTTTTCACCATGGAACTATTTTATTATGCTTAGAACTCTTATAAGAAGTCTTATTAATAAGCCGGTGGTCCAACCAGAATCGGCACTACCTCTAAATCTCCTCCCAATTAGGTTAGGTCTGAGCTTGCTTGGAGATCCCGAGAGCAATGGTTTCAGCAATCCTATGGAAACCTCCCTAATCTTATCGTTTGTTCCTTTAAAATACTGTTGGAAAAAAGTTTATGTAAAGTTGCTTTTAACAGTCATCGTCATCATGGCTTCACTCAAATTGAGTTTATGGATTTCCAGGCTTTCATTCATCATTTCTCGTATGAGAAGAAGGTCACATTTGTGACACATCCTATCAGAATTCAAACATGCATTATCATTTGGCAATTGTGTGTGTGGCTGATTTTTTAGGACGCACTAATCTTGCTGTTTCATTGTGATGACGTCATTCACTTTTGTTTGCCTTGAACAGTAATAACAAATTAAAAAAACAACTAAAATAATGTTACCACATGTTTCTTAATTAGAGCTACAATTAAATTTTGTCACGCTTATATTTTGATAATTCTTGACCTTTTGACTAGGAGCAAAGTGTAGTAACTATTTTAATACTACACTTCATCGTTTGTCTTTGGGCAGTGAAAGAAAAATCCTTCCAGACTAAGATCAATTTAAATTTTTATCTCAATCTAGCATGCCCCAATTTGACTTTGTGCCTACCTATGTCCTCATGAGAAGGCAAGTAAATAGGTACTATTATGTAAAAAGTAGAAACGTAAAATTGAATGAAAATTTGACATAATTCACTGGTGATTAAATTCAGTTTCGGTTTCTGACTCTCTAGTTTTTATTTGAGTTATTTCTTCTGCATAGTTTCCTCCGGCCATTTTTTTTTTTTATTCTTTCAGGACTGATGAAAGAGTTAGCCCTTGTCGTTCCCCTCATTTTGGAGGAGTTATTTGGTTTATAGCTGATCTTCTGAGGCTACCCTACTGAGATATGCTGATGTGTTTGATGTTGGCAATTTTTATAAATTTTCTGTTTTACTGATTTTTGGTGTCTTTGTGGTGCTCTTGGTGTACTTCATATTACAATCTTATGTCACATCCGGTTTTCTTCAGTTGGTTGATAAAAAATTAACACCTACGATTGTGTAAAAAGCAAAGCAATTTCCTAATGGGTTATTCATATCATACGTTGAACTGGCTATATGTTCCCATGCACTACTTTGTGTTGACACTGAGTTCAACTGCAACTGCACGCCTGTGGAACTCTCTTCCATTTGCCTGCTTTCTAGCTGACTACAATCTGATTGTCTTCAAGTCCAACATAAACAAGTTCTTGATGAACTGTCCTCCTAAGTAAACCAATTTACAAAATTCCCACTTCTTATGTTAACTACGCTATAATTACTAAATTACTAAAGTATACTCATTAACCCTTATCCTCAAGTGGCCTCTGGGTCTTGATAAGTGGTGATTCTTGTGTAAAAAAAAACAAAAAAACTACTCCCCCTTCCTCATTCTTAATGACTGGTGTATCCCTATTTGTGGGAGAATCACTTTTTGTCAGTGCTTATACTTCCCCTCACAAGGAAGAGAGAATAGGTCAATGATTTCTTATCTATTTATGCTTAATTCTGGCAGAATTACAAGGAGAGAATATGTCTACTCTATAAGAAAATTGTCGTACAAAGAACAAAGAAATTCAAATCTAGAATTGCATATTTAATGTTTGTGGTTGTTTTTCTAATTGTTTTATTCATTCATTTTCTTATTTAAACAAGATCTTTATTAGTGAAGATTTTTAAATATTGCTTCAGAAATGAGGGAGGAAAAGAAAGGTATATAAATTAAAAGTATATATTATTTCATGTGTTCACAAAATGTTACAAAGAGATGAAATATTTTATGTATCCATTTTTAGTATTTACTTTCTCTACGTGAGTAGAGCTAGATAGTAACTTATGAAAATATATGGCAATTAAACCATATATAAATTCTTGTGCCATATGTATTTTCATAACTTTCTCTCTCATATATATATATATATATATATATATATATATATATATATATATATATAAGAGAGAGAGAGGTGGTGCTTAACCTATTTAAGGACAGATTAAAGATACACAAAACTGACTTAGAAACAAATGTCTTTTTACTAAAAACGTTTCTAAGGATAAAAAATAAATATATATACATTTGTGATTTTATTCACGAAAGTTTCTTTCAGTTTCGTTAACAGCTTTTATGTAAAGGATAAATCATCTGATAGTCCTTGTTTATATTGAACATTACATTTAGTATTTAGTTTTATCACTGTTCATTATCTTTTTTCTCAGCTATGCTCCATACATAGTAGTCCAAATGAATCTGGGAAGTTGGGAAGTTAAGTGATGCTTTATTTTTTCATTTGTTTAAGCAATTTATTATTTTTAAGTGTTTTTCCTTCATCTTTTCTGATGTAAAAATACTTTTGCTAATCACACAAGATTTGTATCCGATGTCTTTGTGGACAACATTTTAGATTGTTCCTTCTAAATACTTCATGCATTGTGTGTGTGCGTGTGTGTGTGTATATATATATATATATATATATATATTAAAGGTATTTGTAGCTTCTCTTCCAACTTTCGGATTATAATCATGTCAAATCAAACTTTATTTCCTTTTGACAGATTGATTGTTGCTATTTCTTCTGATGAGTTAAGGGCATAATAGATTCACTGATTGATATAATAATCAAGTGATTGATTTTGCAGATGCTGTAAATGTCAACTGAATTAAAGGAATAAATTATAAGATGGTCAACATCATGAAATTTGGAATATAGTTTTTTGTCATTTATTCACTATATTGCTCTGTAATTACAATGAGTTTCTTAAATAAGGATTGGTATGTATTATAAGAAAATATATTTCTACAGATATATATATATATATATATATATATATATATATAATTAATTGAATTATGATATTGCATGTGTTTGTAGTTCTCACACTTGTCGTTCCCCTCATTTGAACAATTACACATTTTATTTACTATTAATTGAACCTTTATTGAAAGTAAATATCCAGCAGCATAAAATAAAACTAAATTTTAAAGATCCTATTTAACAAAATAATTTAATCACATAGTTTTATCCAGCAGAATGCATTTCTGTTTCTTCATAAGTCAACCATTTTTATCTTTTGTTAATAGCTGAATAAAAAAAGAATACATTACTTTGTGACTCTTTGAAGTTTGAAAAAAATGTGGAAAATGTTTAATGGAAAATTATTTAAACTGGCTTTAAAATTTGGAGCAAATCCTTATAAATTAAAAGATTAAAATTTTTAGAAACTGTCTACATTCAATAAGGTTATAGATAGACATTAAACTCCTATTAAATTAACAACAATTAATTATAGTTGCATAGCAATTTGGTCCAATTAATAATTTAATGACCAAATATTTTAATAAGATGTATAATAAAGTTGTCAGATGTTATCTGCCTGTGGCAATTCATATTCAAACTTAACCTTTCAAATTAACTTTTTTAACTATGCTATAATGTTAAGTACTTTTATTTCAATTAATGTACTTATCAAAGGATATAAGTAATTTTAATAAACTTCACAAAAATATTGTTCATAAAAAGAGGGAGAAAATGACAAGCATGCAACAGCTGTTGAAGAAAAACTTGTACCATTTCAGTGTTCAGACATAATAATAAAAACGGAATTTTTTTTATGGGATTTAAATTTCGACATTTCGTAAAACATTTTAACTATTTTATTGCAAAACTGATTATTGTAATTAAATATTTCTTCACTGAAATATTTTTTGAACATTTAAGTATTGGCGGAAATTAAAGGAAAAGAAGAAAAAAGGAAGGTGGATTAATAAACAAAATCAAATGAAATGAAACACAAAAATCTCTGGCAACATTGATAGATACAGTTATATATATATATATATATATATATATATATATATATATATATATATATATATATATTTTAATAAATATTATTTTTATACACTAGTGTTTCATGCTTAAGCAATCATCAGTGTAGGGAGTGATAATTACTGCCAGTTTGAAGATTTGAATCCAGTCACAAAGTCGACCATAATTTTCTTGGCTGGTATTTTACCTTCAGACCATCAGAAATTAATACAAGAATAGAGGGAAATTAAGTATTCATACTCGTAAATGGCAAATTAGTGGATATAAACAATAAACAGTTGAAAGAGTATTCAACGACAGGAAGTCAAAATATTCAATTTAGGCTTAGGTTGACTGCTTTTTTTTTTTTTAATTTCCTAAATAGAACTCAACTGTTTTTTTTCTTAAAAACACTTACAACGATAATATTTTAAAATAAATGTTAGAAATTATTTTTATATCTACAGACAATGCAGTCCCAAAATAAATGTGCCTATGGAGTCAAAGATTATTGATCAGATTTTTAACTACATTTGGAGCACATATATTACCTATGTATTGCCATTCAACTAGGGCAGAGTCAGACGCAGGGTTGATTTTTAATGTGTGGAAAATCTAGCTCTCCAAAATAGAGCACTCTGGATTGGGACACAAAATAAAAATGACTTCAGTCTATCATTGATAGCAGAAAAGATGAAGTGTATTATCAGAACAGATATTGCACTTTATTCTTAGTATATATTGTATGGAGTGTAAGTGTAATGAGTTAGGTTTGATGTAATTTTTAGGGGACCAAGACCCCCACCCCACCAAAGTTTTGCCTCCATCTTCCTTAAAAATAGATGTGAGTATACATAAAAAAAATTGGACAGATTTTATGAAATTTAGAAAATATATAGCAAACATACGACTTATTTGTTAGTCCTTAATTGTTGCATGGTTGTTTTCAAGTCTAATGTAAATAAGTTTTGTTAAACCGTCCTCTTATATAATTCAACCTTACCCAAGTTTCACCGTCTAGCTAACACTCAATAATACTTATCCTAGATTGGCGTTCGTTCCTTGATAATCAATGACTCACCAAGTAAAAAAAAAAGTTATAAAATCCCTCCTACCAATCTGGGCAACGGTACGTAACCCTGCTAGTATGTATAAATATATAATTAGCAATCTTTTCTCTACAGATAAAGTCTTTTTCTAGATATGAACTAAGAGCAGGTATTTAGTTTGATTTCTCATCATATTAATCTTATTTTCTTTTGAATGTTATTTTTTTTTATATATATATTGTATAGCTAATGAACTGCCCGTGACCTTTTCCTATAATCTGTGATGCATAAAATGCAATCAAGCCTGTTGATTAAATGCAGAAGCGCATGTTCAATCAAAGCTCTTCTCACACAGAAGATGCAATCTTAGGGAGGAGGGGGGGGGTTATAGCATTGCTCTATTATTGTATTATTGACCAGATGTGGTTGTAATTCTCCCTCTTCTCTTTTTAACCTCTTGTTGTCGTACCCCCCCCCTCCAAGTAATGCAAGTAATCTTTTAATCCATTTTTGATTGCACACTACGTAATTTATTATTTTATTTCTTACTGGGGGGGGGGGTTAAAATTGGTTTTGTTTACTTCCTCTCTACTGCATGTGACATAAGGTGAGGAAGGTACAATATAATCATGTTGACACCGGTTCTTGTTTGAACACTAACGTTAAGAAACCTTGAGCCTTATTAGTACCATATGGATGACCATTTGAGAATACCAGGCACTGTATATAGGAAGATGTCGCCACTTTGTAAGAACTGCAAAAACCTAATGTCATCATTTGCCCTGACCGAGATATATATGCGACTGGAGTCTGCTTGTGAATTTATTTTTCCTTTGACACTTCCTCCTTTGAAGGAATTCTGTTCAACTCAACACAGTGGTATTCACCCTAGATATGTCGCTGGGAAGTGGGGAAGGAGTCAAACTAGCACCCATCAAAGCGGACCACTCTAATCTAGCAAAAATTGCCTGGGCAGCCTTGTTGGCATTCCCCAATAGGTGCACCTGAAGCAGTAAGCAATAAACTTACTCCATCGGAAAGACGGGAGGTAGCGGCCTGGGCACAGGATGTTTCAACTGTTGTTCAGTCAACTGGGAAAAGGCTATCTTGTTTCATCAAATCAGTTTTTTCCCAGCATATGCAAAAAAAAAAAAAAAAAAAAAAAATAGAAACTGATGCTCCATAATATTTTAATCTGCTGCTGTCTACTGCAATCCGTTTTTTTGTGAATTACTGGATGAACTTTCTAACAGAATTTGATAAATATATTAATCCATCATTAGACTAAAGTTGAGTGAATGACACAAAATACGTTCTAAAACGTTGTTTAGTTCTGGGATTGAGTTCTGTTTGAAAATCTGTACGGAAATAGTCAAATTCTACCCAATTCCCACCAAAAAATTTCGAATGAAACCCTTTATTTAATCCATAGGGTAGCATGTTCTTGTTTCATAGGCCATGTCTGAAAACCAATTTGCAATTGCATTCTTAGTATCACTTGTACTGAGGATTAAATCTTTAACTTCCAGAAAAGTCATTTAAAATTAAATTGTACTCTACGTGTTAACCCTCAGGTCCCTGCAGACATGTTATCTTAGGGTCTATGTTTTTATTGTGGAGTGAGTTTAAATAGTGTGCTTATCAACAGTTTTATTGGGAAAATTACTGTTTATTAGGGTTTGTTTTATGTTTGTTAGCTCTTTGTAAAATATTTGTCAGGTTGATGTTATATTGTATGAGTGGTGAATCAAATTTTTTATAAGGGCAGTTTTATATTTTTCTGGGTATTCGCTATGGTAATTTAAGAGTATTGCATTATTGTTGGTAGGTTTTTTGTATGTTGAAGTTGCGTATTTAGTGGGATCGCTTGAATCTACTAATACGTCAAGAAATGGTATTTTGTTATTTATGTTTGGTTGGTGTGTAAATTTGAGAACGGAGTGTGTTTCTAGGTTTAGTTTGAATTTTTTAATGTCTTTAATATCGGGCGTAGATAGTTTAATTTTTTGATCTGAGATTTTGTTTTCGAGGTGGGTTATATAGTATTCCATGAACGTAGGGCCTAGAAGTGATCTCATTGACACGCCATCTATTTGGATGTATGTTTTCCTATTAGGGTCAGTGAAGCAAACTTGTGTGGTGCATCTTGTGTGGTAACTTTTCGAGGGTTTGGATAACAACAACAATTGTCCCTGATGATGATTGGATGCACCGATAGAAAGCGCTTAAGAATATGGCTGGACAACAACTTTTGGGCACCATTTTTATACAACATGCCAACTGAAATAAAAAAGATCACTCGGCAAATGGAAAAAATATCCAGAAAAATCAGAAGAAATAACTCTACCATGTTCAATCAAACATGCTTGAATATTGATTTGCTGCTAAAATATACAAATATATATATATAGAGAGAGAGATCTATAAATAATTACTATTATTATTTTAGATTGGAATCTATCCATCATCATCGTTGGTTAGTTTTTTAACTTAAGTATTTAAAAAAAAATTGTTTTTATTTTAGATCCTTACATCAAGTTGCTACATGCCTTACCTTGAGCGATTTTCGTAAAATAAATATAATAGAATTCCTGATCTGTTGTATAACTAAAAATCAAAAACTACATACAAAATACTTGCAAACCCAGTATCATTAGATTCAGTGTTATCCTGATCTGGCTAGTAAATTCATAATTTCCTCTTTTTTTTATGTTAATTTCATTGAAATCTGACCTGAAATGTTAATCTTTGCAACCTGTGCAACATCAACTCACTCGGTTGTTATAATAATATATGTGTGTATCTTAATTGTACCGTATTTCTGTTATTTTGATTACTTTTATTGTTTTGGCTGATGTAATCTCCAATCTTCTTTAGATGTATCTTGTCAAACTCCGAAATCTAACAAATTTTTAGTGGAACCTTCTATTTAATTCATGGTAGCATGCTTGTGTTCTGTCATGCATGGCTAGATAGAAATTTAATCTGCAATTGTATTCTTAGTATCGTCTGCACTAAGAACTAAGCCTTCAACTTCTAGAAGAGTGTCACTTAGAGTTGAATTGGTACTCCTGCAGTATTTTACCCACCGATTTCACGATCTTAGCCGAGCGTTGACGAACGCTTTCGGCGTTAACGCCGACGAAAGCCGAGAATTCGGAGCTACGGTGCAAGAACGCTAAAAGTATGTGAATAGCAACAACATTACAAGGAAAAGATATTACACACACACACACACAACAAAATGGATAAAATTAATTAAAAAAATTTGGATAAAATAAATCACAAACACTTACAGTAAGTTTTTTTAAAGTAAAATAAATTTATTTTGTTGAATATATTTTTTTTTTTGGTTCATTTTGTTTTCCGATAGCTTTTTTTTTTGGGGGGGGGGTAAGCAACAGTAATAAACACTTCAATGTTTTTTTTGTTTGTTTGTTTTTAACAAAACGTTATTAAACAGTAACAACAATGTTTTTTTTTTTTTTTTTTTTTCAGTAATGTTTGTAGGGGGGGGACAACAATTACTGTTTATCTTTAGTTCCGACTGGAAGATTTTCTACTGACTGTAGAGAGGCAAAGTAGGGAGCAAAGGGTTTTCAGAGGATGTGGAAAGAAGCTCCTTCCCAACCGGGTAGCCTTCCGCGATTTGATTTATTATGGAGACAAAAGGGTTGTGTCCAAATTTTTGTCTCCACATAAATTCGCATAAATATGTTTCCAACAGTTCCCGTTTTTTTTTTTTTTTATCGCTAAATTAAATAGCTGAAATGAAAGGCTGTGTATTTTTACTTTGAACAATAAAATAACTGAAATGAAACGCTATGTGTGTAATTTCAATGAAAATTATTCGTCTGCTGCGCGTTCGTTTGAAGCGCCCTGATTTGCTGATAGAGTATCGTACCGCTCGCCATGTTCCGGCGTTTTCCGACGGATGTCGATCAACGCTCGGCTAAGATCGTGAAATCGGTGGGTAAAATAAAGCAGGAGTACCATTGAATTTTATCTAATACTTTATCAGTTATACTGTGGATCCTTTCGGACAATTGTATCAATTTTGGGAACCTTAAACGTATTTGTTTTTTTTAGATGTACAATTATCAATCCTCCTCTAAAAGATTCAGAATCATAATCTCTTATTTAGTTATCTTACTTTCATCACCGCACCACAAACTTCAGTGTATGTGAAAACTTAGCAAATTTACTTAAGCAATTCTACTTCTATCATTGTAATCAACAGATTTCTTGGCCTTTATCACTTCTCTAAGCATCTCTTTATCATTTTGTTGAAGAAAATGTACAAAAAAAATGTCTTTTGAAAGTTGGTCAAATCCTGAACGTTGGTATTTTATGTGACTGGAACACAGAAGTTTTCTCATCTGCTAAAACGTGTTGATTGTAAATGATTTTTATTTTAAGTAAAAAAGTGGAGTTTAAGTTGGTTCATAGGCATGTAAAGTTGGAGGTCAACAAACATTATTTTCTTACCAACCTAAAACTTGTTGAATTCAAGTTTCATTTGTTTCAAATTAAGCCGTGAAAATTTCTCTAGGATCTTCTCTACTTTTCTTTTATTCATATTTCTTTCTGTCACTCTCTTCCAATTAAATCGGAGTTCAGCTCACATCTTAAAACCTGATACTAATCCGACTGCACTTGAAGCTCTTAAGAAAATATTTTTATTGCAAGAAAAGTAATTAAATACAACTTGGATTATTTTCTTATTGTTTCTTTATATTAACAAACTAGCAGTGTTATCTGGCGTTGCCTGGGTTAGGTCAGATAAGGAGATAAAAATATTATGCTTAAAAGGGATTGGCATGCGATTGTTTCTCCTATAATTATGGGTGATATATAGCATATTACACCTGCCTTCATGCTAGAAATCTAAATTCCTAACTTGATAAAAAATCTCTCCAGTGGTTTTCGTTTTTTTTTTTTTTTTTTTTTTTTTTAACTAAAAGTCACCATTTATCAAAACCCAAAGGCCACCTCTGGTGACTACAATATTATCTTCAAGTCCAATGTAAACAAATTTTTGTTTAGCCTTTCTCTTAAATAGTTAGATTTTGCCAAACTTCAACTATCATTACGAATCATCATAATGTTGTCTCACGGCTCACCTGACATTTAATGTCAGGTGAGCCGTGAGACAACATTATGATGATTTGTAATGATAGTTGAAGTTTGGCAAAATCTAACTATTTAAGAGAAAGGCTAAACAAAAATTTGTTTACATTGGACTTGAAGATAATATTGTAGTCACCAGAGAAACAGCTCAATAACATTCCAAAGGTATTTTTATTTTCTAGAGGTAGGGGGTGGGTGGGGGAGTCCTTTATTCCCCCTCAAAAATAAATCTAACATAATTGATTACATGTTCTGTAATGTTCACTTTTTTTTTTTTTTTTTTTTTTTTACTTTGGTGTCACCACTTGTCAAGGTCCAAAAGCCACTCGAGGATAAGGGTTAATGAATGTAAGGTGGTAGTGTAGTAATGGTTGATGGTCTAAATTGGGTAGAATTTGATTATTTATGGGGACGGCTCAGCAAAAACTTGTTTACATTGGATTTGAAAGCTATCATGTTGTATTGAACTGGGAAGCAGGCCAGCAGAACAGTGTTCCACGGACAGCCTGTTCTGGAAAAGAAGCTTTGTTCATAGAATCTGCATTTAGATTTAGGTACATAGAGAGTGGGAGAAATAGTAGTGGTTGTAGCTACTTCAGTGTTTTTTTGGGAAGTTTGGTAAAAGGGAATCATAGATTGGAGTTCAGTATAGCAATTGCCATAGAAAATAACAATAATGCAGAGACAGGCTCTCGATATCTCTTCTGTGGGAAAGAAGTTGTAGGGAAGAGAAAAGGGCATCCCTTACTAGGTTTTGAAGTCTGTGTTGAACTCTGTCAAGCTGGATAGGGTGCGCTGAGCAGCTCCTGCCCAGGTGTGGCCACAGTACTCTGTTTTAGGGCGCACCTAGCTCTCCTACAGATAGAGGATTGCATCTGGAATGAGATACCTACTGGAGCGGTAGAGGGATTCAACCATTTTTCCAGCGATCTTGGCAACAGATTTGATGTATGTGTTCCATTTCAGATCAACAGAAACCAAGTGCTCTCCATAATTTGTTAAACGCCAAAAATTTAATGCTTTTTATTGACTGTCACTATCTCCCACATCATAAATCAAAATGGTTTGATTCTGCCATGTTTCAAGATGGTGATTCACACGATGTACCTGGTGCTTCCAGATTAGGCTGTCAGGAGATACTGGCTTCCTGACTTAAAATACACCAAACATTGATGTTATTATTTTTTCTTTCCCTTTGCAAAACTCAATGTGTTCAAAAATAAAAGCAAAAATTTTCCTCTACAAAACAATCAAACCAAACATTATGAATAAATATTTGAAGATATAACTTGAAGCATAAACACTTTTTCCAATATCACTGAATTCAACATTAAATAATGCTAAAAAGGGTTTATGCTGTAAAACAAAACAACCAAACCGCGCAATGCATTTCACAGATTGAAGGAACTTCTGAAAAATCCATTTCATACTTTAGATCTCCAAGACACAAATTCCTTGCTGTTGACGTGGCATGATAGAGAAAAGTTGATGTCTTCACTGAACCATTTTCTGTAAAAAATTATCAAATTTTCTGTTGCATGCTTAGACGACTTGGAAACGTTATTTCATTTTCTATCATGAAAAATACAGAAAAATGTATCATTCATATTGGTGGAGAGAATAATCTCTAAATGGGTCACATCGCATGTACTTTATTTTTTTGATTCAATACATTAAAGTTGTTGATATTCATCTTTATGGATTTACTTTGTTATGAAGAGTGTTCATAAAGCAGGAATTGATTTCTCATAAAAATAACGTTTAAACAGAATTTATTTTTACAAACAGGTGAAATTTTAAAATCAATTATAAAAAAAATATAGAAAAATTTATATTTGTAGATGATTTATTTAGAATTTTTTTTTTTTTTTAAATTGTCCAATTTTGCATGTGGATTATCTATTCGTATTATTTGAATCATTATGACTGATGCAGTTCTCATTGTGAGTGTTATTTTCACAATGTTTCGGTAGATGTAACCTATGACCTTCTCAGGTGTATCTTTTCAAACTGAGGAATCTTTCTGCTGAACTCTGGAATCTGCACACACTCTCAAACAGAACCCTTAATTTAATCCACAGGGTTAGAATGCTCTTGTTATGTCAGCTATGACTAGGTATAAGTTCTAAGTAATTCACAGTTGTACTTTGAGTGTCATCTGCACTGAGGATTGAACCTTCAACCTCTAGAAGAGTGTAACTTACAACTGAATTTTATCAAATACTTTATTCGCTATGTTGCGAGTCTTGATGGAATGAGAGCATACTACTCCCGTTGATTAAATAAAGAGTTCTGTTTGAAATTCCTTGCAGATTACAGTTTAACAGAAAGATTCCCATGTTTCCAAGGAATTCAATAATATGAATAATCAATTCTCATCTAAAAAAATTCAGAAATATTGATAATCTAATTACTCAAACTCTTAGAATATTTATATTAATAAAATGGTGAGAAAACGTGTGCATCTATAATTTTGATGATTGTTTTTTTTATTTACTTTTAATCAAATATTCATGAAAATTTAACAAAAAAAAAACAATCCATGTTATCAAATACTTTTCCAGTTTACAACACAATCTTCTGCAACTTTGTCACCAATTTCTGATATGTTATGTAAATGAGCCAGAAGATACTGATTCCATGTTAAGAATCTATATTATATTTCTCTTAGTTTTTTCTGTCTGTCTATTTTACTTTTTTATGGAAAGTATTGAGCTGATCTGACTGAAATTTTGCATGAAACTTTATTATAAAGTGCAAGTATTATTGTATCCATTTGATGTGCAGTTAACCATCAATTTGTCATAAAGCACTAATTCTAAGTCAACGGCTTAACAGTCATAGTTAATGAAATGAGAATAATGTATCCCTGTAAATTAAATAAAGGCTTCAGTTTGAAATTCAATGCAGATTCCAAACTTTGAAAAAGATACACTTGAATAAGGTCAGAGGTTTCATCAACCAAAACGTCGTGAATATAACAACAAAGTTGAGAATAATTTGAATAATGTAAATAATACAAATTATTAAGCACTAGCAAAAATACCCGTGCTTCGCGCAGGTCTTTACTGTACGCTCGGGTATCCACTTTGCGGGTATGTGAGCGTACAGTAAAATCTTGACCTTAATCTTTGACCTTGAAAAATAGTGTGCACCATTCCTATATCAGAGACTATCATCGTGTCTGGTTTGGTCATGATCGATCCACTGGTGTGGGCTGTAGGAGAGTATATATACATAGGTTATGATCTTGACCTTTGACTTTAACCTTGAAAAACGGTGTGCACCATCCCTAGGTGGGGAACCATCATCATGCCAGGTTTGGTCATGATCGGTCCAGTGATATGGGCTGCAGGAGAGTTGCACACACACACACACACACACACACACGAACGCTGCTACTTTATATATATATAATCTAACATAATTTCTGAAACAAATATTTACTTTATATAGAACGTTAAATTAGGACATTCACAAAACTATTAGTCTATTAACTAATGACAAACGATTTCGTTTTGAAGAATTTTGTTCTCTTTTTATTCAGTTCAAAGGATTTTTAACACATAAAAAAATTCATTTGACTTAATCTATGGTTTAGTATTTCGTAAGGAAGCAAGAAAAAAAAAAAATCCGGTATGGAACCACATTTGCCATCCCCTACAGATATTTGACTTGTATTATGAAAAGTATCTTCCAGTTTGTAATCTGACCTGAATGTCACCAATTCAATTGTTAATCTCAAAAGACTGCAGATAATATCACTTTGTTGACAGCAAGAAACAAGGAAAATGAATACAGATACATTTCTATATATAATATTGTCGGCATTTTAATTCTCTGAAGTTTAATAATAAGTGGAATATTTAATGAAACTAAATCATTTTTATATATCATACTAGCTGACCCGACCTGGTGTTGCTCAGGCGTATTTGTACTGGAATTGTTATTTTATTTTTTATGTTGCGATTTTTGTACTTTTTATTTATTTATAAATGAAAAAAAAATGGTAATGTTTAAAATTATTTGCTAAAATCACATTTCTTTATCATTAAGAATTAGTTTAAATTTAAAAAAATAGCATATCATATAAAAAAAGAAAATTAAAAAATCCGTTTACTAAAATATTAAGTAATTTTGTAATTTCTGTTTATATTTTAATTCCCATGAATAAAACAATGAGTGTAATGGGTAAGAGTTAAAAAGATGGATTGTCTGTAGAATGATGTAGAAATTGAATTTGTAGTTTGGGTAGATTTTGAAGTTGTTATTTTAACTATATCTAGGCAACAAAGAGTACTCTTGAGTGACACTTTTTCAGATCAGGCTTCAGTACTCCATGTTAGGATGTATATAATTAAAAAATTATATCAGAAGTTAGTTTCTCGAGCAGTAGAATGATTCAACCATTTTCCCAGTAATCTTGGAAACAGATTGATGTAAGATAATATATATATATATATAAAAAGAAATAAAAAATGAGATGCAATTTCTTTAGCAAAAGTACTAAAAACAATGTAAAGCAAAAAGCTATAATGAAGTTTCATGTATACTAGCAGGGATATTCAGCATTGCCCAGGACAAAAGTGTATCATATTTTGATTAAAACTTCTCTTCCCTATCTTTCTCTCCTTCCTCTTCCATTGCTCTTTCTTCTCAACCTATTCCTCTTCCTGAAGACACACACACACACACCTGGTGCTACCAGATCAGGCTGTCTGAAGATATTGGCTTCTTGAGATGAAATGCACTAAATATTGATGCTTTCTGTTTTTCTACGTCTTTTTGCAAAACTTAATTATGTTCTACAAAACCAAAAACAACAACCTACCTTTTCCCACTTTGCCCTTTTCCCATTTCCCCGTTCTATCTCCCCCACTTCCTGACTGGTTTCCTAACTTAACCAAACATTAATACTGTAATTCTTTTCCCTCTCCCATTGCAAAACTCATTTATATTCTGTAGAGCAGGGAACAAAAACGATAAAATCCACTATAAAACAACAAAACCAAACACAAAAAACTAATGATTGAAGATACAAAGAGCTTGAAGAATAAAACCATTCTGCAAAATAACTGGATGTGACATGAATACTATTTCCAAAATGACTGGATTTGGCATTAAATAACCCGAAAAGGGTTGATATGCCGCAAAACAACCACACACACACACATTTTTTATATATTCTTCAAAGAATGAGACATCATAAGGGAATTAATTACTCGATTAAAGTTACTTCTTTTTATTTAGTATATAATCTTGATGGAAACCTACACCCCTTCCCCCTCATGCATCAGTTTAGATTCAAAGAATGAATAATAAAAAAATTTTCAGACATTATTCATACTAACTTTGTGCGTATTTGTTTTGTCATTTGTTTAGTGTTAGGTGAACATGCAAATATACACACAGGCAACTGCCTTTTATCTATATAATTATAAAACTCAAATGACCTTGTAATGGGTGGTGTAACCCAACATCCGGTTTACAACTTCTGGTTGCACATGCGTACATAAACATAAACCCATATCAGCGTAAACAAATCGCTACTTTTGCAGAATTTGACCGGCACATTGAAACATTAACATTATTATTTAGAAATTATTATTTAATATGGGAAGGGTGGGGATGTTTTGCAACTATTCTGTATTACAAGTATACTGCTGCAATTATCTTACAAATAAATCAACTTTGACCCATTGACAACGTATTGTTTTACTGTGTATGTTTTCAGCGTCCCAGTTTTTTTTTTTTTGCATTTAAATTATCCAAATAAACAATTGTTAATACTTTCTGCTTTTTTCTTTTATTTTTTTTTTACATTGCTCGTTTCCGTATTACGTTTAAGGAGGAGATAGGCTCTGCCTATCGCCTGGCTTTCATACTCCTTCTTTGCCTATTGGCCAGGCGTAGAGGTACTATCACAGGGACTCGTCTGAATCACCCAGTGGTTGACCTTGTTTCCTGACTAGGGCAATGAACGCCACTTTTCCCCGCTCCCGAATTAAGTCCTTAATAGTAGCCCCCTGCTTCAAAGTGGCACTGTGCCTTGTTTGGGGTGAAAATTGAATTAAAAAAAAAAAAAAAGTTATTTTAACGCAATTTTCTTATAAATAAATCTACTTTAACCTGTTGACAACCATAAGAGCATTTTTCAACGTATTGTTTTACCGTGTACGTTTTCAGCGTCCCAATTGTTTTTTTTTTTTTTTTTTTTTTTGCGTTTAAATTAAAAGATATATCAAAATTTAACTTTAAGTATTATGGTATCTGTTCAATGCACATTTACCTATAAGTATGACAAACCACTTATAATTCAATGGCTGTAAGTTTTTTTTTCTTAAAAAGTAAACGATTATAAACAGAACAACTCCTAGAAATCTATCTATATTCTTTTTTCATTTTAATATACTTTCATAGAAATGTTTCTGTTATGTCACAAAAAACTATTTTCTTTACGTCACAAGTGTCACGCTCATACATTAATTCCATAAAGTAATATAATATACTGACCCAACGGGTCACGGGTAGTCTAGTCTATATATATATATATATAAAAGGCAAAATGTGTGTGCACATTTTTTGTATGTCCGGCAAAGGCTTTTTTGAGGGGGAGAAGATGTTACTATTTCTTAGAACTGTTTATATACATCCTAGATAATAATATGTACGATTTGTGAACGTGCGTTACGTTAAATGTATTTACATCGACTTTTACAAAATTCTTGCTATTTTGGCTCCCGTCGTGTGTGTTGGTTTTTTTCGTATAAAAGCGAAACTAAATCTGAAGCGAAGGCAGTGTTCCTGGCCCTCGTTCCGGAACGTCCAGAAACAATAAAGCTTTGACCAATGCGGGGGGAGGGGGGGAGGGGGGGACAAACTTCTTATATCAGACAATTATTAATCAATTTGGACAATCCCCTTTTTATGAGGAGGTGCACCCCCATCCCCCCCCCCGTCCCAACATCTTGGGGAAACAAAACCAACCAAAGTTGCATAAACAAAACCCAAAAAACTACCTTGCAGTAAAAGTTAACTGCGAGATTTCATTCACTCTATGGCGTGATATTTCACCTCGCACCTGTCAAGTTTTTAATCATTAAATCAAAACACTTTTCTGTTACTCTACCGTCCTGGCCGAGTAGGTAACAAGTCAGGATTTTTCTTTTCCACCTTCGCCTCAAGGTTCTGGGTTCAATCCTACCTACCAAAATTTTTTTCTTCTTTTACAACATGGGCAACGCTGGCCACCCCCACGTTGTTTTTGTTTATCCGATTTTTTAAGGAAGTTTAACATTTTTATTTTTTTATTTTAGAATATTTAAACAGGGTTATTACTTTACCCATTTTGTTTTGATCTACCCCCCCCCCCCCAACACACACATCTCCTAACACCCGGGCAACGCCGGGTACCCCCGCTAGTATTATAGATAAAACATACAACTAAAAAAGTAGATCATTAATGTCTATTTTCATTTCTTTTAGATAAAGAACTATATTTAATGTTTGTCAAACTCCAGCAATGAACACGGTGGAAAATAGCCGAACTTTAACTGTTTCTTGCAATTGTATCCTAGTTGAGTTAGAAATACTTTGGCGATCTGATGAATGGCCTCTCTTAACTAATGGTAGAATTCCTAAATCACTATGCTAAATAAACAAACAAGCACAAAAAAAACAAACAAAAAAAAACTGTCTCTGCTCACAGTTCTTAAAGTAACGTTTTAGATTTAAGAAAATATGGTCGATTATATTTACATGTTACTAGCTAAAGTAACCATTGTTATTTTCAAGTTGTGTATGCCTTTTTTAGTTCCCATTTATGCTGAGCATTCGGCTTCTCAGTGAATGCCCTCGAAAAGCAATTTGCAGTATTTTCATTTCCACGTGCACATTTGCCGAGTGAAAAGTCTAAAATGAAAACAAAATGGCGACCATTGAAAACCATTAGTAAATACCTTGGATAATGAAAGTCTTGATAAAAACTACTTGTCGGTGAAAATTTTAAAGGTATTGTTTGTTCAAAACAGACCCGACTAACTCTTAAAAATCAACTTTTGAAAGGCGAGTGTTTAGTTGGTACATATTGGCAATTTAACCAAATTATGTAACGATAATGTTAAATATAAAGAAAATTAATATGCTATTTTACATGTTTTAATCATCAATTTCTACATTGATATTTTTTATTTTTTATTTGATATATTTGGAATATTCTCATTTGTGTGCGTTTTTTTTATTATTTAAAAAAAATTTTTTCTAGGGGGGTGGGGGGGGGTTCACCATTAATAAAGTCTCAAAGGCCATAAAAAATGTTTAATGAGTCTCAGGTAGACGGTGAGACAACAATCTGATGATCAGTAATAGGGGAACGTGCATAGGGTTTAATTATTTAGGAGGACAACTCAACAAGAGTTTATTTACATTAAACTTGAAAATGACAGTGTTATAGTCAACTGGAAAGCAACCCCATGGTATTGTGTTCCGCAGACATTTGTTTTACATATTAGCATGTGTTGGTCGGTTTTAAGAAACTGACTTCCAAAGTAAATTATCTCTTGATCTTTCTTTCCTTCAGGTACATTTTTGTTACTTTCTCTTGTGTTTTCCTTGGCCTTCCCATGAACTAAACCTACTCTCAGGCATACTTTCAACATAGCCATACCATCGAAATCCCCTGTTCTGGGCACATATCCCTATACACATCAGAGTTACTATTCCTCTGAGCTCATCAAAACTTAAAGACTCCCATTACACTTCCATCATATCATTCTTACATCAGTTCTCTCCATGCAACACCTATCTTCAACTATTAATGTGCCAGTTTTCACTTTCAATGCATCATCATACTGCATATACATGTTTGATAGCTCTAAGTCAACAGTGGTAATTCTCTGTTGGATGTAAATAAATAACCCTTGAGGAAGCTCTTTGTTTTCATAAATGTATAGGACTGGCTTTCACTCCAGATCTGTTGCTAAAATTACTGGAAAAATGCTTGCATCATTCTACAGCATCAGAAAGTATCTGACTCCTGACACAATCCTCTACAAATATAGAAGTCGCATACATCCTAAGATGGAATATTAATGCCACATTTGGGAAAGTCCTTTCCTTAACAGAATTCAAAATTGACTTCATAATCTAGCAGGGGTTGGGGAGAATAATATCTTCTGTTTTCTATAGACCCTCTCGCCATTTCTCATAACATCTAATTTATTTCTAAGATTGTTAAAAGAATTGTTGGATCTTTCTATCACTCCAGAAAATACCAACTCCTGTTGTAATACTCTATCTTTACTAGAGTCAGATAAGTTGGAATACTGTCATTACATCTGGGCAGATGTCGTTCAGATCATTGTATCATCCCTTGACACTTCAAAATGGAGTTCATAATCTAGTAACGGATGATCTATTTTGTTATTTACATCGTCTTTCTCACTGAAGAGACTTGTCTACTTTATCGTTATTTCTATGAAAAGTGTTTGTGGCAAAGCTTCTTTCTTAGAACTGCACGCCAGTGGAACTCTCTGCCGCTTGCCTGTTTCCCACCTGACTACAACTTGGACGTCTTCAGGTCCAACATAAACAAACTCCTGACAAACCGCCCCCTTAATTAAGACACTCTATCAAAACCCCCGATACTAATGATTACTACAATACTATCTCATTGATTACTGTACACACAATAACCCTTATCCCTGAGTGGCCTTCGGGCCTTGATAAGTGGTGACCCCCATGTAAAAAAAAAACAAAAAAACTAGGGTTTCTATTTGGAAAAAAACTTTGCACCACAAATTTTTGTTCTATCACTGTTGCAATTAACTTTCCTTTCTTCCTCTATGCGTCTAACATAAAAACAAATTTCCATGAACAGAGTTTCTTTCCAAGACCTTACCATATGTGAAACACATTGCTGCAAGGGCTACAATGTAGTCCTCCTTAAATAGTAAACCTTCTTCATAAGTCTTCACTCATTATCTCTAAGTAACTCTTGAGAAGTGGTGACTCATTAATAAAAAAAACAAACAAAAAAAAAACATTGTTATTTTCTGACAGGCAGTTAAAATGCCTGAAAATTGTTGAAAATGTCTGTAATTTCTTTCATTATTATATATCCACCGAAAGTTAAGCCAAATCTTGGCCAGTGTTGAGATGGCTTTTTCTCTGTTGATGGAGATGTATGGTCCTGTGTTCTGTGCAGTTTTAGGAGGTTCCCTTTTCCCAGGCTTTGCCTTTTCATATTTAGCTTCTTGCTAATCACCTGAAGTGCCTTTACCGGGGGATGCCGATAGAGCTGCCCTGGCAATTTTTGCAGGTCGGAGTGCTCATCCTCTAGGGTGTTGGCTTTTTCAGACCCCACTTTCCTGACCTTATGTCACATCTTTCCACTGTGTGATAGAAATAAAGAAATCTGCCGAAATTGAAACTTAATTTGTTATTCAGTAAGTAATGGTTACCCAAAAATTCTGTGGCTTAATAGAAAGGCTGAAAAAATGTCTACCAGAAGTTGCACTTTTTCACATCTATGGAGTGGGCTCACTTAAAAGAAACCTGCTCTCTCTCTCAGCCACAATATTTTCTGGATCATATACTGAATAGGTTGCTTTCTGATCCAAAATTTTTGCTTGTTTGTAAAAAAAATAACTGGATGAAACAGACTACACTTTCACTTTTACAAAAAAACATCCTTAGTAAAATTCTGAAAAACTTTGTTCTGCCTCATTCTTCCATTGTTCCACTCGACGAATTTAAATGAGTCGCACTTTCTTCATATCCAACGAATGCTTTTTACTCTTTTTATTTACTCTTCTCCATCCCAAACAGGCATATTGCCATTTGGAATATAAGGATTCCTTTTTGGGATCATGTGTGACTGTAGGGAGTTTAGTAGCAAAATGTCTGTTCACATTACATTTAAACTTTCGGAGGTTAGTACAGATATAAAAGCAAAAACCGGAGGAAATTTTAAAGTCTAGCAGTCTGAGGAAAGAAACTATTAGAGTAGAAAGCTTTTTGGCATCTAGGAACCTCAACAGTGAAGAGGTGGGATTTTGCTGCTTGTTAAGTCAATATGGAGTATGTATGTTGTGGAAAGCAATAGTGTTATGAGTTCATCAGAGCAAATTCCATTAAAGTACTTGCAAAAACAGGGATGTAACATTTCAGCGATGGGACAGAGGTTGGAGCTTGGCCGATAATGTGAGACCTATTAGATTTAATGTAATGTTACTCACATTTGCACACTAGAACTACACGTTGTATGCAGTCTACATCGTAAGGAACATAGGACAAGTAATAACTCTACTTTTTTGTTTTTAACAACATTTATTTCCTCATTATCCTGCCACGCGTGCCGCCTCGTTATGCTATAATGTGTTTTTCTTCTTTAATGTGCTCTCTCCTTTTCATAGTCTTTTTCCTTATGATGACGTCATTTTGCATGCATTTGCATACCCGCATTTGTGCTGTTACATTAAGGCTCTTTTTTAAACCGTGTCTAAGAGCGAGAAACTAGTGGTCAATGCACCAGCCCAAATGTAGCAAGAGCATTCTATGGATGGGCAAATGATGTATAATGCTGTCAGGTGTGAATAATTTTCTAGCCCAGTTGTTTGCATTATTCATGTAATAGGGCTAACAGGAGGAGATAATTCTTGCTTTAGTATTTTTTATGAATTTTATGTTGCATTTTCACAAAGGAAACAAGTTAAAGCCAACAAACGTTAAACAAGTGAAGCACATGTGTTATACAATAGATGTGGATTATTGGTAGTAAGCAATTAAGAATTAACAATTAATAAATGTCTATTATGTGTTAGATCTGGTCTTCATCCTTTGATTGGTACTTTTACCATGTGGCCTTTTCTTGCATTGTTGCGTCATCTAGTGGTTATGATCATCTGTTTAACTCCAGACAAAACTAATGCATGGAAACACAACCAGACCTGTTGACGATTTCAAAGGTTTTATTGGGGAAAGAGATTCGTTCACAAGGAGAGAGACTAAATTAATTCCATATAAATCAATGCTAAAATTTCTGATTTAATTTGTTTACTTAGCCTTGAAAATGGTTGATGAGAGAATAGGTCTTGAAGAATTTCTCTTAGATTTCTAAATTGTTATTAATTCTGGATTGGTTACTTCCTCACCGCAAACTGCTTCGAAACTCTATGCTAAACACGACACAATTTCTATCTAGCAAATTGATGCCTATTTCTAGCATGTTTTGTCTAGGAAGATAAGCCTTGACCCTTACCGTCTCACTCACTAGGTGCACTGGGTCTATTTCCTCCTGCCGTGAGGCTGTCCTGACACATACTTAATGGAACACTTTTGAAATTCATACTAGTTAACATAATTTCTACCTACCAGCATAGGGTCTCGCTATGTAACATTTAGAAAATTGGTAGTTTCTATTGAGACTAAGATCGTATGAATTTTGTTCATTTACTTTTTCATAAACTTTCTTGTTTTTTCAATTACTTATGATTTTCTCCTTTATGAATAGGATAAAATCAATATTGGTAATTCGTAAGTAACGGTTTCTTCAAAATGTTTATGTAAGCAATTAGACTATGTCTATGAAAGACCTGATATTTGCATGAAGGAAGCACAAACAAGTTGGGGTAAGGTTATTTTCTTACATTCTAGAATGGGTGTTAGTTATTGACGGATCTCTCCATTCCATCTAGCAATGATTACTCCATGAAATACTGGACTAAAAAGCCAGCTGAACTACTTTTTTTTTATTTTGTTATACTCTTTTTTACTTAAACAAGGCGTATTGCCACTTGATTCTTAAAATTTGTACATTTCCCTTTTCCATGCATTGTCGTATCTCTCTCTCTCTCTCATATATATATATATAATGCCCACAACAGACTGTTTAGCTGTATCACAGCTCTTCAGTCCAGTTAGACTAGTACCCATCCCAAGCTATGGCTTGAACTTCCAACCATCTTGTTGATAGTTGGCGTCTCTCACCACTGACACATGGAATGCTATCTACAATATCTTTATGTAAACATTGATTCTGACAATGATCATTGGTCTTCACTGAAATTTGTGTGGCAATATACCTACCCATGGTCTTAGTATTCTTTACACTCATTTAATGGAGGTCTTGTTAATGGTCTCCTTCCTCAGTTCTTCCATCCTCCTTGACTCTTCACAACTATTTCGTGTGGTATGAACTAAGCCTGATGCCCTTTCTTTTGATTGAGGTAAAATTTCTTTCAGTTTCAGTTTCTTTGGTTTCATGCGATGTTTTTTTTTGTTTTTTTTTTTTCAAAATTCTTTTGCAATTTTTCCATGTTTTGCTGGTTAGTGTTTGTAATTTATATGAGTTTGTTTTCATATTCAAAAGTGAACCTTTTTAGCATCAATACCATCTGCTCTATGATTACAGTTTTCCCCTTGATTCCAATTTCTCCTAGTTTTTTCTTTTTTTTCAGGTTCAAGACTGTTCCTAGTGTTCTTACAATTATATTATGTTGATTTTCTTTGTTTTCCATATCACTTTCAGTTTTCTGACAAGCGCCGTGTATCTTTTCCGCTGCTTTGCTCTTCATTCTGTGACCTGTTGGGACGGCAAAATCTTGACAGTTTTTTTCCTTTTTGTTAATTATTATGACATTCTGTCTCTTTGCTTGGATGAGTATTTGTTTGTACTGCCATGTCCTAAAGGATTTTGTGATTTCCTTTTTCTATCTTTCTTTTTTTTTTTTTCTTATTATTTAATTTTTTTTTTGTTATTTATATATTATGCACAATGGAATAGTGGCCTACAACCAAGTGAACTTGTTTTAACTTGACTACAAGTCTGATTGATTTTAATCAATGTGTGACGATTCCAATAATTTCAAATGTTTGGTGAAGGAGTCTTTGTAACGATTTTGTTATTCAGAAAAAGACCGTAAAAAATGCCCGTTCGTATTCATAATCGAATATAAATTGTAATATCATTTTAGAAGCTTAACATATATTTGACGTTGGTGGATATATGATCTATCAATAAACGGTGGGTGTCGTGTGGCAGAGGCTTCCGGTATATGTGTGTGGATGCGCCAGTGTATGCGTGTGTTTGCACGTGTCTCTCACTCTGACAGTTACTACTGTGATCTGCTGCAAACTGCAGCAGCAGCAGCAGCAGCATCTACAACATTCGTTCAACTCCCTCTAATTGCTGCTGCTGACTGGCTGCACTCCCATGCAGTCAACACTTTTCTTCATCCATTCTGATTTAAATGGGACAAAAATCTAAAAAATAAAACCTCTATTAAAAAAAAAAGGAAAAGAAATTGAAAATGTCTTAACATTTTAAATATTTTATTTTATTTTAATTTTTGTTGATTCTATTTTTGGGTGTTGGATTGTGGGTTGCGGATTTAATAAAGCGCTGATAAATATATAAACCGGATCCTCCCACCCCCTCGTTTTGCAGAAATGTATTCACCCTTGCCCTCATTTTGTGTGTGTTTGTGTGTGTGTCCACGCACAATTGTTATAAAATCAGAAATAATGTCTTGTGTTGTTGCTATCATGTCAGCTGACGGGGTTTACTTTCTCATTTCTTCTCTCTCTCTCTCTCTCTCTCTTTCTCTCCATCGCCATACTTTCTGCCTTTGTTTTTATTACCCTTTTCTCCACTACTCTCTCTTATTACATCCTCTTTCTCTTCCCCTTTCCCCTTCTTTCCCTTTTTTCTCCCCACTCTCTCTTCACTCACCGCCGCCCCTTTCGTATTCCCCCCCTATCTCTCTCTTTACTGTATAAAAAGAAACAAATCGAAAGACCCGTTTAATATTGATCTCTACTGAATACATTTTCGTAGGTGCCCCCCCCCCCAAAAAAAAAACTAGAATTAACTTATCATAGCTGATGATGATAATTGTGTGTGTGTGTGTGTGTGTGTGTGTGTGTGTGTGTGTGTGTGTGTGTGTATTTATGACATTTATGACATAACATTATGTCGATTTATATCACAATGCATTGTATTATCAGCTGGAAATGTCTCATTCAATATCTCTTTCTCTTCTTTCTACTTGTTATTCAAAAATAGCGTTGATATTAAGTCACATGCCACTATCGTTGCGTTTACAACTGGAAGTGGCACTCGGCGTTGCTCGGGAATGAAAGTTGTATATTTAATATATTTCAACACAGAAGAATATATATATATATATATATATATATATATATATATATATATATATATATATATATATATATGTATAATTTTTTCTTTTTTTAATAACTAAAAGTTGAAAGAAACAAATAAAAAAAAATGTTTTATTTCTGTTAACAAACACTCAGGCATTCCATCATTCTTATAGTACTCGTAGATCTTATTACACATTCCAGAAAATCGAGCTCTCATATTAAAGTTGTTTAATTTGTTTACAAGGCTTCATTATAAATGTAATAAAATAAAACCTGGTATTTCCTGTTTATGTTGGTCCTAAGGGAACGCAGACCCCACATTGTCACTCTAAATACAAAATTAACATCACCATTTGATTTTTTCATAAAATTTTACATGAGAAAATATCTTGATTTGAATTCCCTTCCTAAACAAGCAGGCCAGTTATAATATGAGTTCTAAAAAATCGGCGTTTTCCGGGAGTCAATTGATTTTATTTTATTCCCCCCATTTTAACTATGCTGTTTGATTTTTACCGTATTCTTATTCTTTGTTAGATATAATTTTCAATTCCGTTTTTATCCATCGTTTGGACATTAAATTATTTATTAAACCAAGTTGTTATAAAACTGTAACTAATTGTTAAAATTATTGTAGTGTAAATAGATACACAGACTTTTTAAATACATGTGGATTTACTGAAAATTTTAAAGCCCCCCCAAAAATGTCTTCCTATTTGACAGTTTAAATGCTTCCAAATTCCTTTAAAATTTCTATGTGTTTTTCAAAAGATTAACGTAATTGACTTGTTTCTCTATTATATTCTCTTTGGTTTAATTTCATGATTAAATTATTTTTTTTAAATAAGATTTTTATAATTTAGTGCTATTTTACGCTATTACATTTTTTTATTTCAATAAATATTTGTAAAAAAATGAAAAAAGATTTTAATGTGTTCTTATCAAAGTTGCATTGAGGCGAGAAACACACACACACACACACACACACACACACACACACACACACACACACAAAAGTGGTCACACAACAGAGCCCACATTTGTGACTTAATGAAATAAAACAATGCTGATGTCATATGCTTTTCGTTTTGGAATATAATTATGATTATTACTGTTTATTATGATAATTTCCGTCCTTCATATCGTTATATTAATCAATATAATTACAAAATGAATTCCTATTCCAAGTGAAATGAATTTCAGTATCATTTTGGTATTATTCATAAACAATTTATTTATACCATGCTTTAGTAAAAAAATAACAACAACAATAATAATAAGAATAAACAACAAAAACATTAAAATCACGTTATAATAAATTTCATCCCCCGGAAAAATGTAGTTGCCTTTTTTTTTTTTTTATAAAAAAAATAATAAAAGCCGAGAAAAAGGGAGCTACATAACAAAAATTCACATTATTCTAGTTAAGGACAGTGAAACATTTTTTGACAGGAGGTAGGAATAAATATAATATAATGTTTTAACCTTAAAAAATAATTCCCTATCTTCAACTCAAAAAATGATTCCTATCTTTGAATGTTTATGGAGATGGCGACTATATTGTTCTGCCCTACTTACCGTTTTTGATATCATGTTTTTTGTTTTATTCTTTAACCACAACATGGGTTAAGTAAAAATAAATGGTTTAGAGTGATGCCCAAAACCAATTTTACTCTAAATAGTTTGGTTGACTGAAATAGGAATTAAACAAGGCTATCCACCTTAGAATTAACCTAATTACAATGTCGGTGTCGCAAATACCTTAGAATTTTCTTATTTACTTGTCTCCTCAGGCGATCAGAATTAGACACAAGATTAGTTTTTAATGTCCACAGCTCCCACAAAATGGCACTCTGAGAATGGGACAACAATAAAAAAGTTTCCGCTGAGGAGTACAGAATGGGTAATACATGCTGGTCCTGACCTGAAAGCCGTGCCCTATTGGAAATTTGTCTTGAAATGTTGATTTGTACAGAAACCATGAGACAGATTCTTATTTAATTTGAAACAGGAATTGGAATACAGGCTGTTTCAAAAGTCTTGGCCACATTTTGACATTGAATATCTCAAGAACTATTAAGGATGAAAACAAACGATAAAAAAATCAATAGCCTTACAAAATCTTAATGCATTTAGCTTTAAAATGACACCACTTTCATATTACTATCATTATTATTAGTTAAGCAGATATGAACACTTGAAATGTGCCCAAGACTTTTGGAACACCCTGTATTAAATGGGTGGGTAAGAAAACAAAAACATTTTCAAAATACTGGAGATTTACACTAGGTCGATAATATAGGCAGGATTTAAATATTTATTTTTCTTCCTAGGGGCCAGAAAACACAAACTTAAGAACTAGAATTTTATTTGGAAAATGATATGAAATCATATAAATCCGTGTGCTATTACGAAGTTACAGTGTGTTTTGAGTTTGTTTTTATGCAATAGAAACGTGATTGGCTGACCGAAAGAGAATAGAGAGAGTGCATATTACTAAGGCAGTAGTTATTATGAAGTCAATACCAAGTTAGAATCTCGCATAAGTCTAAAGTTTTTTTTAACATTTTATTAATTAAAAAAAAATTAAGATGGCATTATAAACATTACATACATTTTTATATTAAAACTTGTGTCTAGAATTCTTATTCCAATTTTAATTAAAATCTATTATATGATTTTGATTCTAGAAAATATCTACAATTTAAGGCTTAAGCATCTTACAAAAAAAAAAAAATAAAAATAAAATCCAGGGAATTTTGCTTAATTGGTATCTAATGACTATGGATTTAGTTTCTTAGCTAGTCGAGTGCCCCCCTCCCCTCCCAATGGGAAACCTCCAAGATGCCCACTCCCCAATTTTTCTTTTTGCTCCTGCTCCTGGCCTTCCCCAAATCGCATTCATCTTGGAAGGATATCACTTACTCCTCAGCTCTATTCTTTATTTTTTCCACTCTCATTTAGACCCCACCCCAATTAGAGATTGGCCTGCTTGTTTTCTGGTCTCAAGCAAGCTAAAAAAGTGTGGGGGATCGATCATTTAGAGGCGTTGGGAAGGGCTTACTAACACCTTTTTTCATTTTGTTTTTTCCCCACCACTCCATGATAAAATGAAATTATTCTTAATATAAACGATTAATGTATATATTTATTAAAACAAACAAAGCAAAACAAAAATAACGATTTGTGAATATTAAGTAGGACTACCCCTGAAGTGAATGTGGTATTATGGTAATTCTATCTAGGAAAATGTTAGACAAATATTAAGTACAGTGACAAGGATCATAATAGACCCACCCCTCCCCACACTTTTGAATGGCCTTGTGCCTAATTTGTTTCAATAAATGTAAACGTTTTTTGAAATTAATAAATTTTTCAAGGTAATGCAAATCTGATATATTTGAATTTTCAAATGATAATGTTATGCTCTATAAAAACCCTTAGGAATATTTATTACACATCTAATGCCAGTTTTAAAAGAATCAAAGGTAACTGAATTTCCTGGAAGGGTTTCCACCCTTTTCCTCCCTCTTTTCACAAAACTAAACTAAACTTGGACCACAGCAGTTGTGTTATAAAATTCGTTATGACAACTTAATTAGATTAGACGGTAATCCTCTCCATACAAATGTACAAACACATCTGACTTTATTTCGATGTAAATATAAAAATAGGAAAAATGTACGATGAAAAATAAAATTAGACTACAATAGTTATTAATCTATCAAATTCAAACCAGGGAATTCTATCAATGAAAAATCCTTTCAAGAATTCATGCAGTGACTCAGTCTGGTGCTACCCAGGCTTGAACACAAAACTTGATGTGTTCTTGAAAAGGGTTTTTCACTGGTACAATTTCCTTGTTTGAATTTGATGAATTAATAAATATTGTAGTTTATTTAATTTTGTTTTTCATCATACATTGTTTCTATTTCTATATCTACTTTGATATAAAGTTAGGGATACATATACATATATATTTCTTATTTCTTTAATTGCTCTAATATTCTGTATATTGAACTGTTTTTTTTTTAAATCTCGATAGATTTCAATTTTAAAGAAAAATTGTATATTAATTTTTACGATTCTTTTTATATGATGTAGATGAAATAAAACTATTTAATAAATGATATTCTGCATTTTACACTCATTTTTGTTTAAAATTAAAAAAAACTGTTTTCTTTTATTTATGAAGTTTTAATGAGCAGCATCATTTGGCAAGTAGGTCAGCTGTGATGATGACTGAACTCTCTTATTGCTATCGATAGAATAAGGTCACTTCCCCTTCTTTATACAGGTTTATATTGTAATGCTGATTGTTGTTTGTGTAATATTTCAAATTAAAATGCTTGTTACCTTATTATGTAAATCTATGATAGATTTTCCTACTGCGGTTAACGTTTTTCATATAAAAAGACTAAGATAATAATATTACAAGGTATTAGCATATTTATTGACAGGCACTGACCTTCACATTGTGTTGTGCGTTTGATCACGGCTATATCTCGGTGGCCGTGGTTTGATGCGTTTTTTATAAAGATTTATTATGCAAGGTAAAGCTGTCCTTCTCAAGTTATCAGTTGTTTATCATCAGCCGACAAAATGGGTAATGCTGAGATATGTCTAGACTCTTTCCTCATCTATGTCTATCTCTTCCAGTCTCTTTTTCTCTCTCCCTATATCTGTCTCTTCCAATCTCTCCCCTCTCTCTCTTTTTATCTATCTATCTATCTATCTATCTATCTATCTATCTATATATCTAGACAGACAGACAGACACAGACAGACAGACAGACAGACACAGACAGACAAATAGTGAGACAAATGAGGTAAACACATCTTATAAAAGCACATTTAGTTTGATATTTCTATAATGTGGATGAAGCCTCTTCCTCACACACACACATATCTACTAATATACATACCTGGCGTTAACCGGGAGTCGTTTTTGTTTTGCATTCTTTTTATTTTAAGCTATTTTACACTTTTTTTTTATAACCTAATCCTTCCCCCCCCCTTAATTTAAATTCAATTATTACAATATTGTTTTTGAAAATTTTCTTTCAGAAATCAGAATCATTTGCTTAATCTACTTATTTCAAAATTCAGGTTCAAATCTCACCATTTTTACTTGGGTATTTGTAAAATGGCAGTTAGTGTCTAATGTATTCTTTACAATTAAGCCTTGTGATTTACTTGCCTCCCCATGAGAAGCTGGAAGTAAGGAAACTACCTATTTTGGGGTAGAATTACTATCAAAAGTGCATTAAAAAAAACCAAGTCTCATAAATCTGAATCAAACATCAAAGAACACTAGCTGAAAACTTATCACAATCTACCATATATGACGGTTTTGTTGTATACATTTCAGAGGATATGTAATTCATATGACATCAGGATAATATTCAGGGATGACTAGATGTGTTTTTAAGCATGTATGGATAGGGGGGTAGTGCCGGAATTCAGTAAGTTATGTGTCTATGTTATCTAGTTCATTTGGTTACTTGAAATTTTCTTCTGTAAGAGCATAGTTTGATGACCTCACTTTTGATGTCCGTACAACTTCTGGATAGATTATAAACAGACATTACCAAATGATAAAAGTGGTGATCAACACTGCCTGTTCTATTTTTCGAACTGTCTTCATTTTGTGAAGTTCTGATTATTTTGAAATAGGTTGCAAGAGCTTTTTCTGAGCAGTAACATTTTACCCATCTGGTCAGTCAAGCCTCCCACAGAAAATGTCATGAGCAAGAACTATGTATTACATTTCATATAAATGTGAAAAAATGTAGAAAGGTGAGATGTACCGTCCGCTAAAATTAAGGCTAGAAGAACATTGGAAAGTCGTAATTTGTGAAAGTATTGAAAAGTCGGGTATGGCTGGCTATATATAAATAGAAATAATCTCCCTTTGTAAAACACCACCACAGCAGCAGCAGTTTAATGTCTGTTTACATACTGGATGACTTTAAGAAATTAACTTTTGAAATAACCTATCTCTGGCCAGGTCTTTATTTATGCCTGTTTCCCTTAGGTCCATTTTTATCACTTCCTCTCATGTTTTTCTTGATCTTCACTTTCCAATTGACCTTGCTACCTCAACTGTTCTACATCTACTAACCGAAGAACTCTCATCAATTCTTTCAACGGGGCCATTCTGCTGTATTCTGTTCTGTACACATCTCCCAATACTGTCTGGATTTAATCTTCCTCTGAGCTCATATCATTCTCGTATCATTTTTGTTCAGGCAACACATGCCCTCAACCCTACTTTCATATATCGTCACGCTGCGTACATATGCTTGACAAGCTTCCCTTGGTTGACAGTGGCAAATAGCAAAACTTCCTTGTACTTTTTCCATCCTCTCAGAACTCCTACTCCACCCTGTTCTCCAATGATATCAGCAAGGTAACAATATTTCTCGGCAACCTCAATATTTCGATAAAGTAAAGATAGGGAAGAATGATGGGAAGTAAGAAATCTTCAAAAAATAGTGCATATATTGAACGCCAGTGGCCTTTTAAGTAAACTTATGTAAGAATTAAATACACTATTGGAAGTAATAATTATGGTGTATAATATGGGGTCTCTTTATCACCAATTGTGATGCACGAGTTCATTACCTTTTCTCAATCTCCTTTTTATTGGCTTAGAACGTTATGCGTTTGCATGCCAAATCTTGCTCACACGAGAGTTTGATATTGTGACGTTTTCAAGCATTGCTTAGGGACAACTACTTTTTCTTTCTTTCTTTTTCTTTCTGAGATACCTACACTTAACATGCCATGTATGTTGAGTTGCTAACTTTGTAAGGAGTTTCTTCCATCACAGATAGATTAGAATATCAATAAACACACACACACACACACACACACACACACACACACACACACACACACACACACACACACACACACACACACACACACATATATTATAAATAATTATTGTTTTGTACCTACAGACACTAGTGTTTCACACTTTTACAACCATTAGTACGGAGAATGATGATTGCTGCTGGTTGAAGGATTCAAACCCCGCCACAAAGCCACCTTGACTTCAATTAGCAAGGAACGTTACCTCTAGGTCACTGTTAACTGCCACGAGAATTAAGAGAAATATAACATTTATAAAGCCAAATACAAGTATAATGTTATTAAAATGATCTAAAGTGATTCAGCAACTGGGAATCGCGATTCAAAGCCTGCCACAAAGCCATTTTTGACTTCATTTACAAGAAAATTTTGAGTTAAATTATGTATAATTACAAACAAAAAAATTGTTTGACAAAGGAGTACAGATGATTATTAAAGTCTTTAATAATCATCTGTACTCCTTTGTCAAACAATTTTTTTGTTTTTAATTGTAAGGTGAATATCTGGATAAGAGGAAGAATTTTGTATTTTGCTTTGGAGTTAGCTTTTGATTGTACCAAGAAATGTTTGATGAATTTTGCATACTTCAGGGACAAGTGAATGGTTGATGAAGGGTGATCAAGCAGTGTACAAAAATACTTGGAGGAATGTTAGGATTAACAGCACATTTAGTGTCAACTTTAATGTTTAAGTTGTGTTACATCAGGGATGTACACTTATGCTTTACATTTACGTCTTCGAAGCATTGTCCAAGATATTTCATACAAGTTATCTGGAAGAGATGCTGTATGCTGACGATTTAGTGCTTGTCTGTGAAATGGAGATGTGGACAGAACAAGAGACATTGTTGGTTTGGTCACATTGAAAGAGTGGATTAGTAGATGTAGATGTTGGTTGTTTTTGTTTTATGGCATATCAACCCTTTTCAGGTTATTTAATGTCGAATTCAGTGATTTTGAAGAACAATTTTTTAATAGAGGATATTTGTTTTTTTTTAAGTCAGTTTCTAATTAAGCCATAGTTGAGACCTTCTGGAAAATCTACAACAGTGTAGTAAATAATGGGCAATCAACAATTCCCCCACTAACCAACAATTACGCGGTTGTTTGCTCAGCAACCGACAAGGCTAATAGGCTTGCCAGTCGGTTTGCCTCAAACTCCATACTGGACCCTTACAACCACCCCCTGCCTGACTTTCCTTCGCGGACAGACGCCACGCTAGATGATCTAAAAATCACCCCTGCTCTGGCACATGCTATCATAAAAAACCTGGACACTTCAAAAGCATGTGGACCCGATCTCATCCCAGCTGTGCTATTAAAAAAGTGCTCAGCCGAAGTAGCTCCAGTTCTCTCCAAACTCTACAACAAATGCCTTAATGAATCTTGCTTTCCGGGCTGTTGGAAAACTGCTTCTGTGGTACCAGTATTCAAGAATTCTGGCGAAAGAACTGACCCATCAAATTATCGCTCCATTAGCCTCCTCCCACTTTTCGCCAAAATATTCGAGACCATAATTAACCATGCTCTAGTCCATCACCTTAGAGATGCTAAACTTCTGACTGACAAACAATATGGATTTAGACAAGCCTGTTCCACAGCAGACATCCTCACTGTAATCTCTGAATGTATATACCATTCACTGGGCAAAGCGGGGGAGGGCAGAGCGGTAGCTCTAGATATATCTAAGGCTTTTGACAGGGTATGGCATGAGGGTCTCCTCAGAAAAATTAGATCATACGATATCACTGGTAGAATACTTAACATAATTAAATCCTTCTTAGATAAAAGAAAAATCCAGGTTGTCCTCGACGGTCATACATCTAAACAATATAATATAAATGCGGGAGTGCCTCAGGGGTCTATCCTGGGACCTCTATTGTTCCTAATATTCATTAATGACCTCCCCGACAAAGTTGCCTCTGAGATGGGTATATATGCTGATGACACCACACTCTATAACAGGCATGACAGGAAAACAAATGAACACATATCTAAAGAAATGGCAGAAACACTAGAGGATGACCTCCAATCTGTAGTGGAATGGGGACATAAATGGATGGCCACATTCAATGCTGCCAAGACTAAACTGGTTTCCTTTAATAATTACAAGAAACCTTCTCTGCCACCAATAGCAATGGCCAGTGACTCTTTATCTGAGAGTACATCTTTCAAACTGCTTGGCCTAACGTTCACAGGAAACATGAGTTGGAACAATTACATTGAAAGCGTTGCCAGGGTCGCTGCGAAGAAGGTAGGCTCTCTCTACCGTGCTAGAAAACTACTAACACCCGAAAGTATCCTGTACCTCTAAGGCCACCATTCGCCCATGTATGAAGTATTGCTGTCACATTTGGGCTGGTGCATCTGCTACCAGTCTCTCGCTCCTAGACAAGGTTCAAAAGAGAGTCGCCAATCTGATAGGCCCTGAACTGGCATGTAAGCTTCAGCCTCTGTCCCATTGATGAAATGTTGCATCCCTCTGCCTGTTCTACAAGTATTTTAATGGTGAATGTTCTGGAAAACTGCTGACACTTGTGCCCCCACGACGTAGACACCCTCGACAAACCCGATAGGCAGCTAAATCCCACCCCCACACAGTAGAGATACCTAGATGTAAAAGATCTTTCTACTCTAGTAGTTTCTTCCCCAGAACCGCTAGACTCTGGAATTCCATTCCAGGTCCCTGCTTCCCCAACTGTACTGACATGCAAAAGTTCAAGTGTAACGTGAAGCGATATCTTGCTGCCCAAATCCCAACATAGTACCCCAGTAGTTGTTGCCCTTGATAGTATCCCCCCACACCAAAGTGGCAATGTGCCTTATTTGGGGTGAAAATCTAATAAAAACAAAAAAAAAAAAACATGTACTACCAGTCCGGGTCAGAGTGGACCTGGGAGCAATGGCAATTAAAGGGTGGCTCCACACTCCCCAAAGCCCGCAAGCTGGGGCCTCACCATCGAATATAGTTTAAGGTCATATCCAGGACCAGTGGATGTAGAACAGTTGAGGTAGCAGGGTCAGTTGTCAGGGAAAGCCCACTTGAAAACATGAAAGTGGTAAGCATGTGTTTGCGAGAAAAAGGAATAAATAAAGACCTGGCCAGAGATAGGTTAGTTTTGAAGTCAATTACTAAAAGCCGTCCAACACATACTAGCATCTAAAATGGGCATTAACCCAAATGTGTTGGGGTTTATCAACCAGAGATGTGGAATTGGTAGCATAAGTGCTTGACTCCAGACTCCTTCAATTTTAAAAAGTTTGGTTCTAACTCTCAGCACCCAACTCCACAGCTCTTTCTATAAACGAGACAACCCAAATCAAAGCCATGCTCTCAGAATAGCATGGTTTCTAAAATCTTTGCTTCTTTTTGTTTCTATGCATCCATTTTATTGTGCCACTTTAGTGGGTTGCTTGCGAAGAAGATGGGATGGGGAAAAGAACAATGAGAATCTAATCACATGGTTGTGATGTGTAAGGTGTACCGTGTTCTCTCTCTTCAATTTTCTGGTCAGTGTAATCAATAATTATTGTTCAGCCAACTATTTCCAATGAACAATGAGCGAGAGTCATTTGTATTGATTAGTTTAGATTATTCAAATTTGCAAAGAGAATTTCCTTTTTTTTTTTTTAATTTTTTTTTTTTTGTTAAATAGGTTTGGTTTCTATTTGATAAATTTCCAATCATGTTACTAAATTGTAAAGTAGTTCAACAGAAAGTTTTATGTCCCTGATTTTATAGTTTTGTAACTTATAGGTCACAGGTTGATGTTAGATCAATACCAGCCATCTTGTCTAAGTGAAGTGGTATGATGTTAAAAGACCCCAACCCCCTAATAAACTTAGATATACTACTTTAATGCAATGTATTATACACTGAAATATATGGTATATATATTTTTTCTTTTCTTTTTTTTTTTTTTTTTGAAAGATAATATAGAATAATACAGCTTACTTAATAATTATTCTGCAGAAAAGATAAAATTCATCTATATTTATCAACTTTTTTCTATGAGTCATTGGAACTCTTAAAACTTGTGAAATTTGTTTAAATTCTACTTGTTCAATGATATATGAACTTATATAAATGAATCTTGCAATAATTAAGTCACTAGCTTATTGCCAAAAAATGCAATATAATTCTTTGTGTGAACAGCTTTGCTCCTTATCATCATGTGTAAAGTTTACTTTGAATGTATAGACTCGTGTTTTTTTTGTTTTTTTTTTAAACTAGCAGTTCAGCCCGGCTTTGCTCGGGCCTATGTACTGTTCATAACGTGCCCTACATGTGAATACACTTTATGTAAGATTTCAAATGTTTAGACCAAAATTTGTCTGAGTAATTTCGTAGAGACTACAGAGGTCAATTTTTTTGATAACTTTAACCCCATAGCATTTATTTTTTTGGTCTCAAATCAAAATACAAAGTTTTACTCATGTCCAAGTTACCTACATCTAAAATTTCAAGTCTTTATACCCAAAATTGGTAGGGAAATTTGGTAGAATCTGCAAAAATACCCTCCTTCAACTTTGACCTTTTGGCTGCAAAATTTTCGCCTCAAAACTGATTAAAATGCTTGCCGTATGTCTGTCTGAATAACTGTTACATATAAATTTTAAATGTTTAGACAAAAAATTGGCTGAGTAGTTTGCTAGACATTGCAAAGGTCAAATCTTTTGAACTTTGACACCTTGGTAGCTCGAATTTTCAACCCAAACCGATTAAAAGCTTGCCCTATCTCTGAATAGCCGTTACGTATAAATTTTAAATGTTTAGATCAGAAATTGGTTGAGTAATTTGGTAGAGACCGCAGAGGTCAAATTTATTAAAACTTTGACCCAAATTTTGACCCCCCCATAACATTTATATTTTGGGGGTTAAAATCGAATTATAAAGTTTGATCCATGTCCAAGTAACCTACATTTAAAATTTCAAGTGTTTAGAACCAAAATTGGCAGAGAAATTTGGTAGAGTTTGACAGCCAAATTTCTGGCTGAAAACCAATTAAAAAGATTTTCCCAAATCTCAATACTCCTTATGTCAAATCGCGAGTTTCTAGACCGAAAATTGACAGAATTATTTGGTAGGGAAATGTGTACACACACACACACACACACACACACACACACACACACACACACAGAGGCATTTTCACTTTTATAGATATACTAGCATTTCAGGCCCGGCGTTGCCCGGGTGTTTGGAGGTGTATGTTGAGCCCCCCCCCAAAAAAAAACGGTAATTTTTTTTTTAACTTTAACCCCTATTATAACCCCTTAACATTTATTGTTTTGGGCTCAAATCTAGTTATTAAGTTAGATCCACGTCCAAGGAACCTATATCTAAAATTTCAAGTGTTTAGACCCAAATTGGGCGGAGGAGTTTGGTAGAGTTCTCAAAGGTCAAATCGTTGAACTTTGACCCCTTAATCGCCAAATTTGTGGCCGAAAACGGATTACAAAGATCTCCCCAAATCTCAGTACCCTGTATATTAGATTTCGAGTATGTAGACTGAAAATTGACAGTTATTGAATAGGAAAATGTACACACACACACACACACACAGATACGTTCCTTTTTATAGATATATAGATAGATTGATCACATATACCAAGTTGTCTTATTTATAGGAGAGTTAATATTTCGATTCTGAATTAAATAACTTGTGTATTTTTGTATTCTAACTAGGGATATACCGATTATCAAAGTGGCCGATTACTGAATAATCGGCCTATGATAATCAGCCGATTACTGTTGTCATAAATGATATGAATATTAATTATATTGTAAACGAAGACAAACTGATTCCCTCTTTTGTTTGCCAGTGACAATTTATCAAGGAGACATGCATCGTCTACATCATATTATCAAATAACAAGCATAGCGCACTGTTAACGTGGAGACTTTTGCAATTGAATTGAATTTGAGGCAAATAGATGTAAGCATATGGGAAATTTCCCTCCTTTCTCTTCCTATCAGATTAGCATTATCATTTTGTACTTTAAATCACTGTCAAAGAAAATTATTATTTCATCTTTTAGTTTTCATGTTGAGGAATTGTACAATATATCGCGATAATGTGTGAACCGAAAATAAAACATTCTTCATCAGTCATACTCTTGTTCTTCATTTTCGGACTCTTGCTACCATTGCATATATATTTTTATTTTTCTGGTTTAGATAATGTATATTTTATTGAGATAAATTACTAATTAGATATCAGACATTTTTTACGTATTTAAATTACTTAACTAAATATTGATAACAACCTTCAACCATTATGGCAACTAGTTTCTGCTGGGTGTATTTTAATGTCAACCCCAAGAATAAGAATAAAACTGCCTGCAAGTTATGTCGAACCATCACATCAAAGGATGGCAAATCAACAAAAAATTTTACGACGGATATGTTAAACCATCTTAGAAAAGTTTAGTCAAAAGAAGAAAAAGTTGCAAATAAGAAAAAGAAGCACTATGAATGTTCATGGACAAACATTCCAGGAACAAGTGGCAGCAACTACGAACCGCCAGCAAAACACTAAACTACTATAGAATCAATATTGGCTAAAAAGAGAGTTTGGGATATTAATGATTACAGGTCACAACAGATCCATTATCTGATAAGAGAAATGATTGCTGTTGATATTCAACCATATTCTGTAACATCTGACATTGAATTTAATAGGCTTGTTGCAAAACTTTGTTCAAATTATAGCATTCCATTAAAAAAGTACTTCACTGCAAAATAATTTTCAATATATTTGCAAACATAGAACAAAAATTCAACTGTCTCTTGCTTAAATTAGCAGCATTTCATGAATTACAGACATTTGGACAGCTACAACAGATAATGTTCTCTTTCTGAGTTTGACAAGTCATTGGTTTTCAAATGACTTTGGATAGTACAGAGCTGTGCTTAATGTTGTTCCATTCCCTGGTGTACACACAGGTGCAAGAATAAGTGAAGAATTGCACAATATTTTTTGGATGAGTATAAAATCTTCAATAAAGTTTTCTTAGTCTTGCAGGATCCAGTTATTATGGTTACTGGTGTCAGGGTATGTGATTTAGAATAGCTATCATACATTGTAACTCAGGCTGTGAAGACAACCATTACATCTAACTGAAATATAGTTTATCACTTTAATCACTTTCAATTCAAACTTTAATTAGCAATAAGCAAATTAACTGAAATATAGGATCAGTTTAATTTGGAAAACAAACTCATTCAAGATATAATTACACACGGTCGAATTCAACATATTATATGCTGAAAATAAATTAAGAACAATGAAAAGCTCTCGCAATATGTGCTATTGATAAGATTCCTACCATAACTTACAAATGGGGACTTGTTTGAAAAAATATCCAATTCCTGAGTCCATTTGAAGAAATCACCAAAGAAGCAAGCCACAGAACATCAACCATATCAATGATACCTAAAAATTTAGCTGTAGGTTATTTCTGTAAAAAGCTGTCCAATCTAATTCTTAGTATTTCTGACTTTAGTGGAATCCTTCTTGCCAGTTTTGATCAATTCAGATTATCAATGGAAACAAGATTTTTATCCTATCTAAATGATAAAAAATTGTGTATGCTTACTTTCCTAGGCCCATGATTCAAATATTAATTTTCAACGATTGGCATAGAAAAACATATTTAGAATTGTATTCTACATCTACTTTCCACTGATGATCAGTAGTATACACAAAAAAAAAAGGATGAAGAAGCACGAATATGTGTAAATTACAACATTGCAACTTTGAAACCAAATGACACAAAAAAGTAACCAGTAAAAATGTCACAAAAGATGCTTTCATCACTCCTAGTATAAGAAGACAATAAAGTAAACATACAATTAATTCTAATTCAATTTCAGCCTTCATTTTTGAGGTGTGAAAAGTGAACATTGCATCATTTATAATAGCAAAATTGCACTGATGGACAATTTTAAGAGTATCATCAAATAAAACTGAGTTAAATGACAGTAAATATAAACATTCAATATAATTTTATAATAATGATTATTATGCCTATTTTTCAAAACAATTCCACCTGCAACTTACTTCATTATCTATATATCTATAAAAGTGAAAATGTGTGTGTGTGTGTGTACATTTCCCTACCAAATAACTCTGTTAATTTTCGGTCTAGAGACTCGAGACTCGAGATTTGACATAAGGAGTATTGAGATTTGGGAAAATCTTTTTAATTGGTTTTCAGCCAGAAATTTGGCTGTCAATGGGTCAAAGTTCAACAATTTGACCTTTGAAAACTCCACCAAACTCCTCCGCCAGTTTTGGGTCTAAACACTTAAAATTTTAAATGTAGGTTACTTGGACATGGATCAAAATTTTAAATTCGATTTGAGCCCCCAAAAATAAATGTTTTGGGGTAAAAATTTGGGTCAAAGTTTAAAATAATTTGACCGTTGCGGTGTCTACCAAATTACTCAGCCAATTTCTGGTTTAAACATTTGAAATTTGACATAAAGAGTATTCAGGGCAAGCTTTTTAATCGGTTTGGATTGAAAATTTGAGCTGTAAAAGTTCAAAAGATTTAACCTTTGCGGATTCTAGCAAACTACTCGGCCAAATTTTGGTCTAAACATTTAAAATTTATACATAACCGGTATTCAGACATACAGCAAGCATTTTAATAAGTTTTGGGGCAAAAATTTTGTTGCAAAAAAGTCAAAGTTGAAAGAGTGTACTTTTGCAGATTCTACCAAATTCCTCTGCTAATTTTGGGTCTAAACACTTAAAATTTTAGATGTAGGTAACTTGGACATCGGTCAAACATTTTATTTTGATTTGATACGAAAATAATAAATGTTAAGGGGTCAAAATTGGGGTCAAAGTTTTAAAAAATTGACCTCTGTGGTCTCTACAAAATTACTTAGACAAATTTTTAGTCTAAACATTTTAAATCTTACATAAAGTGTAATCACACATAGGGCAAGTTATGAACAGTACATAGGGCCTGAGCAAAGCCAGGCTGAGCTGCTAGTAAGTCGATAAAAATGCTATGTTCAATTTTGGTGGCGGGAATAAAATATAACATGTCATAAACATATACTAATTTCAAAATCACACATCAATATGATGATAAATTGGCAGATTATTAATTAATCAGCAAAGTGGTCGATTAGGCCGATTACCTGGTGATTAATTGGTACACCCCTAATTCTAACCCATTTTTAGTCATTACACAAAGTTCCAACTCAGTAGTAAAAATGTACATATCCTGGGACTTAGTAGGTTAAAATTATAATTTACTTATATGCTTTTGTTTTTTGTTGAGTTTTTTTAAAAATTTATTTATTTGACAAATGTCATAGTGCAATGCAATTTTCTTATGAAAAATTAAAAAACAATAGAATTTTGCAAAAGTAAAAATGCATTTATGAAAAATGCAAACGGAATAAAAGTTTATAATGGAATAAAAAGAAAAAATTGAAACTTTTTTTTCACTTCAAACAAAGCATATTGCCAGTAAGACGAAAGTGGTTATTGTAATTATGAGTCAGATTTATAGGAGCCATCCTAAATGGGGAGTTGTTTTGACACCTCGCTATACATTATGGCTAATTGCTACAAGACGCATTTATGTTGGAAAGTGGATGTAATGTTTCTAAGATTTGTAATGTTGGATGCAATGTTGACATGTTTATTCTTGTTTTGACATTTAGTTTCCGGGTTTATATTTAATAAACAACAACTTTGAAGAAACTCGCATCCAACAAGTAAACGATACAAAAACTAATTTTTGATTTGACCTTAATGTATGTATCACACTCGCAACACATATTCTCCCCAGTAGTTTACTACACTGGTTCTTTATATACTTCTATAGTCATGTTAATACACCAGTTCCCATTAGAACACAAAAGTTAAGTGACGTTGAGCCTGGCCGCTAGCAGATTGGTGATCATTTCAGATTACCAAGTGCCGTATATAGGAGCATGATGACATCTTCAAAAACCTAAGCTTTGACAACTTGAGAACTGACAACCATAAATAGAAGTTATCCCCTACATAATGTCGGTCTTTCTCAATAGCTATGAAAAAGATTAAAGATGAGAGAACATTTAAGTCATGACCTTGAATTGACAGAGCAAGGGGGAGGAAGGGAGATAGACTTCCTAAGCTTCATCCTTATATTATTTGTCTTAATTGTTATTAAATTAATTAGCATTGTGAGTAGACATCCGGTTAGACTGATGGGGTGGGGGTGGGGATTTTTTCATAAGGTTGATTATGAGAAATTAGAACAGTTAAAGTTGGATTAATATATTTAATTTGAAATGTATAATGTGCCTTCGATAAGTTTCCAGACTTTTTTTTTTTGTATAGGCATTTAAATTATCGTAGACTCTTGAAAATTCGGTATGTTATTGCTATACATCTTATGAGATGACTGACCAATTTTTATGATTTCATATTCAAATAAACACCTACAGTAGGAATCGGTATACACCCTACTAAAGCCTGATTGTCACAGCTGGTGAATTTTAAAAATGCAATCTAGACATGAGGACACTTTAGAAGAACAATATACAGTAAAATTCTGTTTTAAACTTGGAAAAACTGCCACAGAAACATATGCAAAGCTTCAGACTGCCTTTGGACCATCTTGCATGAATCAAGCATCAGTTTTTGAGTGGCATAAGAGATTCAAGAAAGACAGAGTCTGAAGGATAATGAGCAATGTGTGATTGGTCATATAAAGAATTTCATGGATAAGGACCGTCATGTGTGTATAGAGACAATTAGTGCATAGTTTGATGTCAGTGTGGGAACTGTACACAATTATTTGTGAGAAACTGAAGATGCAGATTTGCACAAAGTTTGTTGCAAAGGTGTTCAGAGGAAATCAGAAAAAAAGAAAAACGTATTCATCACCAAGATGGGCATCTAGATAGTTTTTCACTCTCCCTTTAGTTCAAGCCTTGTTCTCTGTGATTTTTGGTTATTCTCTAAGCTCAAGAAAAATTTTAGAGGCTCTTGCTATGAGACACTTGAGATGATGAGGGTCATTGACATGCTCACACAAGGACTTCCATGGGGCCTTCCAAAAGTTGTTGGAATTATTCAATAAGTGCATTGCAGCTGGAGGAGATTACTTTGAAGAGGACTATAGTTTCATGTGTGTACTATCAATAAAAGTGCCCATATAAAAGAAAGTTTGGAAACTTATTCAAGGCACCTCGTATATTATTAAAAAAAAACAACAACAACAAAAACTATGAATTCAACATTAGAATGGTATGGTCAAAATCTATGAAACCAGGTTGTGTGTGTGTATGTGTGTGTGTTTATCACTCAAATATCACTTTGATAAATGAAGACTAAAAAGATTTTTTTTAATTCTATTTATAGAAAAATTATCAACATTAGAGTCTTATCAGGCAAAGTTGAATTTACACTTTATTTTTAAGTATGTAATCTCGAATGCAACTTATAAGAAACGGTTCAGCTCACATATAAAGTGAAGCCAGTTTGATTCTCGGAGTTTGTCATCAAGCTGACAAATCAATATTTGAATCTGACTAGTAATAGCTTTATTTTCATCCTTGCAGCATGTTCTTTGCACTAAAAAATGAATATTGCTTTTGTTCCTTTAAAAAACTACTTATTCTGGCTAGGAAGTTTGTTAGTTTGGGTTTTATTTTGCTTATGAACTACACTGTATCAATTGATCAAAATAATTCTACATTTCTCTACCAGTGTCCAACTTCTGATGCATATTAAAAAATATGTATTAATCTATTTATTTCCTAAAATTACTTGAATATCACAACAGAAAATACAATGGTTATTTATAAAATTACTTTTAAAATGACTTTTTCAGTTATCGTTAATTACATGTTTCAATCTGATTTTTGATTTGCACTTTTCCAACCTTTATTCTGTTTAAAATGTTTTATAATAATTCAATTTATTTGAAAGTATTTTTCCAATTTTCTCTCACCACCACAAAATGAATATTTGTTGAGACATGTATTTTAAATGTATAATGATTTCAATTTTCATATTTTTATTTATCGAAATTCTCTCTTCAATTATTCCACTAAAAAGTAGAATCTTGAACATTGTGTATTCAAGGGCTGTGTTTTAAACCCATGTTTACTTTAGAATGCATCAAGATAACTTTTCTCCGCCCAATAAAAGCCAGATAAATACAACTAATTGATAAAATATTAACATGGTTTGAAAAGTAGATAATTTCTGTTGTGATTTATAAAAAAATGAAAGCATTTTATGATTTTTTTACACCGGAGTCACCACTTATTAAGGCTTGAGAACCACCCAAGGATAAGGGCTACTGAATAAGGTGTTCAGTAATACAACAGTGTAATAATCGGTAGTCATAGAAACTAGATAGAATTTGATTATTTAAGAGGACGGTTCAACAAGAACTTACATTGGACTCGAAAACGAGCATGTTATAGTCAGTTAGAAAGCAACCCCATAGTATAGAGTTCCGCAGGTTCACAGTTCTAGAAAAGAAACTTTGTTCATGGAATTTGCGTTTAAATTGAACATAGAGGAGAAGAAATTGTTGACGGTGGTTGTGTTTTTTAATGTTTTGCATGGGATTGAAGCTCATTTGAGCACTTGCCATGAAAATAATGATAGAGCAGAAATGGGCTCACAACATTTCTTTTGTGGGAAAGAGGTAGTAAGAAGGAGAAAAAAATATCACCTAGTAGGTTTTGAAGATGGTTGGAACCCCTGTCAAGGCATGAAAGGGTGCTCTGAGCAGCTCCTCCCTAGATTGGGCAACATTACTCCATTTTAGGATGTATTTGGTTTATACAAGAAAAACATAAAATTCAACGCTGTGAGTTCATAGCAGGTCAGTTATATTGTCTGTACATTTTACACACTTGCCAGACTGTTCTTGCTATGAAATTCTAATTAGTCTTTCCTATAAAATATATTATTTTGCTCCATTAGATATTCTTTATTTTTCGCCACTCGGGAAGATTCGTAATTCAGTTGAAATTGGGACTTGGTTCAAAGCAATTAGAATCTGATCTTTATCTGCAGTGAACATGCCAGCTCAATATTTTGAGTTTTTAAATTCAGTAATAAAATTTTTATAGTTAAAAAAAAAAAATGTGTTCGCTTATTTAATACAACATACAATTTCAGCAGAATAGTACCTGCCAGTAATGACACTGAGAACACAAGGCCTGTCAAGCTAACGTAGCAGACGACATATGAACCTTTTGATCTAAAGGAGACATGACTGTCATTTTATTGTGAGCAATCGAGGAGCTTGTGCCCAGGATGTAACAGCCGTTCCAAAAACATCCTTACAACATGGACACAAAAGTTACCCTTTCCAGTAAACGATCGGGTTACACAAAAAAAAGATAAAAGTCAACCCTATAAATGCAGTTCAGTTATATTGCATATTTTTCACAATGGCCAGACTATGTATGTGTTTTTTTCTCATGAAATTTTGGTTCTTTTTTCCTGTAAATTATATTTAGTTTCGTTAGATGTTTCAAGTTAGTATTAAATTTCAGAAAGAATTAAAATCCGGACAGAACTTATGAGATGATCCGATATGTTATTGGAATTTTCACTTCATTTACTTTTCTGCATTTTCTAGCCATTAAACCATCCAACTCTCTACTTCCCGGAGAAAATAAGTAATAATCAATAAAAAGAAAAACTGCATTTTTATGAGAAAATTTTTGTTAAGTATGCAACACTAAGGCATACATATGAAGTATTTAAATTATTTACGATTCCTCCCACTGTTTTCTATGGCTTCTGTTACAGTCAATACTGAAGTGATAAACAATTCTTTATTTTTCTTTGTTGAAAAGAGCAGATGAATAATGATATGGGCAATTTTCATATGCCAAAGGTAAAACTGTCAAGTATTTCCTTTGTTATTTTTGAATGAAAAAGGCGAAAGTTCTTGACTTAATTAAAGACGTATTCTGGGCGAGGGGGTTTCTGGTGGAAACAAATCTTGTCGGCCATGTTGGTTGTACAGTGATTAGAAAGTAACTCCCGATTAAAGTGCTTGTTATTACTGAAGTATATTTCTTAGAAGAAATGAATATGATAAAGTGTATAACATGAGTACGGGTGCCAGCATTCAACACTAGTTTTTCAAGATGTCTGGGAACCACATCAACAAAAGAAACTTTTTCTTTTTTTTTCTTCTTTCTTTTTTCGTTTCTCTTTCTTTTTTTTTCGTTTCTCTTTCTTTTTTTTTCGTTTCTCTTTCTTTTTTTTTTCGTTTCTCTTTCTTTTTTTTTTCGTTTCTCTTTCTTTTTTTTTTCGTTTCTCTTTCTTTTTTTTTTCGTTTCTCTTTCTTTTTTTTTTCGTTTCTCTTTCTTTTTTTTTTCGTTTCTCTTTCTTTTTTTCGTTTCTCTTTCTTTTTTTCTTTTCTCTTTCTTTTTTTCTTTTTTCTTTTCATTTTTTTCTGTTTCTTTTTGGTTTTTACTAATGGGTCAACAAGTATCAAGGCTAAAAACTCATTTAAAGATTAGGGTTAATGAGATGAATAGCTTGAAAGGAGAATGGTGATGAATATTGAGGAGATTGAAAATCTTAACATATCACCAACTCAAAAAAACAGCATATATATATATATATATATATACATACTAGCAGGGCGCCTGGCATTGCCCAATCGTAAAATACACTTAGATATGATATTTTGATTAATGCAGATTTCATATTTATTATTATATTATATTAGACCCAATATATAATAATGATTTAAAAAGTTAAAATCAAAAAATGACTTGTGCACCATTACCAAGAATCGAAACCAAAACGGTTAGCTTACAATTTATTTTTGCCTCTGCTGTTAATGACTGAGCTATGAAAACATGTTTACTGTAAGGCTCAAAATTAAAACATGAACCAATATGCATGCATATTCGTAATGCGGCGTCCGACCGTCACCTGGCAAATTATATATTTTTAAAATTTTCACACTTTTGTACCGATTTTCCTGGGCTAAAACCCAAATGCAAAGTTTCTCATGGGTTCAAATACCTTACATATGAAGTTTCATGTCTGTAGACCATTTTTTAAGCAAAAATATATACGTTTCTGAATTTTTGAGAGATTACGATTGGTCATTCGTATTATTTGGAGTCATCGGACTACTTTTCTCATCTTGAGTGTGATTTTCACAATGTTTCGGTCGATGTAACCTCTGCCCTTCTTCAGGTGTATATATTGTTGAATCCGGGAATGTTTCTGTCGAACTCGGGAATTTGAACGGAATTTCAAGCGGAACCCTTTATTTACTTCACGGGGTAGCATGCTCTTGTTCCATCAATCGTGACTGGATAGAGATCGTAAGTAATTCGCAATTGTATTTTTCAGTCACCCACACTGAGGATTGAACCTTCAACCTTCAGAAGAATATCACTTTTTACGGTTGATTTTTCCAAGTACTCTAACCACTGCGTCACGGGTCCTTGCGGATAATACAAAAAATATATACATATACATAAATATATATGGAAAGAGTGTTCTGTTTATAAACTTTTTATGCAAATATTACGCAAGTATAAATCATATAGAATATCGGCATGAATATAATCACACGTAATAGTTAACTAAAGATGATCATCCCATGAGAAAACTGAAAAAAATTTAATAGGAAATTAATTAAAATGAATGTTTTAAAGAAAATGCAAATCAGCTGGATCTTTTGCAGATGAATGCGATTCCACGACCCATATATAACAAAGTTGTATTTTCTTTTTAAATAAATAGAAAAAAGTGTCTTTAATATGAATATCAATACAAAAAAAAAAAAAAATTATAGGTGTGTGTGTGTATATATATATGTATGTGTATATATATATATATAAGCTGAATGTCTGTGTGTCTGGTCATGAATAGGCTCCTATATGGTTGACTATTTTAAAAAACTGATTACATATAATGATAGAAGATGTATCGAGACACAGGAATGGGTATGTTTGATCCTGCAGAACGGTGGTTCATTAAAATTGTGGGGTCTGCATTCGCGCCTTGTCCACAAAGTATGAAAATAAAAAATTAAAAAATTAAAAAAAAAAACGTTTACAAGTGGTTTTGATATAGATGTACATAAGAATACTTTGATAAGTATGTTTTAACTTAAATAGGGATGGTATAATAAAATTGTGGGGTCTGCGTTCGCGCCTGGCCTCCATAGAATGGAAATAGGCACAAACTTTAATAAAGACTCTTCATATCTATCAAAGTATACTTTGCTAATTATGTTTCAGTTTGAAGAAATATGGTATAATAAAATTATGGGGTGTTCGTTCGCGCCTGACCTCCATAGAATGGAAATATGTCACAAAGTTTAACAAGGTTTTTTAATATAGATACACAGAATATTGTGATAAGTGTTTCAGTGTGAACAGGTATGGTATAATAAATTATGGGATTTATCTATTTTATTTTTACTTTCATCATATTTTGCTTTGGTTTTGATACCCCCAAATTCGAATCTATCTCTTTACAACCCTTTCTTTTCATAACCTATCATCTATATATATAAAAGCAAATATGTATGTATGTATGTATGTATGTACGCTTTTCCTCGATTTCCACAAAAGGCTTCTTTCAGAGAAGCGCTTGCTCGGTTCACAACTTCTTAAAACTTTTTATATCATCTATAAATTGTAATATCTCAGAGTTACCCACGGAGCTCGCCTGTCTATTTAATTTTATTGACTTTCAAACGTTAATTATTCGACATTTCCCGCATTGGCACGCGTTACATTCGGTTTTCGGTATAAAAAAAAGCGAAACTTGACTCTAATCACAGGCCAAAAGCCAGTTGTCTCAAGAGAGCTAAGTAACGTTTGTTCAATGTCGACTTCGTCATATCAGACTGTAGCTTTCATTTCGCTCCTCCTAATAAACAGGGAGCGGGTTTTTAAAAACAAACAAACCGATTTATTCACCTCATTCAAAACTGTCCCGCACAAAATGTTTACTGCTGAATACCTATCGCCGTCACGTCAATCAAAAACGCGCCCCTGTTTTTTTTTTTTTTTAAACACTTTACTATTTTCCAACTGCGCGTCGTGAAGGCTTCGTTTTTTTTTCACGGGCACCTGTTTTTTTTCACATACCCTGAAAAACACCTGGGCAACGCTGGGTACCCCTCGCTAGTACTTTAATAAACCAGAGTCCATTTTCTGTAGGCTGGTAGGCTGTTTTTGAACCCAGTCAACGACAGGTACTTTTGCTAGTATATATATAATTTACTAATTTGCTAATATATATATATATATATATATATATATATTAGCAAACCAACTGGTGTTGCCCAATTGTAAGATATGCTTAAATATGATATTTTGATTCATGTAGTTTGTGAATTTATTGCTATAGAGATGGTTCTCTATTGATTATTATATTGAACCTAATATATAGTAGTGAGATCAAAATTAAAAAAAAAATACATATTTGACTTAGGTGCCGTCAGCTAGAATCGAAATCAAAACATACACCTCTCCACCCTCATTCCTTAGCCTCTGAGCCATGCCCATAAGTATATATTAGGTTGAGGAAAAAGTTCTTGTAGAATTTTTAATTTTAATTTCAAATGATGTATTTTCAAATAAATTTTTGTTATAATACCTTTACTTTATATATTATTTTAAAGAGTGTTTTTTGCTCTATCTACTCGTTTAAATTGCAATCGTTTTAAAACAATTGTCTTCTTTTTAGAACGTTGAATACAAGATGGGGAAAAAAGCATATTCGCACAATTTTCTTATTTCTATTCAAGCTAGGCTGAAAAACTGCAAAAACAGTCCACAATATCAACAAACCGTTTGGCCCAAGAACCACTACAGAATGCACAACACAATGATAGGTTAAGAAATTTCATGGTGGCGACGAGTCTTGAAGATGATGAGCAGAGTGGTCGGCCATTGGATGTTAACAATGATCAATTAAAAGCCTTAGTCGAAGTCAATCCATGCAAAACTGTTTGAGAACTTGCTTCTGAATTAGACGTAACATATATACGACGATTTCCAACCACTTGAGAGAGATTGGAAAGACAAAAAATCTTGATAAATAGATGCCTAACAAATTAAACGACAACCAAAAGAAACGCTGTTATGAAGTGTTATCTTCCCTTCTTTTACACAACAAAAACCACTCCTTTCTCGACTGAGTTGTGACTTGCAATGAAAAGTGGATTCTTTATGACCAGCGGTGATGATTAGCTCAGTGGTTAGACACCGATGAAGCTCCACAACACTTCTTGAAGCCAGAGTTGCACTAAAAGAAGGTCATGCTAACTGTTTGATGGTCTGCGATCGGTCTCATCCATTACCTTTTTGAATGCAGACAAAACCATTACGGCAGAAAAGTACTGTCAACAAATGGATGAAATACATTAGAAACTTCGACAACAACACTCAGCATTAGTCAACAGAAAAGACCCAATTCTCCTCACTGACAATGCCCAACCGCACATTGCTAAACTGATCCTTCAGAAGTTAAACGAATTGGGCTATGAAACTCTCCCTCATCCGCCAAGTTAAGAACCATAAAAACTTTGTCAACCTGATATATATATATATATATATATATATATATATATATATATATATATATATATATATATATATATATATATATAAATTCACCTGTCATCCCTTTTTCAATAGATGGAATCACCCAATCATTGGAGACGAGATCAAGCAAGGGCGCAAGGTCCACAGAGTTTTATAATAGGTGCTAGGGAAAGGTGCTAACTGCTAATCTAGCCGCATTGATGAGTTTCGATACAACGAAACAGTACTGTATGTGGATGACTATTGTATCAATGTAGTTAGATAAATATAAATTCACTGAAACTCTGGTGTTTATCAAAAGTGCTCGATAACAAGCAAATCGTTATTATAGTATGTTTATTTATACAAACATTATATATATATATATATATATATATATATATATATATATATATCATTCTCAAATATATATATATTTATTTATTTATATGTATAAATATGTTGTACTCTTATAATTAGTCATCCTTTCTTTCTATGCTTTGCAACAAACAGTACTCGCTTTTCAAGTCCTTGACACTTTTTAAAAATGAAGTAGAAACAAGAGACGTTATAAGACATTTAATTTTCAATGGTATCATCACAGTTTGAAAATTGAAACTCTTAAACTTTCACGAGGTGTTACATGTCAATTACGACGTCGCATTTTATCGTAGACAAACCTTTTTTCTTGTCACATTAAAGCATGTCTAACAATCGCTATTAACTTGAAACAGATAAGAATTAACCGAATTTTGTACTTGCTTTTACTATTGTGAGGAAAAATCAGCCATTTCTTGAGATACTTTAACCCTTCATTTACTGATGGTAAATTTTGATACTTGCGCACTTTAGTTATTGTGGTCAATGTTTTTTTGTTTTGATTTTTTAAAGAACTCCATTTGAAACGGGGGAACAGCTCCAGATTGTTTATCAAATAGTTTCTCTCTAAATATTAGTTTCACATAACTTTTTGGTAAAAGCAAAACATAAATTAATAACGCATTAATTATCTGAATATTTATTGAATTAAAGTATTTTTTTAGGTTTTATAAAAAAATTAGAATTTCAAAATAAATTAAAACAGGTATTTTTAAAATGTTTTTATGAAATAAATGAAAGTGACTATTCTATGAAAATGAATGATTTTTTTTTCAAACAAACTTTTTAATGAACAGTTTCTCTAAGAAAAGGAAATTTTGAAAAGAATGAAAATTGCCATTATATGAAAATGTATGATTAAAAATTTTTTTTTTATTTTTTTCAAAAAATTAAACTTTTGTAATAAAGATAATCGTGAAAATTTATAGTTCTGAACATTAATTCTTGGAAAATGCATAACTTTTGGAATGCACACTTTTTATTTTACAAAATTTTAATTTCATAATAAAAAACAGTAATCATTAATTAATTTATTAACTATAAAAATAGTTTTGAAACTTTAAGATCTTCTTGAACTGTCTCTCTCTGCTCTGAATGAAGTCTTTCAAAAATGAAAACAAAAAATTGTCAACAATAACTAACATCCTAATCTTTGAAAATATATTAGAATTCAAAATGATCGATTTATCCTTTATTTTTTTGTCTATTTGATAAAATTTAATTAAATTTTAAAATTCAATTGATTTTTTTGTATTGATTTTTTTTATTAGAGTTCTCTTAATTTTTAAAAGCTTTTTCAATTACAAAAATTAAATGAAAATATTGATTGTTTTTTTTTTTTTTAAATTGAGAACCTTTAAAAATTATTAAGTTGCTCTATTAAAAAATCCAATTAAATAAATTAAATTTAAAAAATCTTAAATCAAATTTATCAAGAACAGAAAAGTCAAAATCGATCATTTTGAATTTAAACATATTTTCCAAGACTTTAAAACCTCATCTAGTGGAGGTCATATGCAGAATGAATTGCTCACTGCCTTTGGTGGTTGATGGGACTTCTTACTATATGAAATACCGTTACTTTATGTTTTATGCTTGTGGAAGAGGGGCATTGACATTTTTGGCCCCTCGACAAAGATGGTATTGGACCTAGTAATTTACTTTCGTTCATCCATTAGTTTGTTCACATTTTCTTAATAACCATGCCTTGGATTTTTTTGAAATTTTGCACAAACATTAGTCATGATGAAGGTAAATTTTTTCCAGAATGGATTTTCTGGGATAAAACTGGTTGCCAACGTGTAGGGGCCATAATAGGGGTAAAAATGCCCTAAAACTGTTTGTCCATTCATTTGTTCGCACTTTTATCAATAACCACAACTAGGATTTTTTAAAAATTTGGCACAAACATTAGTCATGGTAAAAGTAAATTTTTTACTCATGGAGTGGGACCTCACCTGCTTGGCTTGTTAAAATGAGCAATGTTTGCATCGTCATTAAATTATTAATTGATTCAAATTGTTATAAAACTATAATTCAGTTATGGTAGCATTAGTTAATTTCTATTCGTAAAATTATTGGATGCAAACAGCTTCTAAAATTTTTAATACATGAATTCGTTTTGTCATTAAATTATTGAATCAAATTGTTATAAAAGTATAACTAATTTTGTTAAGACAATGCTGTTTTAATCTCTATAAAATGATTGGTTGTAAATAGTTTTGAAAACTTTTCAATCTTATCTGGGCTGGTGCACCAACCACTTATATGGACAGGGTGCAAAAGCATTTCTAACCTGTTAAGTCCTGATTGTCTACCAAGCTTTAGTCTCTGTCTCATGATCACAATATTGCATCCCTGTTATTTATTTTTTTACAAGTGCATTCATAAAATATGCTCTCATGAACTTAGTGCACACCTCTATAAATACTAGTGATGAGACGATTCCAATATTTTTCCCGATTCCGATACAATTACTGATTCCGATCCTGATTCTTTATAAATCTCTAAATATTTAACTAAAAAGTTATCCCCTCCCCGCCCCATTGCTGTAAAATAACAAACGTAAAAACACACCTTTTGGCTGATGATCTTTACTGGTAGTTAAAAATCAATAAATATTTATTATTTTATCATTACTATCAGCAGTGGAAGATTTCGTTTTAAATAAAATCAAATAAATAAACACTATTAAAGGAATCATTTTTGGCATCGGAAAATGAGCACAAATTTTTACACTTTTGATACCTCAAAAATTTTCGATAATTCGTCACAACACTAATAAATATGTCACAAAAACTTGACTAGCAGCAAAACCCCACATTGTCAGTGTAGAAGTCCCCAAATGTCGGAAAACTTTCTACTCTAATAGCTTCTTTCCTCAAACTTGTTGACTTTGGAATTTCTTCTCTGCTCCTTGTTTCTTTGACTGTGCCAACATGTAAAGATTTAAATGTAATGAGAACAAACATTTTGTTGCACAACTCTCCATTTAGGATAAATATGGTCCCTAATCACAAGTGCCTCCCATGCCTCAATATGCCTTATTTTGGAGTGAGTAATAAAAATTTTTTAATCCCTAAACAAAAAGCATAAAACACAATAAAACAAATAAGTGAACAATTTGTCAACATGAATGTAATATATGTATTATTTAAAAATTAAACCATTTTAATCCTTAAAAATAAAATTAAACAAAGGATTAACTGCTTATTCCCCTCCTTAAATCCTTCTTAGATAAGAGAAAAATCCAGGTTGTCCTCGACGGTCGTACATCTAAACAATATGATATAAATGCGGGGGTGCCCCAGGGTTCTATCCTTGGACCTCTATTGTTCCTGATATTCATAAATGACCTCCCCGACAACATTGCCTCTGAGATGGGTATATATGCTGATAACACTACACTCTATGGCAGGCACGACAGGAAGACGAATGAACACATTTCTAAAGAAATGGCAGAAACACTAGAGGAAGACCTCCAATCTGTAGTGGAATGGGGACAAAAGTGGTTGGTCGCGTTCAATGCTGCCAAGACTAAACTAGTTTCATTCAATAATTACAAGAAACCCTCTCTACCACCCATAGCAATGGCCAACGACTCTTTATCTGAGAGTCCATCTTTCAAACTCCTTGGCCTAACGTTCACAGGAAACATGAGTTGGAACAATTACATTGAAGGCATTGCCAGGGCCGCTGCAAGAAAGGTGGGCTCTCTCTACCGTGCTAGAAAACTATTAACACCCGAAAGTATCCTGTACCTCTATAAGGCCACCATTCGCCCATGTATGGAGTATTGCTGCCACATCTGGGCTGGTGCATCTGCTACTAGTCTCTCGCTCCTTGACAAGGTTCAAAAGAGAGTCGCAAACCTGATAGGCCCTGAACTGGCATCTAAGCTTCAGCCTCTGTCCCATCGACGAAATGTTGCATCCCTCTGCCTGTTCTACAAGTATTTTAGTGGTGAATGCTCTGACGAACTGCAATCACTTGTGCCCCCATGACGTGAGCACCCTCGAAAAACCCGACAGGCTGCTAAATCCCACCCCCACACTGTAGAGATCCCTAGATGTAAAAGATCTTTTTACTCCAATAGTTTCTTCCCCAGAACCGCTAGACTCTGGAATTCCATTCCAGGTCCCTGCTTCCCCAACAGTACTGACGTGCAGAAGTTCAAGTGTAACGTGAACCGACACCTTGCTGCCCAAATCCCTACATAGTACCCCAGTAGTGTTGCCCCTGATAGTAGCCCCCTACACCAAAGTGGCAATTTGCCTTGTTTGGGGTGAAAATGTAAAAAAAAAAAAAAAAAAAAAAAAATAATATATATTATCTTGATTAGATTCTTTATAACCTGTGCACAGACTGTCACAATTTATATCGTTTTTGAGTTATTTTCAATCTTATATATAAAGTAAAGACGATTTTTCTTTATATTTATGATTTTGTTTGATTTTCGTTCTTTTATTTTTGGTCAAGAATTTATATTGCTAATGTTGCAGTATACTTTACCAAGCATAATTGTAGCATTTCAAGTCTTGACTTTTGTTGAAAAGTGATATGATAATTTAGGGAGAGTTGGTCTGTGAAATTCTGAAGCAATTGGATACCACCATGAGAGAAATGGAAATCATTTGCACAACAAATTCGAAACTAGACCCTCCCTTCTCATCTCAAATAATAAAAAAGAATATTTGCCGCGCCCATATCTATATCACAACCGGAATTAAAAAAAAAAAAATTGCCAAATAACTATAAAAAAAAAAAAAAAAAAAAAAGGAATTTTCATGGCACCCAACCTGGCCGACCCCACATACACAAATTCTTTCATGAGTGGACCATAAAACAACTAATCTGTAAAAGGCAAAATGGTTAGAGGTTGTAAGTGCATGTGTGTTATATTTTCTTAGATTTTTTTTATCCTACTTAAGAATCCAGTTGACTCTATTCATTCAACCACACCATTTAGAATCATTAGATATGCCATATATGGCTATATGTTGATAATAACTGGTTTCCATAAGATTACTGAACTTAAGCAACGATGAGCTAAATTGATGACCATTTGCAAAGACAAAATGCTGTAATAAAACTCTCTTCAAATTCAAATAAATTTACAATCATATACTAAAACATGGACAATTTCAATGATGGTTGACATGCCATAAAAAAAAGCCAACGACATCATCATAACATATAACCATTTACTTGCTTCTCTATAAGAGCAAAGTTAGGCACAAGGTCAATTTTTAATATGGGAAAAATCCAGTTCTTTAAAAAGGGAATCTTTGGATTGAAACAAAAATGAAAGTTGTCTATGAGCAGTTGACACAAGTCGAATACACTGTGACTTGTGAGACTCCTTTAATCTATCCCTTTTGATTTTGTAGGATATTTCTTCTTTATCTATCACCCCTCCCCGCCTCTGAAAAAAAAATCTTACTACAATTTTAATTGATCAGACCTGCAGTTGAACTGAATTTGTTAAAGATAAAACCTTCATTTATAGTATACATACGTTATTTTATTTACCTCCTTCCAAGAGGTTAGACACAAAAACGAGTGTAAATTTGGTGAAAGTATTTCTGTGGAATTGAACATGGCATACCCAGCCACCATCACTCTCTCTCATTTTTACAAAAAGAGTAATTATTGAGTAGCTGGTGTCGCTGTGCTTACAATTCAGATTTTTCCCATTTTCAAATGAATTGTTTGTCAAACGAGACATCATGAGTAAAATTATTTAAAGGTTATTTAGCTGACAACTGTTTTCACATGAAAAAAGAGACTACGAGATGCCTTCAATCAGTTTCCAGACTTTTTTTTTGTTTAGTATGAACACCTTTTCTTGATAGTACACAGACATTAAACTTTAGTTCCGTTCAAAGTAATTTCCTCCAGTTGCAATGCACTTGTTGTACCACTCCAACAACTTCTGGAAGACCTCATGGAAGTCGTGTGAGTGTGTCAATGACCCTTGTCATATCCGCTTTCATCTCCTCAATTGTCTTATAGTGATAGCCTCTAAGGTTTTCTTTGAGATTAAGGAATAACCAAAAGTCACAGGGAGCAAAGTCTGGACTATAGGGAGGGTGAGGAACTGTCTTGATATTCATCTTGCTGTCATGACAATGTTTTTCTTTCTGATCTTCTCTGAGCACTTGTGGGACAAACTTTGTGCAAATCTTCCGCATCTTCAGTTCCTCGGAAATAATCATGTGTACAGTTGCCACACTGACATCAAACTGTTCACTTATTGTCTCTATACACACATGACGGTCCTTATCCATGAAATTCTTTATTTGGCCAATCAACTCTGGTGTTTTTACTTCCATATTCCTTCCACACCCATCATCTCTTACAGACTTCCTGCCTTTCTTGAATCTCTTATGCCACTCAATAACTGATGTTCGATTCTTACAAGATGGTTCAAAAGCAGTCTGAAGCTTTCCATATATTTCTGTGGCAGTTTTTCCAAGTTGAAAACAGAATTCTATTGCATATTGTTCTTCCAAAGTGTCCTCATGTCCAAATTGCATTTTTGAAATTCCCCACTTGTGACAATCAGGCTTTAGTAGGGTGCATTCTAATTCCTGCTGTAGCTGTTCATTTGAACCTGAAATCATAAAAATTGATCAGTCATCTCATAGTATGTATAGCAATAACATAACTAAGTTTCCAAGAGTCTATGACAATTTTAGAAAAAAAGTCTAGAAACTTATTGAAGTCATCTCGTATTTCAAAAAGATAAAAATTGTTACAATAAATACATTGTTTAAAAGTTTAATAAATAAATGTCCTTCCTTATGGACGGATTTATTTGCAACTAGCCTGGGTGCCCGGTGTTGCCCGGGTGTTTGAAGCTATGTGCTGAGCAAAAAAAAAAAAAAAAAAGTTGTAGTAGGCAGGCAGGCTCGAACCCATGACGCGAAGCGCAAAAGAAAATGGAGGCGTGTGTAAGGGTGTAGGTTGGGCAAAAAAAAAAAAGGGAAAATTGCGAGCACCCACACAAAAAAAAAAAAAAATGTGATAGTAGGCAGGCAGGCAGGCTTGAAACTGTACGAAGGAAGAAAAGAAAGTGAAAAAAAAAAAAAAAAACGTGACGCGTTAGCTGCTGCACCCATTGCCAATTTCTCGATATTTGTTGTCTGAAGGGTTGTGCTTCAAAATGATACCAATCTCGTGAAATCCATCGCCTCTGTCGAAAGTTTTACGAGACATACATACATACATACATACATACATACATACATACATGCATACATACATACATACATACATGCATGCATACATGTAAACAGACAGGTGAGATTTATATTATAGATGGAAACTTCTGGAGCTATTGGTCATTCTTAAATTGTGTTGCTTCAGAACATTGGTGTAGGTATCTCATTTTTGTTAAACGCAAAACCAAGTGGCCTTTGTAGTTTAATTAACCAGTAGTTGTGCAGGATAACGCTTTTGCCATCATTGAGTCTGGAATAGGATTTTGTTTCGTTTCTAGTCGCAATAATAAAAATGGAAGAGGAAATCTTGTTTTTAATAAAATAATGTATAGGAAGACAACAAAGCAAGGAAATACGAGAATGAAATGAAGGATTTTAACTAATTTTATTGACAGATTTAACCCTTGCTGTTGTTTTATTTTTTCTCATTTTCTTTTCTTTCTTTCTCATTTTCTTTTGTGCTTTTTTTTCTTTCTCTTTTGCTTGCTCTCTCTCTCTCTCTCTCTCTCTCTCTCTCTCTCTCTCTCTCTCTGGCTTAAATAAACTTGAATCGCTAATCCCAAACAAATAAGAAAACAAAAACAAAGAACAAAAACACTTAGTTCTGCCTTGAACTTGTCATAAAATCTTCAAACAAATTAATCCACTTCTTATATTTCATTTTTCTAACGTTTCCTCTCATTGTGCATGCATGTTCATTACACCCCCCCCTTATCCCCACACTCACTTATATGTTGAAGGTCACTTAACTGGAGGGCTGCTCCTCAATCCCAACATTAAAACTAAAGTTCCATTAACACTGTCTCATACACCAACTCTATATTAAATGCGTGTGTTACTTCTGTCTGTCTGTCCGAGAATGCAATTGAAAACAAAGCTCTATATTAAGATCGAACATAACTTTTTTTCAAGAGGTTAAAAAGTATAATCCTCACCGCGGGCGACACTCAAAATACAATTGCAAATTATTTAGGACTTCTATTGTCATGGTTGACGGATCGAGAGCATGCTACCCCCATGGAGGTAGCTTAAAGAGTTCTGTTCAAAATTTTGTGGAGATCAAGTTCCACAGAAAGAATCCAGAGTTCAACAAGATAAACCTAAAGAAAGTTGGAGGTTACGTTGACCAAAACATTATATGAATAACACTCGAGATGAGAATAGTAGTTCAGATAAAACAGAACCAATGTTTTATTTTATTTATGATTTGGAAATTATAGAAAATACAAAACAAAATATTTATATGAAGTTCAGAATTTTGTGCAGGAATTCAGGAAGAGTCGTTATTCATTTCCAGGCAACACTGGGAATTGGTTTATTTGATATGTGTATTAATCGCTTAGTCTCCAAAACTGAAGAATAGCACGAAATTTGAAATAAATTCTTTTGAGATGCTGAATTGTGTCAAAACGAAATAAAATAGTGTTTTCATTTAAAAGAAAACAAACTTGTTATTCAAAGTTTTGTGAATTTGACTTTTTTAGTTCTTGTCTAGAATTCCCCATATATATATATATATATATATATGACTCGTGACTAAACGAAATATCATATTCCCAAAATCATGTAAATATTCATCAAGTAGTTTTATTAAAAAAAAATCAATTTTATGAGTAACCAAAGAGAGACACTTTTGCCAGTTATTTTAAAAACAACATAAAGAACAGAGATAACTCAATAATTAAAACTTGCGAGATTATTCTTGTAATGCCTATGAATTCCCATTAATCACTTAAAAATAATTTTCTTAATAAAACTAAAACTACTTGATTGATTTGCATAATTTTTGAAAGATGACATTTTCGTTTTATCACGTGTGTGTACATCATACAGAGTTTTTTTCTTGTTTGTAATATATAGGAATTCTGGACGATAACTTCTTTTATTTAATGAATAATAATATAAATTTTTAAAAATAATTTGGTTAAAAATAAGATAATGAAAGATGTCAAAAATGAAAAGAATATTAGAATCTTTTTAAATTAAAAAAACAACAAAAAACAAAATGATCATAATTAATAATCTAATTTATAAAACTATCTATATCTGTGTGTCTGTCTCCATTTTTTTCAAACTGCATCTCTTCTGAGATGCCAGGTTGCAGAGCAGTGTGAAGAGGGTCAAATGATTGCATTTTTTGTAGACTTAGATGTTTTTTTTATGGGTCTTTAGCCAGTAAAAATAGTTGGTCAAAAATTGGAACTTAGTAGGTGTAAGTCGACTTGAAGTGTTCTTGTATGCATGTGCAAACCTACATTTATACATTAAAATTGTTTTTATTTATTTATTTTTAGCTGTTTTTTTGTCCATCTGACAGTAGCTCAAACAGTAGGAACTAAGGCTGGAGCGTTAAATGTTTTGGTTTCGAGTCTAGCTGATGGCACCCAAGTCATATTTTTTTACTTTTGAAATGACTATGTATTGGATAAAATATAATAAACAATAGAGAATTTGGTTTTTAATACTGAATACGAAATCTGCATAAATTAAAATATATTTAAGTATATTTTTTACAACCGAGTAAAATAAGGTGCCCAACTAGTATTATATATAAAGACCCCCCCCTCCCCAGGTTTGTGAGCAAAAGCTTTTCTATTGCAAGCTACATAAAAACATCTGTTTTATCAGTTATATAAGGTAAATATTCATATATGTTATTAAAAACATAAGGATTATGTATTGAAGAGTTTGAGCGTGTGAAGATTTTCTTTACGCAGGCACTGGGTCTTGCAGTTGTATAGCAGTATTATTCATAATAACATTTAGTATATCCTAAATTAAAGTTTTCTCTTTTGTTGAGACCATAATCTACTCTGAGAAGGCAAAGATATGTGTGCAAGCAGTATACAGATTGTAATCTCTTACCTTGCATTATAGATGCAAAGGTAGAGCCGAGATACTTGAAATGTTCAACTTCTTCAGCAGTGGTGTCATTGAAAATGATATAGACTTGTTTGGAAGGAATGTAGTTGGCTGACAAAATCTTTCTTTTTAGAGGTATTGGTCATCAAACCTATGCATTTGGCAGTGGTGTTGACATTTAATGTCTGCAGGATTTCTGATTGTCTCAACAATGATAGCAATATCGTTTTATTATAATTTTGTCCCAAAATAGACTTGAACATTTCTATAATTTATGAAAAAAAAAAAAATGATTGGATCATTCTAGTGTTCCAGAATGTATCTTACTTTTGACGCAATTCTCTATATGTATAAGGACCAAATATGTTCTTAGAGTACTGTTGCCACATCTGGGTAGGTGCTTCTCAGAACACCCGTTTCTGCCTTTATAGAGTACAGAACTGACTTTGAAATCTAGTAGGCAATGGTTTTTTCTTCTCTTTATGACTTCTTGCTCATCTTTCTATACTTTATCATTATTTTCATGGCAGGTGCTCGACTGAGCTTCAATCTATGGTCCCTTCCCCCTGTAAGACATTCATGACAAAAACTTATTTAACTACAACCACTGTTAAGTTTCCCTTTTTCTCTCTCTTTACCGAAAACTAAATGAAAATTCAATGAGTAATGTTTGTTTCCTAGAAATGGTCATCTGTGGAACACAGTACTACTGGGCTGCTTTCCAGCTAACTATAACATGGTTGTTTTTGTGTAAACAAAATTCTTGTTGAGGCACCCTCTTAAATAACCAAATCCTACCTAATCACACCACCATTACCAATCATCACGATGTTGTCTCACTGACCACCTGACACGCATTCAACTCTTATCCTCGAGTGGCCTTTGGGCTTTGATAAATGGTGACACTTTAGTAAAAAAAAAAAAAGAAAGAAATAGAACTGGATTATATCGGATAGCACCACCCATTTTTCACCACTTATTATTTTTATTTTAGTTGGAGTTGTTGAATTTCCACTAACTCTTGAAGTGTAACGAGTTTACTCTAATTCCGAATTCTCAATGACAACTTTTCAACTCGATCTCTTTAGTTTGAAAAATAAATTTTCAAACATGAAATCTTTTCTAAAAAAAACTGACTTGCTTCAACAGAGAAAGCAACACTATTTTTATATTTGTAAAATTCCAAGCAAAATACTGTATCCAGATGTTTAGTTTTTATCATCCAAGATAGCCTGTATGACTGGTAACCTAAATATGAAGTGCCCTGATGCCAATTCATCGGAACATGTTGATTTTATAAGTGTGCAAATTTATACGTTCTAATAATTATGTCAACCAATTCATTTTGAAGGAATTGTGAATTTACTAACCGTATCTCTCCGGTGTTGCTCAGGAGTTTTAACTTTTATTTTTAACTCACTCATAACCCTTCCCTTTTTTACCGTTTCTTTTATGTTTTTGTATGAAAATATTTACAGTTTTGGAGAAATAAATCTGTGAAGAAATGTTATTTAAAATATATATTTCGTTTGCAATGAAATTAATTAGATGTTTTTAAATCCCATAAAAACTTTCAATTAAAAAAAAAATTCTCCTTTTGTTGTTGCTGTTGAGATGATGATTTTGTTGGTATTCATTTCTCTGATATCTTTCTATTGAGAATTTTTTTCTAGAAGGATATTTTGTACTTACAGGAGGGAGAACGTGAAGGTTGCCAACATAAGTGTTTCTGTAGAACAACCTAGATTCAAACTTTGCACACTCGGGTTATCAGTTTGTATCATTAACCACTGAGCCACTATCACCTCCCTATTAGTGATGTTAAGTTCACAGGTGATGATATCTACAAGAGAAAATTATATTTCTGGTCTTGTTGACGATTGTATTAGTGAAATCTGATTGATGTTTGTCACGTGGTTAGCATTTAGTCACATCTTTTGAATTAGTCACATCTTTTAGAATTTATTATTTCGTAAGATTAAATTTGAAAACCTTGGAAAATCGAGTAATGTTGAATATTTTATTTTATTAAATGAAAAAGAAAGAAAAATCATTATTTTGAAAATTTAATTTAGTTATTAACATATCGTTTAATCATTAAATTCTTTGTTGTATAAAATTATTATAACAAAAATTAAGAAATAAAATTCTTCAGTTATGAAGATTGAATCAATGAAACCAAAATAAAGCAGGTAAAAATGCTTGTGATTTGATACATTGATTGATTTTAAAACTGATAAAAAAAAAACTTGGATTCATGTGAGCAATCTGAATTTGAATCAGTTTAACTGATCCCAAAAGAATTCTCTCTCTTCTTATATCATCTAAGTTAAGTAGCATTGAGCCTTGTCAGAAACAGATGGGTAACCATTTGGGAATACCAGGCACTGTATGTAGGAGGACATCGACATCTTGCAAAACGTCATCTCCTCTGACGAGAATATACAAGCAACTGGGGATGGCAATTTGATATTCTTAGAAAACCCTTTCCTTCAGAGGAAGCCGGTTCAATCCACCTAGGGTGAGTGCCACTTTGGTACAGTAAAATGATTTTCTGGTTCAGAAAATTTGGCCGAAATTTCATTCAGAAAAAATGAAAAAACCCAAACAAAACGTTTTGCATGCTTACACTATTGGCATCCAGGTAGAGAGTGTGATTGAAGAGTTATGTGATGAATGCAGGGAGGGAGAACTAGCTATTTATTGTCGGTCTGGTCTGTAAGTGAAGGGGAGGAAAGTATTTTTCTTCTTAATGAAATAGATAAGAAACTGAAATGCATTCTGATGAATTTAAATTGTCTTTGAATAGGATTTAAACATTTCATTTCATTTTATGGCATTCCATTTTTTATTTCAATAAATATTCGATTGGTAGGAAATAAAAAAAACAAACAATTCAATCAGTAATTATAAAAGTTAGATTGACATAAGAAAAATATGCAGACGTGAAGTTGTCTTACAATTCTATGAATATAGATAGATGATATGTGGAAGATTTCACATTTATATCTTTTTCTTGTATTGACTAGCTGGCCGCGTGTAAATTTCATTAATTTTAATTAGTGTCGTAAGATCAGATTCATGCACCATTTAATTAAAGAAATACGACCACAATTGTTCTACATCTACTAATCCAAGAACTTTCTATTTTTTTAATGTGACCAAACCATCAAAGTCTATACCCCCCCTCCTTTTTTACTCATGTTCACCCCTAACAAGGCATATCACTACTTAGACATAAGGGGCTACTATTTGGACCATGCCTAGGAAAGATTAACAAGATGTTGGTTTACGTTACATTTAAACTTCTGCATATCAGTACAGTCAAGGAAACAGGTAGTATGAAGGGAATTCCAAAGTCTAGCTGTTTAAGGAGAAAAGACTTGGATGTAAGTGTGACACAGAAAATAAATAAAGAAAACTTTCTGACATTTAGGGACCTCAACAGTGAAGGGGTTAGATTTTGTTGCTAAGCAGGTTTGTTGGGGATATGTACAGAGGCACAAGTGCAACTCTTCTACATTACGGCTATCTTCCTATACTGTTCAGATTTAATCTTCCCTCAAGTTTATCAGAACTAAACCTCACATTACACATCCATTGTATCAATTTCATATAATTTTTTTCAATACAACGCATGTCCTTAACATTCACTAGCAAGGTTTTACTTCATCACACTGCGTACATGTCTTACACTGTTGTTTTGTTTAACGATGATAACATTCTGCTGGTTTGTAATGACAGAAATTCCTTTAACTTAGTCCGTCCACTCCTAATTCTTGCCATCACACTAGTACCTGCTCCACCCTGTGTTTCAATGGATTAAATAAAAGGTTCCCTTCAAGATTCTGTACATGTTCTCAAGTTCAACATAAAGATTCCAAGGTACAAAAAGATGCACAAGAAACTGGAATCACGTCATAAAAATATTGGATTTTTTAGAATTCCTGCACATAATTTTTTGTGTCCACATGAGAAAGACATTTGCTCTTTGTCTGCAAAATTTTAAAGTTAAAGACTTATACAGATCAACTACCCACTGAAAACTCTTTTTCATCTCCAGGACTTATATAGATTAGTTACCAATTGGAAACTCTTCGCTTTCAAGTCAAAAGTAACAAATCATTTTGGACTTCTCTTCGTCACTGAAATTTTAGCAGTCTCGCTTCAGGAGAAAAGTGGTTGGGGATTTTGCAATCTTTTCTTTACTATTAACTCATTATCGTGCAGGCACCCACTCAATTTATTAAATGCTGCACACATCAAGCTTTTTGAACCTCCATTATTGAAAAGCCTGAAATGTTATACGGTCAGCGGTTTTATTTATTTGCTTTTTAACCGGTGATCGTTGTGTAAGTTGTAACTATTGCGATTTTATTATTTATATTGTATACTTGTTTAAGGTTCCTGTCCGGATTATGGTTCTTCCGCCAGCCCCCTTCCATCCTCAGAACCAAATGTCATCTGTTTTATTAATAAGCAAAGAACAAGAATAAAATTGTAGATAATGTGTTGCAGTATTTGATTTGCCTCTGTTGTATTTGCTTTGTCCAAAGCTCTGGGTAAAACAGCATATTGCATTCAATTAATGATATATAACAAATAGTTATTGCATTAAATAACTCCAAAAAGGGTTCAAATGATGTTAAACAGGAAAGCCAAACCAAACTATATATTTGGTTTCATGTCCATTTTACATGCTCGCATGTGTGTTGGACAACTTTGAGAAATTTTTCTTTAAAATTAACCTATTTGTCGTCTGGTTTTTATTTATCTCTTTCTTTCAAATCAATCCTTATCACTTCTTCCCATGCTTTTCTTGACCTTCCCCTGCCAACGGATCTGTCTTTTTAAACTTGAACAGATCATCTATAAAGAGGAAATATCTGTCTACTATAGGTTTAAAAACTACTGTTTAATTTGAACCTAACACGGTATACATATAGACTTCTCTCCAGGTAGTGTCATAGACTATGTTATTTGGCTCTAGAACAAACCAAGGATGTATTCAGTATTAAGTCAAAAGGGTTATAAAGTACAGTGAAATCTATGGGAATAATTTTTGGTAACTTTGTATCCTTTAATTTTCATCCTCACTCCATGAATCAAATGTAGAACCTATTTTCTTTTTATGTGTGCCAGATGTGGAAGAACGAAAGAACACAAACGCCATGATATTATTGTAACCTATTTGATCAAATGAAATATCCACGTACTCTTGACAATTGTAGCTTCAAAATATTTATGGTTCTGGGTCTCTTTATTATCAAAATATAAAGTAAAATATTGTCCAACGTGAATACAAATCCCAGAATAATGTTACGTTCACCCTGAGCAAAATGAGATATACGTACATATTTCTGTTTGTATGTGCTTATGGAGACCTATTTCCAAAATCTCAGGAGTTCATGAACAAACAAAAACTACACCTTACACACACACAAAGCTCGAACCCCTACTTTATATGGTTTTGCTGCAGTCTCAGAAAATTCATGACTTTTTGTATTTTTTTAATGTAAAATTTTTCGATCCTTATCTTTTTCATATTTTTAAAGATAAAGACAAATTATTTTATGTATTGTTTGGATTATTATTCTCATCTTGGTTGATAGGCTAAACAATTCAAATAACACATAAAATAATTATCAATCCTCGTCTCAAAAATATACATTCATCATATAAAAAAAAAAAAACAACGAATGGATCCGGATTTATTTAAAAAAAGAAATACACTTGCCGCTATTTGCGTTTTGAATTTCTAATGGCTATGTTCGTTTGGGAAAGCAAAAAAAACAAAACAAAACATTTTTCACCATTTACCAATAACATCCAGTGGGAATGCACTTAAAGATGGTTGGAGATTACATCGGCTGAAACGTTGTGGAAAAACAACCAAGATGAGAATAATAGTCCAAAATAATACAAAAAATAATTATAAATCCTCGTCTCAATAATATACAAACATAAAGAAATATTTGTCAAAAACATTTTTTTTACAAATTTTTTTATATTTTTGTTTGTTTATTTATTAAATTTTTGAATGAATAAAACAAAATTAAATTAAAAGGAAATATGTATAAAATACGTTTATAAGCCAAATTACAATGCAATATTATGAAAACAAACAAATATCTATTTAAGATTGATATTTCGACAATAGATGTCATCCTCAGAATTTTATTCATTTTTTTAATTAAAAATTAAAAATTTTTTTTTTATCTTGCCATCATGTTAAATTTAAGAAAAAAACAGTACAGAGTCCGTGTGTTGTTTGTCTGCAATGTTATTTCGAAATGCCAAAAGAATATGCGTGGCATACGTGATATGAAAGTCCGAATTAAATTTATTTATTAAAAAACAACAACAAAAAAAGATTCTGCTTTATATTTATGATTCTGTAATTTTATTATTGTGAAAAAAAAAAAAATGTTTTCAACTAAAAAATAGGATACCTGATATGATCAGAATCCCTTTTTGTCAATTTATTCATTATTGCTATTATTATTACAAGGTTCAAAAGAGAGTCGCAAACCTGATAGGCCCTGAACTGGCATCTAAGCTTCTGCCACTGTCCCATCGACGAAATGTTGCATCCCTCTGCCTTTTCTACAAGTATTTTAGTGGTGAATGCTCTGACGAACTGCAATCACTTGTGCCCCCACGATGTGAGCATCATCAACAAACCCGACAGGCTGCTAAATCCCACCCCCCACACTGTAGAGATCCCTAGATGTAAAAGATCTTTTTACTCCAATAGTTTCTTCCCCAGAACCGCTAGACTCTGGAATTCCATTCCAGGTCCCTGCTTCCCCAACAGTACTGACGTGCAGAAGTTTAAGTGTAACGTGAACCGACATCTTACTGCCCAAATCCCTACATAGTACCCCAGTAGTTGTTGCTCCTGATAGTAGCCCCCTACACCAAAGTGGCAATTTGCCTTGTTTGGGGTGAAAATGTAATAAAAAAAAAAAAAAATATGCTTCAAGTTCTAAAAAAAAGAACCAAAAAAAAAACTTTGGAATAGGAGCTTGAGGTGGGCAGAGGGGAAAGAAAAAGCCTATTGAATAAAAACATTGCCTCCCAAACGATTAAGTTATTACTTCCGTGCAACACACAGTTTCTTTGCTGCTCATCGATATTATTGACATTTCCTACCCCTTTGCATTTTGGCAAAATCTGAATGTCATGTTATCAGGTGAAGGTTTCAACTTTATAACCCTACTCCTTCTGTGTAATTTCTAAATGATAGTAACCTTGGCACGGTTTAAAAGCGATGGGATTTAATGAGAGAAAGATGACAGGTGGTCGATCGTAGGCATGCACAATATGCATAAGGGTCGATATATTATGTGGATGCTAAACTGCACATTTTTAAGAACCATTTTTCTTAAGTGCATTTCTCATCATGAAATGGTAAAATCTTATTCTGATACATACAAAATAAGTATGTAATTTTTTTTTAAACTAAGGAGTCGCCGTTCATCAAGGCCCAAAAGCCACTTAAAGACAAGGATTAATAGGTTTGTGTCAGATAGATGGTGAGACAAACACCTTGAAGATTAGTGACGATGGTTGGAATTTGGGAGAATTGGACCATTTAAGAGAACGACTCTGCAAGAATTTTGTTGAATTTAAAAACGATCATGTTGTAGTCGGCTGGGAAACAGCCCCGTTGCATTTTGTTCAATGGACGGGTAGTTCTTGGAAAGAAACTTTGTTCATGGAGGTTTAAATTTAGCTTCAGATAGACAGAGGGAAAAAGAAAATGTTTTGAATGTTTTACAGGTAGGAAGGTGAAGATTGGAGCTCAGTCGAAAAATGAAAATAACAATGGAGCAGAGAAAGACTAACATCGTCAATTTTGTGAGAAAGAAGTTGTAGGGAAGAGAATACACCCTCTAAATAGATTTCACAGTCGACCTTGTACTCTGTCATGGCAGGAGAAAGTGCTCTGAGTGGCACCTCTACAGATGTGGTAATAATACTCTCTTGGGATTTTAGAACTAAAAGAATAACCATTCCAAGACGGGTAAAATTAATTCCTTGAACAAAACCATTTTACAACATTTTTATGTCCCCATTATGAAGATTGAAATGAACATCTAATGCTACTAAACCTTATGTCTAGAATCCTTATTCTAATTTTAATCAAAATCCATTTACATGATTTGATTTTAGGAAATGTCTAAAATTTAAGCCTTAAGTTTAAGGAATTCAGCTAATCTTGTGTAAGTGGTGTCAAATGAATATGGATCAAATTTGATGCAAATCTGAAATATTTGAATTTTCAAATGAGAGGTTGTGTCTATATGACCCCCCCCCCCAAAAAAAAATAAACGACACAAGAGAGATGATTGCACAATTTTATTAATATAGTAGATTCATTAGGAAATTTTTTTTTTTTTTTTTTTTTTAATTTTCCTGTTCTTTTTCTTTCTATCTTTTTTCAATCATGTCTATTTATACAGAATTAAAGATAAAATATCCTGCCTTTTCCAAATTCATATTATTTTAATTGTTTATTCTTTATTTTGTAGTAGTGAATATTTCATTGCACTTTATTTCATTACATTCAGTTATTTTTTAAAATAGTTTAAAAAAACATCCATTTTAGTTATTTTTCACGGTGATTACGTATATTTACTCAAGCCATTGTTTGCTGTCTATGTCATGAGACGTAATAGAAAACAGACGGTGTTAATTAATTTGGTGATCCTGCTCAATTACGTTGCACGATTTCTTGTTCCAGTTCAATGTAGTCTTTAAATATAATAAATAAAAATATTCGTGGACTGATTTCTTTTGCATTTAAATGTTTTACTTTTATGAATTTTTCATATTTCGTTTTTTTTTAAATAAAAAAAATTATTTACATATTTTTCAATGTTTATTTACTTATTTTTGATTATTTTTTTTACATATTTTAAAAATGTTTATCTACATATTCTTTTAAACATGTTTATCTATATATTTTGAAATATGTTTATCTACATATTTTTTAAATGATGATGGCAGCAAATTCGCTTTCGAACATTGCCATCACTATATAGCATAAAAAAAATAAAAATAGAAAAAATGTTTTAAATATACATTTACTTACAAACACATTTCCACAAAAATAATAAATACTAAATGTAACCTGAATTTTTCACACATAATAATTTTTTCAAATAAATATGTTTATTTAATTTTATGCATTTTTCACACATAATAAATTTTTCAAATAAATATTTTTATTTAATTTTATGCATTTTTCACACAATAAATTTTTCAAATAAATATGTTTATTTAATTTTATCCATTTTTCACGCATAATTTTGTGAAACGTAACTAGGTGAAATAAGCATGATTATTTGAAAATAAAATTCATAAAAACAAATAAACATTTATTTGAAAAAACATCAGTTTACAGAATTTTCTTATTATATCTAAAAATGAAGCAAAAAATCGTGGCACATAATTAGGCAGAGTCGCCAAATGTTCTGACCCCGTCTATTACCTAATATGTGTCATCATGTAGACAACAAGCAATTTCTTAAGTTAATATGCGTGATAATCAAGACACGCGAGAAGTGGTCACACATTTTGATTTAGTAGATTCATTTAGAAAAAAAGTATTTTTTATTTTTGTTCTTCTGTTTTTCTTTTTTGCATTATCTTTTTTGTCAGCTATGTCTCTTTATCCAGAAATAAAAAAATATATCTATATTCTGATTTTTTATTTTCAACAAGTTCGTATTATTTTAATAATTGTTATTTATTGTTTGACATTTTTTTTTTAATATGTTTGTCCTAAATTAAATACCAATTTCCATTATTGGACTCCTTAATTTTTCTGAAGAATTTAAATGCTTTTAAAAATGGTTTGAAGAATTTAAATGGTTCAAATTAAATTTGACCATCATCTTCTTTTATTCTTTTTTCCTCGCTTTCTTGTTCTCATATTCTATTGGCAGAAAGATAAAGAATGCAAACTCATTTTGAGTGATATGAACGCAGATGCAATATGTTTATACCACAATTATTTTCATCTGTTTTACGAGGGAGTTCACACATTTCTCAAATTCACTCTGCCCTTTAATATTTCTTTATTTTCTTAGATATATTTTTTTTAATTTAGAAAACCATTTTACACTAAAACGTTTTTTCTGACCTTTGGATAATATCAGTGTGTGCATGTACATCCTCCACCCCACCACACACACGTAGTAAGTTTGAAAAGTCTACAAACACAATCTTATGAGGATGAAATATGGGAAATTCTGTGTACTGTGTAACTTAATTGCTATATAGATTTTCAAATATACTCACATATTGAGCACTATTGAAGTAAATACTGAAAATAATCTCATATAGCCACATGAAATAATTATATATAATATATATATATATAAATAAATAAATTATGGATAATTATTTTTTATACCTGCAGACACTAGTGTTTTTGCTTTTGCAATCATCAGTGCAGGAAGTGACGATTGCCGCTGGTTGAAGAATTCAAACCTTGCCATGAAGCTACCTTTGACTCCACTAGCAAGGAACATTAACCGTGAATCACCGTCAGCCGCCATTAGAATTAAGGAAAATTTAACATTTATAAAGACAAATACAAGCATAATGTTAAGACAATCTAAAGTGATTGAGCAACCGGAAATCGAAATCTCGTACGAGGCCAGCCGATCGCCTTTTTTCCCCAGACAGTGTTCAATTATTAAAAACTACTACTTATCTATAACATTCTATTTAATGAAAATGCTTCCTTTACAGGCTTAAAGGGAGGAAATATGAGATATAAACTTTCAAATGAGTTTCTTATCTAATACATGGCTATACAAATGCATGTAATTACATTTAGATTTTAGATTATGTCACGCCTGATGTGATTTATGTGTTTGATGCATATTTTAATCACAAATCTCATCAAGTTGAATGCGTTAACATTTTAAGCCCCCACCCATCGCCTTTAATTATTCATTTGAATTTAACATATTTGTTTTTCACTCCATTAATTAATTTTTGTACCGGTTTCCAAGGACAACACATTTAAAAAAAAATAATGGTTTATCAAAACGCCTGAACACATCTCACATTTCCAATAGTGCATGTAATAGTATGATATAAATAATGACGAGAAAAAAAAATGATTATGTGAAATATACTTCATTTAATTCGTATGATGTTTCAGAAAAATCTTGCCTTATAATATATAAAAGCCAAGAAGCACTTTATTTTTATTAATTTAGAGAAAATTTACGGGTGACTGAAAAAAAAAAATTGCCATCCATGGACTCACTAATAAAATTCGCAATTTCTTCTGTAATCGAATCATGTGATTCTGAAAAAGTTTCACAATTACCGGATCTTAATCTCCTTCTCTGACTTTTATCTGTCTGATTATCGCAATAAAATCTATCAAAAGCAATTTCCAGATTATTTCTGAATTGAAAAGGGTAATCACAGCTAAAATCAAAACAGCGCAAAAAGAGGAATGCATCAGTTATTGAATATATTCCATATTCATGTGTGCTTACCATTGAACGGCAATAAATCAAAGACTGTTGAATATTTATGACTGAGACTTGGTGGACAAGCCAGACATAAATAAAAGTTTATTTGTACCAAATTTGATTGGATTCCAGAAAAGATTGTGGATTTTATTGATGATTCCTTGGGTGACTTTTATTTTTTTTTTTGGGGGGGGGGGTATTTTTGGTGTGGAGAATATCACCCAGTATTATAATCTGAATAATTTATAAAAAGAAATAGAACTTACATATGTCTGAAAAATCGCGAAAAACATTGAAAATTGAAGGGGAAATGGAAAGGGGAGAAAGTACATTTTTCTTTATGGCAGCCAAAGATTGAAGTCATGAAACAAGTTTCATCTTTAGTGTTTTAAATTTTTTTTTTGTTATTTTTATCTCCTCTTTCTAAAAGACACCAAATTTCGATGGCATTATATTTTATTCTTCTTTTGTATGATCAGAGTTGGCAAAAAAAAAAAAAAAAAAACCCTGTACGATTCCAGGTGTAATGTGATAACTTTTCCTTTTAGTGAACGAGTGGACTTGAAGTGGACATCATTTGCCGAGACCAATATTGGCTGATCAACATACGCGAATGTGAGCAAGTCCCATATTTCCAACTTGCACGTTAGTTTGTCTTTCTGTATGATTGTTTATTTTTAATCAAAACTTCTATTCAACAAATGGCATGAGTCCATACTGTGTTTTGTCGTCTTGTATCTGGAGTGGTCAATCATCGTGTTACAAGTGCCTGTTTCCCTTCTTGTGATCATCTTTCACTTCACTGGATTTCCTGTTGCTTGCAAACTATTATTATTGTCATTATTATTATTATTGTCCTCCTCCCACATCTCTAGTTTCATCTGATTTTTCTTAAAAAAGGTCAGATTGCTAGTCACATTTTTTATATTTTTTGGAACACCAGTGATATCTTTGTTTCGAAAGGAGGAGATAAATGTCCTAAATGGAGCCCCTCCCCATAAAAAAAAAGAAATGAAGATGAAAGCATGTTTCATTCAGATTAAAATTTTCGGGATTATCCCTTTTTATTCTTTGTCTCCACAAATGCTGTTTTGTGAAAAAAAAACAAAACAATGATTGTCTTGTATGTATATGGTTTATAAAATGAAAGTTTGTCTTTAAGACTGTAATTCTAACATTTTTTTTTGTGTTAGGTACATAATATGGTAATACTGTAGAGTGTGAATTCGATTAGTCATTGGTACCGGCGGTTTTGTAAGGTGCATGAAGAGCTGTTAGACTAAGAAGTACTTAACATGTTCATCCTCAGTCAGCTAAATTCGTCATTAAGCTTGCTAAGGATGAAACTATAAAGTACTCTGAAACCGCCGGTGCCAATGACTAATTGAATTCACGCAGTTCAGTATTAATCACATAATAAATCTATTATGCTCTAACAAAAGTAATTGAGCCTATTGTGTTCGTTCCTCCTAAAATGCATAGTACTAGCTGGACGCCCGGCGTTGCCCGGTTGTACAATACGCTTAAAAATAATATTTTAATTTATGCAGATTGCGTATTTATTATAGAATCAATCCTTTATTGATTATTATATATTACGAGGAATAATTTGCCCGGTGGACTAATTCACACACACAAAAAAAAAAAAAAAAAAAAAAAAAAATTCTAATGTCCTTTATTAAATTCCGTCTGTGTTTGTTTACAATATGTCAACTGATATTTGGGCTTGACGATGAATGCCCTGGAAAAGTCACTTCTTATTAATGTTTACTTTTAAAATATGCAAATGATAAAATGATTTGTGGCGATTTTGAATGGTACCTCTTCTTTTATCATAAATTAAACTCATTAATAAGAAAAAGTTAAAATAAAATGGTGAGGTACATCCGGGCTTGAATAGGGGATCATTCGATCTGTAGTTGAATGTTCTACCACTGAGCTAATATCTCTAGATGACAAGAAATTAAAAAAATTTTTTTTTTATTTTTAAGAAGAAATAATAATTTGCTGAGATTTTATTATCTCTCTTGGCCGGTTTAACGTAAAATATCCCTCTGTAAAAATTCTTTTTTATTCATAAGAAAGAAAGACTATTTTTAGGATCAGATTTTTTTCGATTTTTAATACTTTTTTTAATACAAAATATCTAAGAACACTGCCAGACATATAAATTAGCTTTGTGTGAAATTGACAAAAGATAGGCTCAGCCATTTAGGAACCTATGAGAAAGAAACTCACACACACACACACACACACACACACACACACACACACACAAAGTGACTTTTATATAATAATAGAGATATTTCACATTTCAACAATTATGCGAAGTATACATGTGTTATCGGCAAAAATTACACTGGAGAAAAAAATAATGCAGATCTACAAACATGATTTAAATCTAAAAAAAAAAATCACACTTTTTAATCAACTGTTAAAATACAGTGTATCTGTTTTAAAATCGTCTTATTAAATTATATATGAGTACACACGCACACATACACACACATATAGAAATAGGAAGAATTGATGATGAAAATGGAATTCAATATTATACAAATATTTATTGATCCATCAAATTTAAACAGTAATTGTAATAATGAAAAATCCTTAATCCATGGATTTTCAAAGATATTCCCTTTTCACCAGAGGATAAACTTTCATAAAAAAAAAAAAAAAGAAGCAACACTGGTTAGCATAAATTTGAAAATACATAAAGTAAATATATTAGAAACCTTTTTTGCAAAAAATGAAAGGCATTTTCAACAGAATCAACTAATAAGTTAATCAATAAATTTAATTCCTCTACATCTAGTATTTTGAGCTTTGGATTATCTTGATAGATTCTAATATTAAATATATTTATATTCAATCTTTGCAATCTATAAATATAAAAGCGAAAATGTATGTATGTATGTATGTTCGCTTTTCCTCGATGTCCACGAAAGGCTTCTTTCAAACAAGCGCTTGCTCGCTTCACAACTTTTTAAAACATCTATAAATTGTAATATCTACGAATTATCCACAAAGCTCGCCTCTCTATTTAATTTTATTGACTTTCAAACCTTAATTATTCCACATTTCCCGCATCGGCACGCGTTACATTCGCTTTTCGGTATAAAAAAAAAGCGAACCTCAATGTCGACTTCGTCATATCAGACTGTAGGGAGCGGGTTTTTAAAAACAAACAAACCCATTTATTCAAAACTGTCCCGCACAAAATAACTGCTGAATACCTATCGCCGTCACGTCAATCAAAAACGCGCACCTGTTTGTTTTCAAACACTTTACTATTTTCCAACTGCGCGTCGTCAACGCTTCGGCTTTTTTTCACATACCCCGAAAAACCCCCGGGCAACGCCGGGTACCCCTAGCCAATTGTCTCAAGAGAGCTAAGTAACGTTTGTTGACTTCGTCATATCAGACTGTAGCTTTCATTTCGCTCCTCCTAATAAACAGGGAGCGGATTTTTAAAAACAAACAAACCGATCAAACCCATTTATTCAAAACTGTCCCGCACAAACTAACTGCTGAATACCTATCGCCGTCATGTCAATCATTTTTTTTAAAACACTTTACTATTTTCCAACTGCGCGTCGTGAAGGCTTCGTTTATTTTTTTTCACATACCCTGAAAAACACCCGGGCAACGCCGGGTACCCCTCGTTAGTTATTATATAAAATAAAAATCTACTTCCCCAAAGCAGGCATGTAGGCATTAATTCTGAAAACTGAATCAAGGACACTGATTTTATCTTTTTTTACAGATAATTTTTAAAAATACTTTTTCAAATAGTTTTATAAAAGTAACACATTTTAACTTGCCTCAGCACTTTATTAGTTTTTTCATGACTATGCGTTGATTAGAACTGTTGAATTGTTCATTGAAATTAAATTTGCTGAAACATTCAAAACCTTGAACTTTCAGAATTTTAGATGATAGTTTCTATAAGCTTTTTTTTTTTAATACAAAATTTGGTTTATATGTTTCTGAGTTAAAACATTTGAAAATGAATTAACTTGAAACAAAATGAGTTGTCGTCTGTTTATTAAAATACCAAAAAAAAAAAACCAAACAAACCATTTATCTATGCATCTAGTTTGACTGAATCACATTCTTTGATTTAGGACATTCATAGTTGCAGCGTTATGATCGTGTGTACTTAGCGAAAGAGGAGCAGAATTATATCACTGTTGTATAACAATGTTTACAATTTTTAGTTGAATTATTTAAAATAAATATTCAGGGTTTTTTTTTCCCACTACATAAAAATATCAAACTGACCATATAATTAATCATGTTCATCTATTGTCCTTTTAGTATGACTCTACTGCATCTAATTTAATACTGTCTTGTGGGTCTAGTTTTATTGGTCATTTAGTGAGCATGTCATATAAAGCTTTTTTTATGGTATTATAAACATTTTTTCAGCATTTGTGTATTGTATGTACACGTGTTTCGGAGAAGTCGTATTTATTCTCTTTCACGTTTGTATTTCCTATCTATCTTCCTGCACATCTTTTCCCCCACCTTTTTATTGTTAGCGCATGCCATCAGATACTTTTATTTACATCATTTTTTTCTTTATTTTCCTTATGACAGGTATAAACTTTTTTTTTTTCAATATACAACATTTGTTTATTTTAATAAACTAGAATTATGAGCTCTACATGCCTAGATTCCAGTATATATGAGTATTAAATTGTTTTTAATACCACTCTGTAGTTAAGTTCAAATAACTATTGAACTATTAAAAGAATTGTCAAAGCTATTAATAATGTTTATTTATTTTTTTATTATCACTTATGTTTGAATTTAGGTTTTGAAACATAACGCAAATCATATGTCGCGTCACGGCAAAGCTATAATTATTTTAAGTTAATGTTTATAAGAAAGTACAAAATCTCAGTGGGTAGAATACAAGGATGCAACATGGCGGTCATAGGACACGAGCTCAGTTGGTAGAACATAAGACTGAAGATTTCAAGATTTTGGTTTCGAGTTCTAGTTATGACATCCACTTTATTAGTTGGAATTTCTTATTATTAATATAATATTTTCTATTTTTAAAAGGAGTTAAAAGTTTTAATATTTCAAAATGAGACAAATCTTGCAATATATTTATTATGTAAAAAAAAAAAAAAAAAAAATTGTGACTGAAGGACAAAATCTCTATATATGATGTTGATAGGTTTAATGGTACTTAGACGAAGCTTTTTTTTTTTTAACAATTATAAAAAACCTTTTTCAACCACTGATCTCAGCTGGTGGATTTTTTTCTCCTTGGTACAAATATCAGCAGACTATACCATTTCTAAAATGCCCTTTTCCCTGTTGACTGCAATATATTGCTGGTCTTGTGCAGTTCTAGGAGGTTCACCCTCACAAGCTTTACCTTCTCTCTTTGAAAAAGAATTAGTTCATTGCTAATCACCCGAAGCACCTTTACGGGGGAATACCGACAAGGCTGCCCAGGCATTATTTTGCACACCAGAGTGCTCCTCCTTGGGGGTGCTAGCTCTTCAATCTCACTTTCTGACCCTAGTGTCCCATCTCATGTCATGGGAGAAAGATAAATAATCAACCACCGATTTCCATAGTGAATAGAACCCTATCTGAAAGTCTGTCATTCAAACTATTCTGCCTGACATTCACAGCTAACATGAATTGGAAAAAATACAGACGTCATTGCCAAGGCTGCTGCAAGGAAGGTGGACTTTCTCTACTGAGTTAGAAAACTTCGGACACCTTTCAATATCCTATACCTCTACAAAGCCACCATCTGCCCATGAATTGAGTATTGTTACAGATGAAAAAATTGAAATAGCTTAAAATATTTCAATATTGGTATGCATAGAAAGAGCTTGATGAGCTAAGAAAGAATCTTTTTAAATTTTAAAAATCTGATTAAAATTAAGGAAGTTATGACTATTTTTGTGCCTCAAACGTTTGGATATTTTCCCTTCTTTAAGACCATATGCGTTTCGTCACATTTTTTACACTACTTTTTCAGTAAAAATGTCATATCTTTGTTAAAACACAAGACTAAAAAATGAAATTTACTGTATAAGTGTATTTTTATACAAGGAATCAGAATATGCAACTGAAAATATCCAAAAGTTCATGGTTTCCAAATAATCTGCAGTAAATGTGCATAAATATGCTGCAATTCCTTAAAAAAATGCCATGTATCCATAATCAGAAAAGAAGTTGGAGAACTCAAAGTTGAATTGTAACGTGCTTTACGTACAAAAAACTTAATTCTAAACATAGGACCATTTAAAAATGAATATATTGCAATATTTCTTTGGTATTATTGTAGATTAGCACCTTCTGTTTAACCCCACCCAACCCCTTCTGACCACCCCTCCAAAATGTGATTCTACCTTTTTAGGCAATTATGTATGAAATGCCATGAAAAACTTTAATGAAAGATAAACAAATTATTTTAGAATTTAATGTAAAATAATTCCCCATTACAAGTCATTCTAGCGTTTTAGGGCAGTTAACTGTTTTTTTTTTTATGGGAGATAAATCCTGTATGCTTTTTGTTTTATTTTTTTTAAGACGATTATGTGTGGTTTTAAGAGGGTTTCTATGCAATGAGAATATGGGGAGGATTGCCATTTGGACTTTGAATTAATTGTAGGGATAAGGAAAATTATGTGTGAACATACTGAAGACTTGACAGAAACAAAAACAATATTAGAGGGGGGGGCGGTTAGTTTCACAAAAATTTAATGTAAAAATAATTCACCATTTCCAGCATTTTAGGGCAGTTAACCAATTTATTTTTTATGTGCATTTTTCTTTAAGGAAGGATCTATTTTTTGTTTGTTTGTTTTAGACGCTTGTATGTGGCTTACGGAGGTATTTTGTTGGGGGGTGGGTTGCCACTCGAACTTAGTGTTATTGTTAGGGTTAAAGAGTGTTTTAGGAGGAGACTTGCCACACATAACTTTAGTAGGTGGGTTGCTAACAGTATTTTTTTTTTTTACTATTTATTTTTAAGCCATTACCAAGACTTCAAATATTTAAATGTAAACTAACTGACATTTGTCTTGTTCTCTGGAAATGCTCAACAGTCAACACTATTTGTGCGTTTGTATTACTTGCCACAGAGGTAGAAAAAGTTGTCCCAAAAAATAAAAAAATAAAATTATAACAAATAAATGTTATGCAAAGCATGTTTTTATTTAATGTAACATGTTTATTCAGCTCGAAAAACATACAGTGCTTACCGATGTATTGGAAAGTTAAAAATGGCAGCCGACTATCTCTTTCACCCGGTAAGTTTGGGAAAATGAGTTAAAAATAGAAAAATAGATAAAATACTGTTAAAAACCTGCCGAATATATATCCGCCTATGTTACGGTAACATATATTGAGCGAGTTTCTAACGGTATTTTGTCTGTTTTTTTAATTTATAACCCATTTTCCCAAAATTACCACCTCAAAGAGAGAGTCGGCCTCCATTTTAAATTTTCGAATACATCGGTAAACTATGTTTTTTGAGCTGAATAAACATGTTACATTAAATATAAACACTAAAAACATATCTAGTTAGGTAGAAAAGTAACTTATCTTGCCTTTGATAACATTTATTTGTTATATATTTGTTTTTTGACAACTTTTTCAAATCTATGTGTATAGTAATACAAACGAGATTTTCATACATCTTTTGATTTTGAAAAAAAAAACATTTGTGGTTGTTCGCAGTAAAACATTGTTTTAATTCGCTGTTCAAAACTAATGCAACGAATAAAAGTGCATGTAAGCTATATATCTACAAAAGTTTGTTTTGGTTTTCAACCATGTTTTTAAATTTGACCAGAAATGTGAGAAATTATAATGGATTCATAATGCCGAATTGGTTGGGATTGTTGTTATTATACATTCTGAAAACCGAATAGTTCTAAACTAATGTTATTCTGATAACATTCTCTAATTAAACATATCAGAACATTTATATTCATATTTTCATGCTTTTCTTAATTCGTTCGGGAATAAAAATTAAAGAACGCGTGTTTTTTATATTGTGCCATGACTAATACTACAACTGGTGTTGCTGCTACTAACTAACTTAATTTGACCAAACTCGAAAAATAAACATTTTTTTTTTGGGTAGGTCCTTTTAAATTATTATCAATTACCGCGGTCCTACTCAACATAAAATAATACTTTTAATTGATAAAGATAGTAAAAAGAATGATTTATTTACTAGTGGTTGTCCGATGAAATTTTTTTTCAAAATGTTCGATACTCGTCATATTAAAGTCTTATTTTTAACACAACAAAAAAAGAAATGGTCAAAAATACTTGACAGTATTAAGATTAACACCTCTTCTGATTGGTTTCTAAATTTCATAACGAAATTCTTCATACAATCATGGTACGGGCCTTTAGAAAACAGGGAGGGGCATTATAAAACCTTACCGAAAACGCCATTTTATGACGTTCACATTTTTATCACTTTATTTGCTTAAAACTCTTAAAATATATAATGTACATCCATATTTATTAATTCATTTGAAAGTATATTCATTTTCGAACAAAGTAGTAATTTGAAGACTTGAAGTGCTTTGGTTTGAAAAATATGGCTATTTTAGTAGAACTACCTTGAAATCTGTAATTATCCAAAGCGTTTTTTTCGTCCGTGTGTATTACTAGTTGTTGCATCTCGGCTAGTGCATCAGTCACCAGTCCCTCCCTTTTAGACAAGGTTTTAAAAGAGCCTCTAGTCTAATAACTCCCTCAATGTGTACAAAGCTCTATCTCCTGTCCCATGACCGCCATGTTGCATCCTTGTGTTTTAATGGAATGTGCTCCTATGAACTCGTATTTATTTAATGCTCACCGACCATAAAAAAGCTTTAGATATTTCAAGATTTCAAAGTAGTTCTACTAAAATAGTCATATTTCAGAAACCAAAGCACTTTTAAGTCTTCAAAATACCACTATTTTGTTCAGAAATGAATATCCTTTCACATACTTTGGTGCCTCCTTAACATAAATACCCTAACCAATCTATCAGTTAGCAAAAAGCCCCCTTTTTTTACTATAGAAGTCTTTAAATCTTAAAGAGCTTTCTACTCTTTTTTTCCTTGAATTGCTAACCATTGAAATTTCCTTGCTTCCATGTCTCTCTGCATGTACCATCATGCAGAAATTTAAATGTAATGCGAACAAACGTCTTGCTGCACAACTCCCCCACTTAGTATCTTCCTAATTCACAGTAGCCCCTTTTTTCCCAGTGGCAATGTGCCTTTTATAGGGAGAATGTAAGTTTAAAAGAAAAAGAAAAAAGTACATAATTTTTAATTTTAAGAAAAATCCTAAAAAATGCTGTTGCTATTTCGAAACATAAATCCATGACCTTCAATTTTTTTTTTTTAAGACAACAGTAAATTATAAACGTGTTGAATTGTCCATGCAAAAATATTGAAAAACATGTCATATTGAGTTTTTAATTGAACTGGTATAAACAATTCGAGGAGGATGAAAAGGGAAAATGAATCTATAATATAAAACAAGGGAGATAATCCTAAACTCATAACAATCTAAAAAAAGAAATGTAAAAAAAATACATGATTTTATTTGCATTTTTATTATCTTAGGGGTTATTCACAAGTAAAAGCTTCCCATGTTCAAAACAGTGTATTTTAAAAAGGAAGTCAGACGTTACATTGGCCAAACATTCTGTTAAGAATGTGTTTGCGTTTTAGTTTGATTTTTGGGTTCAACTATGATACTGTCCTTGGACCTTTATTAAACAACAATGGATATTCATAAGATGTTTTCATTTGATGCTTGTGTTTAGCGAGGAAAATGCTATTTCAATCTGAAATGCGACTGACCAGCACTTATTATAGAAATGCTTGGATGCATCTAAAGTAGTGATGGGACAATTCCAATATTTTTCCCGATTCTGTACTATATTACTAATTCCGATTCTTCATAAATCTCTAAATATTGAACTATAAAATGGTTATACTTTAGTGATTAATGTAAAAACACGTTAAATGTGCATATATTTTCTCAAACATAAAAACACACTTGTAGGGGTGAGCTATAGATTTTAGCGTTACTAGTCGTTTAAAATCAATGAATAATTATTTTATTATTACTACCAGCAGTGGGAGATTTTGTTTTGGAAAAAAAAAAAAAAAAAAAAAAAATCAAATCAAAGGAATCGTTTTTGCCATCAGAAAATAGGCCCAAATTTTTCTGCCCCCCCCCCCCCAAAAAAAAGTTATGATTTTTTTGATTTCTGATTCTGATTAATCGTCCCAACACTAAAGTAAATTTCAATTCTTTTACACGGTAAATGAATTTCCTGCTCAATACTGAATTCAAAATTGAGCATCTATAGAATGAAATTTGTTACAGGAACACAAGCAGAAACTAATTATGAAGTGAGCGAACAACAGGATATATTGTTGTTCGGAAGAAACAGTTTACCTTGGAGACTTGTATATAATTGTGTTTATTAGCTGTTTTCACTTATGGGGTATTTCATTTTGGCATTCGGATAATGTCTGGTCACCAGGAGAGAATGCATACTATAAAATACTCCAAGATGGCCAATCTCTTTGAAATACAAACATTGAATTAGACATATGCATTTTAATTTAACAATTTTTTAACCCAAGTTTTTTGCACTCCCCTGAAATAATGTCTTCCACATTTTTATCTATCTTTATAATCTTAAACAAGTCTGATAATCTTGTTAGATTATTTTGTTGTTTGCACAGGTTTAGTTAGACAAGAAGCAGGAGGAATAGTGACAGGGGGAATGCATTAATCACAAATGTGTCATATTATGAAGGCTGTGAGTTCAATCCCAGGATAGGTAGCTAATTTTACTTAGAATCACACCTAAGAATAAATTTTACTCTTGTAATGTAAATTGAGTTAAGGCCAAAGATAGCAAAATGTTAAAGTTCTTATTTGGATCATTTGAACTATTGTTCTTATGTTGAGTGTTATTTGCAACACGCTTCGATGCAACCTCCAACCTTCTTCAGATGTATCTTATAAAACTCTGGGATCTTTCTGTAAGATTCTGAAATTTGCATGGAATTTCAAATGGAATCCTTTATTAAATCCATAGGGGTAGCATGCTCTGGTTTTGTCAGCCATTACTGGGTAAAAGTTCCAAGTAATTTGCAATTGTATTTTAGTGTCACCTAAGAAGAGTGTAACTTTTAACTGAATTTTACTAAGTATATTATCCACTATGTGTGAAGATTTCGGAGTTCATCAAGATACACTTTAAGAAGGTTGAAGGTTACATCGGTTGAAACGTTGTGTGAATAACACTTAAGATAAAAACAGTAGTCTGAATAATCTAAACAATACATCTTATAGTTCTTAATAATTTGACATTTGTAAAACACAAAACAAATAATGTAAATAATATTTTGTGAATAGTTATAAACTTTCTTTAAATTTAATACATGTGTTAAATAAACTACCAATAAATAAATGCACTTTAAAGAAAAAAAACTTACCTCCACAATTAGTTAAGAGACTAAATGTATGGCCTCATGTACAAGGTTTGAATGGTGACTACAACGAATTGTCTGGTTACCTATAAAAATGTGTCCTGTGTTTGGTTCATTATTTGAATGGCATTTCTCGAAATCATGGCACTGACAATTAACTTTGTCATTTCAATTGTTCTGGTAAATATACTTAGGTTGTGTAATTTTTGCTAAATTTTTAAAATATAAACTGTTTCATTTTCCTCAGTATTCATTGGGCAAATGTAAAAGGTTGCAGCCATAGCAGAATGTGAAAAAAAAATACAAAATGGTTTTATATTGTTGTTTTTCTTACATATTATTGAATTAGAAATCATTTTGGGTTAAAATTCAGTTAGTATTACACATGTAAACTTGAGAAAATGTGTCAGCATTATTTGAATAAGCAAAATCACAAGACACCAGGTCAAATTTGGTAGCCCTTTTGTTTTGATTTTGCTTATTCAGATAATGTTGACATATTTCAAGTGTGCTTTTCTAAGTTACATGCGTAACTGGATTTTAACTCCAAAATGATTCATCATTAATTGATATTTAATAAAAACAATATAAAAGAATTTTTAATATCTATACAAAATTTTTTCTCACATTCTGGTTTGGATGCAACCTGTAACATTTGCCATTCATTGTATAAAGTGTCTCAGTATATGATCCATGTTTATGCTCATCATTTATAAATCAAACAAGAAAACTTTAGATTGCATAAAAGCTCAAATAATTAAAATTATTGTTCAGTCATTCACAATTCCAGGACTAAACGGCTGATCATCTGGAGTGCATCACCTTCACGTGAGATGTGAACTCATTTGAAGCCGGCTCAACCCACTCCAGATGAATTCTGTTAATGTTACAGTTAATTATATTTATCCATACCTAACATAAAGATACAACTTCACTAAAAGTCTCTTAGCATCTGACATCTGACTTCAAATCTTGCCTATATCACATGATAAATTAATGATTATGTGTGATATAACTTTGAAGACATAATCTATGGTAGGAGAGTGTTTAGACGGTAGGGTAGGAGGATGACAGAATTGTTCACACTGCTCTTCTTTGTTTTACCTCTCCATTTTCCCTCTTCTTTTCCTTAAAATCTATGATACCGTAATGTGTTTTGGTCCCTAGAAATTTGTTCCCATGAGGACGGGTCTATTTTAGTTAAGGCCAGGATGCACTTTAGCATGTCTTTATAGCGCATTCTTCTTATCACCTTTGGAGGAAGCCAGTTAAACTTGTCTTAGGATTAGTGCCACAATTTCATTTCACTTGCCTTATATCACTAAGTGTCAGATGCGGTGAATTCATTTGGAACTGGCTCAATCCACCCCAGGTGAATGCCATTATACTTCATTCAATGTGTCTTATAAAGTTATAAGACGTAAATGTGTGTCTTGAGCCATCGAGTAAATCGCTTACTTTGATATGCTCTTATATTGTGATGCCACACATCTAAGAAACGATGGCTATCTTGAATTCTGCAATTGTTTGTGAATTGTTCTAGTTACACACGGTCTTTACCCCCCCCCCCCCAAAAAAAAAGAATAATAATAAATAAATAAAAATAACATCTAGTGGATGTGGTGACCATTTTGCTAGTTATTCAACCTGCAAAGCAACAATCCAGCCACTCCATAATAATATTAGCTATGTAGGGAGTTGCTCCATCTTGTTGATGCCACAGCAAGTACTAAATGCCTTGCAGAATTGATTAAGCACAACAATTTCATGCTTTTTATTGACTGTCATTATCCTGCCAACATTGTTTTCAAAGCAAAATGGTTTGATTATGCCATGTTTTGAAATGTCGACCTGTGCAGTGTATTTCACAAGGTGCAGTTGCATCTAAAGGATTTTATTTGCTTCTTTGTTGCTCTTGGTTGTTATTAAAGGAGTCAAACTTCTGCATGGAGTTACCCTAAAGCATGCCTCAGTATTACCTGGTTTGCATGAAGTTCTCCTCATTGATTACAACTATTGTTTAAGCCTGCAAGATTGCAGGATTTTACATCCGGCATCAAGAGCAGCAAGGCTCAGCAATTACATGCAAAGTTAGGGAAGATTTTGCCCCTCACACAACAGAAAGAAATGGTGCTGAAGACACATTGGCAACCTCCCTAATCTATTCTTGTAGTTCTGTGTATGACACATCTTTGCTTGCCACATACAGAAGCAACCAGAAGATGCTAAATCCTTACGCCTGTTTGCTGAGTTGTTGCTCAAATATGCTTTGTTTTTAAACCTATCCGCCATGAGTGACACTGCCAGAAATAAAAGTTACTGACATTGCCACTGCACCTACCACAGTGAGGAAGGGATGAACTTTAGAGGAGTTTTGCTGCTCACATGACCTGATAGAGAGAAGTGGGCTTCATAACCTAGCCACACCTATTTGGAGATTAATAATAGTAATAGTAGACCTCTGTTGCTTAGAAGTGATGCTTTGGATACTAGGTTGAGCTGTGTGATATGGCGGACAGGCTGTTACTCACATAGCGCATCTCTATGTTGCCGATGGATCCAAAGGAACAGCAAGGCTATTACAGTTTCACACCATCGCAGGAGCTGGTAGAATGAAGTAGGTAATGCCGAACTGACTTAGTGGTCCCACTTTAAACTTTTCCATGAGGTTTATTCCTTGTAGGTAAGTATTCCACAAAGCAGGTGAGGTTTAAAATCAGGGTTACTTTCCCCTAGATGGATTGCCTTCCAGGGCTGATGAGCTCCACCTACCTAATGGAGACGGCCCTGTCGGTGGTGGAATACGCCGACTGCCCCCCTGCAGAGGGTAAAAGTCCTTCAATGGGGGTCCTGGATATGACCTTAAACTATATCCAGTGGTGAGGCCCCAGCTTGTGGGCTTTGGGGAGTGTGGAGCCACCCTTTAATTACTATTGCTCCCAGGTCCACTCTGACTCGGAGTGGTAGTACCTGTTAGGGTCCCAACTATGGGTTGAATAGAAACCGTCGTGAAAACAACAAATATATTCTATTAAAAAAATTTTTTTTCAAAATCTTTGGATTCGGCATTAAATAACCCGAAAAGGGTTGATATGCTGTAAAACAAAAACAACCAACCAACCTAATGGAGACTAGTAATCCTGTCAATATTTATGATAATGCTATTTCCTTGGTTGGTTTTAAAATGTTATTCTATTTTCTATCAACTCTGAAAAGTATTCGTACTTCTTTCGGCATTTCACTCTTCTGAGCCAGTTTTCCCAGCTGACTTCCGCATCGTCTTTTCGAAACCTGAAGAGAGGCTGAATCAATGACTTTGTGGAATAAATCATGTGAGTGACAAAATCCATCATCTCTGTTTTTGTGTGTGGCATCAAAAAAGTACAGAATATAATCATTAATATTGTCAGAGTTATTAACTTTTAAATGGGTCACGTTTATACTGAGACACTGTATGAGAACTTATGTAATTAAATGAAAAAAATATTTTCTGCTTCAATTTTTGTGTTCATTAACCTAAAATCACATGGAGGCAATTTTCGAAAGTATATCTACATCAATTTATCTTCATTAGTAATCACTTTGATTGATCTTTTATATTCATTTACAAGTTTTTATTCTCATATAATGATTCCAGCTGTTACTCATGGGAACTGATCTCTCTTTGATCTCTCTAGCTCAATTTATTATTGTTGACAAAGTAAATTGCAACATATTTTTTATTTACTGTTTAAACTGCGGTAGAGAGTGATATCAGATGTAATATTAGGGAGGGAGATTTAAAAAAAAAAAAAATTTTTTTTACACAGGAATCACCACTTATCATGGCCCAGAGGCCACTCGAGGATAAGGGTTAGTAGGTATACATTAGTCATTGTGATTTTAGCATAGTAAACATTAGTGAGAATTTTATAACTTGGATTACTTAAGGGGATGGTTCAACAAGAACTTGTTCATGTTGGACTTGAAGACAATCAGATTGTAGTCAGCTGGAAAGCAGGCAATTGGAAGAGAGTTCCACAGGCGAGCAGTTCTAAGAAAGAAGCTTTGTTCATGGAATCTACAATTAGGTTTAGGCACAGATAAAGAGTGTGGGAAATTATTGATAGTGGTTTTGGCTAGATGAGTGTTTTTTGTGAAAGTTTGGCAAGGGGAACCATAGCTCAGCTGAGCACTTGCCATGAAAATAACGATAAAGCAGAGACATGCTTGCTACGTCTCTTCTGTGGGAAAGAGGTTACAGGGAAGAGAAAAGGACATCCCCCACTAAGCTACGCAGTCTATTTTGAACTTGGTCAAGGCAAGATAAGCTACTTGTAGCAGCTCTTGCCCAGATGTGGCAACAGTACCTCATCGTTGGCTGAACCTGGCTTTTATATAGGTAGAGAATTGCATCAGGAGTGAGATATCTATTGGAGCGGTAGAAGGATCCTACCATCTTTCCAGCGACTTGGCAATGGATTGGATATATGTGTTCCATTTCAGATCAGGAGTAAAAGTCAAGCCCAGAAGCTTGTCAAAACATGAAGCCTCCCCAAGATGAGAGCCATTCATTTCAACCGATGCCAGATTGGCATCAGAGAGTAGATGGTGTAGAGATAGAAGCCTGGTTTTAGATGCATTAAAAGTACACACCGCCAAAAATGGCTGAAAAATGAAGCTGTTGTTTTTTAAAACGAAATTACATTTATTAAAATCCATTATTTCTGAGTAACCTTTTTTTTTTCAGAAAGATAAACTCTGAATTTTATCATATAGAAAGCAGAATAATGTAAAACTTTTTCTACTATTTTTAATTAAATTTTAAATGTTAAATTTTCCCCAAAAGTTAACAATTGGCATTTTTTGTTTTGCACAGAAAACGTATATAAATAGTTAAAAAAAAAAAAAAAAAAAAGAAGGTTTTTGAAAGAATTAATTTGTTTATTTCTTGTCTAACTAAGATTTAGGGTGATTTTCTGTGAGAATATGCAAAAATATTATAATATAAATACCTGGATTTTAAATAATTCCACTTATTCATACAGGCAACCAGTTACTTCGCGTCGATTTGATTACAATGTTTACATTTGTACTTGATAAAAAGCAAACTACCGAAGACCAAACAAGCCAAAAAAAACTTATTTTTCAGTGACGAAAATTTCAATGTATTATTAACGCTGAGGGTGGCCAATACCAGATGGGTGACTATTTGTATGAGTTTGGTTTTTAATGTGTATGTGTGTGGGGCCAGGCTCCCCAAAATGGGGTGGGGGGCAATTTAAAGCAGAATAAAAAATTATTTCAGTGCGTTTGGTCCACCGTAGTCGAAAGGCGGCAAGCGTTTTCAAACGGGATCGAAAAAAATGATATTTTTAACACAAAGGGCACAATATTTATCAAAGTTTTTTTTGTATCGATTCTTCAAAGCATGCCCTGTTTAATAATGGTCATGCATTATTTGGCTCGCTAAAAAAAAAATTGTTAATTTATTTATCAAAGATATTAAAATGTCTTTTTTCGTATAAATATTAAAAAAATTTGTTTTTGTTTTGCTTAACTTAAATTAATTATTTTACTGAACATATTCACCGAATTTCACACTTCAAAACTCAAAAGCGGGATAATTAAACACAATCGAAGTTCTGATATTCAGACGTCAAAATAAGGTATGCAAACAAGTTTTTTTTTCTTTTAATCTATAATCCTGTCCCTTACAACAACACAATATCTTTTGTTCAGTTTCAGATTATTATTTTAAGCATATTTGGAACCCCCTCCAAACAAGGGGGGGTTGTAAGCAAAAACTATATACATATAAATATCGTTTATGAAAAATAAGTACACTGTTATAAAGTTCATTCTTCTCTTAATGTCGCTGAAAATTTTGTATTGATTGGATAATTACCTGATTTTTGGTAGATTTTTAAAAAGACGGTCCGTCAAAAAGTACTTACCTGCCACCTCCCCCCAGTTTTGGCGATGCCTAATTAAAAGTAACCAGCCACCTCTTTCCCCATGTTACCACATGCTCAAGATTAGAGGAGAGAGAATCAGAGAGAACTTGATCATTTACGGTCTTTGATATGCTACCATACATTGTAATTCAGTAATATTGTGAATATATTTAGAAGTAAAGACATAATATTCAAACATTTTATTACTTTTTTAATGTGAAGCTTTGTATTTTGCATTTGTTCATAATTTGTCAATGTCTGTTATGACAGATGTGACCACTCTAAGTTGACTTGATAAATTTCCATTTGTGAGCTGACTTAGGTAGTGATTTTTTTGTGAACTTATTTTTTGCAAAGAATTGTTCACAGCAATATGTCCTTCCAAAAAGTGAAATCATTTTTCTGACATGTGGATAATCTATATATCTATAAAAGTGAAAGTGTCTTTCTGTCTGTCTGTCTGTCTGTCTGTGTACATTTCCCTACACAATAACTGTCAACTTTCAGTCTACAGACTCGAAATTTGATATACAGGGTAGTGCGATTTGAGAAAATCGTTGTAATCGGTTTTTGGCCAGAAATTTGGCTGTTAAAGGGCCAAAGTTTAATGATTTGACCTTTGAGAACTCTACCAAACTCCTCCGCAATTTTAGGTCTAAACACTTGAAATTTTAGATATAGGTTCCTTGGACATGGGTCTAACTTAATAACTTGATTTGAGCCCAAAACTATAAATGTTAAGGGGTCATGATAGGGATCAAAGTTTTAAAAAAATTTGACCTCTGCAGTCTCTACCAAATTACTAAAGACAGTTTCTGGTGTAAACATTTGAAATTTTACATAAAGGGTATTCAGAGATAGGGCAAGCTTTTTAATCGGTTTGGGCTGAAAATTTGAGCTACAAATATATAAATCTATGTATGTTTGCATGTCTGCCTAAAACTTTCGACAGAGGCGACGGATTTTCACAAGATCAGTATCGTTTTGAAGTTCGACCCTTCAGACGACAAATACCGAAAAATTGGCTAAAAACATTAATTTCTTCACCCTCAACTGGGCACTTTTCTACAGGGAGGGGTTGCTTTTTTCACCGATATTTTCAAAAGTCATCTCCTCTTTTCGATTTGCTAGCTTTAATTTAAACCTACGTCACTTCCGGTTTGACGGTGGTCGTAACGGCAAAGACGTCACATTTTTTTTTTCATGTTCTTTTTCTCTTTCGCGGTACAGGTTCGAGTCTGCCTTCCTACTACCGCTTTTTTTTTTTTTTTTGCTCAACACACACCTCCAAACACCCGAGCAACGCCGGGCACCCATGCTAGTGGATAAATAAAATGTAAACACATGTTTTACTGGCCAACAGGCGTATTGTTTTTTCAAAACTTCACAAACAAATTTGAAAACAAGGTTTGAAGTTAAAGTTTAAGGTAACTAATTATAAAACAACTAAAGACATTGGTATTATGGCCCGATGCATACAGTTAAATTTATATAGGTATTGTTATGATTCCATTTTTATACAGTAACTAAATATTATTGACATTTAGATAAAGAACTTATCTGAAATAGTAACAATGTCTAGTTTTTACATGAACCTACGTGAAGATATTTTTGTGCACCTTGTTTTAAAATGAATGTAATATTTTGTATAGTCAATTCGAAAACGATAAAACTAGTTTTACAATCTCGAAACAAAACAAACAAAAAAATTTTTTAATTAAAGTGCAAAATTATAGAAAACAAAATACTATTTGAGAGCCACATTAACTGATTTGGTTGGCCAGGTTGTGACCCGTGGGTGGCCTGTTGCACACTCCTGGATTAAATAAAAGGTTCTGTTTGAAATTCTGTGCAAATTCTTGAATTCAACTGAACATCCATGAAGTAGGTCAAGGGTTACAGTGGTAGAAATGTTGTGTGAATAACACTCAAGATGAGAACACTAGTCCGAATAAGCTCAAATAATACAAATTATCAATCCTCATTCCGCAAATTCAGAAACCTAAAAATGAAAGTAAGTTTCCCTGGGCAACGTTGGGTAGGTAAATTTAATTCTTTATTAACTGGTATAAAAGGTTAAAGTTTTGAATAACTGACATATTATGTGGTTTACGTAGTCAATATATTATAATAAATATTGTATGTTTAATGTTTTGGAATTATATCTTTTTTTGAACCTTAAATATAAACCCTTTTTGAGAGTTAACTTACAAAATAGATCTGACTCCGGAGTTAGTTTTGAAAAGCAAATTGATTGTATTTGTGTTATCTATAATATCAAAATATAATTTACCAAATCAGTTAATGTGGCTCTCAAATAGTATTTTGCTTTCTATAATTTTGCACTTTAATTAAATTTTTTTTTTTTTGTTTTGTTTCGAGATTGTAAAACTAGTTTTATCGTTTTCGAATTGACTATACAAAATATTACATTCATTTTAAAACAAGGTGCACAAATCAATGTGATATTACTATTAAGAAACAAAAAAAAAACACTATCCAATATATTCCATTAGGAAAATTATCCTAATAACAAAATTAATAAATAGCTCAATGCATTGCATGCTATTCAATGATTTTTTACCTGTTGAATTTATGACTTTTTTATTATTTTTGTTGAGATATGAAGTGGAAAATTATAATTTTTGAATTAGCAATTTCCTTGTTCATATAAAAATCTCTTCACTTATGCCATCAAATAATCTTGGCTCTTTTTGTATTCAATATGAAATGTTCCAACTCGTTTTACTCATTGGTCTAGTGCTCTCCATCAGTTCGCCGTTCTGAGACCTTTATATAATACCGCTTCCTATTTCTGTAACTTTTTTTGCAAAAACCGCAGGCTTGTGGAACTCTCTTCCTGCTGACTTTTCCCCATACTTTTAGCCTTGTCTTTTCAAAACGAAGGTGAATAGGCATCTCCTGCCTTTGCGATAATCATTTTTTGTTCTTGTTAGCTCCTTACATTAAGTGGCCTCACTACTTGTCTGGAGCAATTTGCATAAAAAAAGTTGTTTATTAATAGATGTTCATAATGGTGAGTTTTGTTTTTAATCTTTTTTTTTTATTGCGTTGTTAACTTACGTTGTTTGATTGCAATCAGCAATAAGTTTCAATGTCTTCTGTTAAATTTGATTTATATTTTCTTATTGACTCAAACAACATTTTATCTTTTATTCATCAATTGAAGAGATTTTTAAGAGAAAATGTAGACTTTAAAGCTTCTTTTTTCTTTTTTTTTCATCTATAGAATTAGCTAGTAAAACATTTTTTTATTTTCTTTTGCAGTATAAATAATAAATGAATATTGTAATTCGATGTATTTTCTTTGACTTCTCAGAAAATATGAAAATATTTTTGAAGTCTTTTTGATTATATAAAGGCGTCAATGTTTGTATTATAGAAATCCATATGTTAAGCAGGACATTCAAATAAGTTTCAATATGAGTTGATTTTTTTTAAGGAATGTAAACCTTTAAAATTTTTCCTTCGTTTCACACTGGAGTCGCTAGAGTCAATTATTGGTAAGACGCATAAAAATAGCTGAGATACATTAAAACATAAAGAAACGAAATTCGTTTTCCTAAAATAGACTTTGTTTTACAAAATGAAAGTAAAATTAAACGATGGCTTGAGGAAACAATGAAGAATACATTTAAAAAAGGTGTTAAGCATTTAAACATTTTTATTGCTATTTTTACCATTTAAAATCGATATTTAGCTTTTTGGTAGAATTTTTAAAATATTTAAAATCGATATTTAGTTTTTTGGTAGAACACCTTCACATTGACAGTTTTCGTTTTACCATTTGAACCATATTGGAAATCAGGCAAAAATTGTGAACATAGTTATATTTGAAATTAGTTTTCCTAAGAAACCTATCAATCAGTAATATATCTCGGACATATTCCCCTCCACCTCTCTCTCTCTCTCTCTCTCTCTCTCTCTCTATATATATATATATATATATATATATATATATATATATATATATATATAATATTTTTTATTACCGTTTATCTGTTTGGTTACATGTTTCGGATGTTGGACCATGTTTACAATACAACAGTCTCGTCAGACCTTACAGAAATGGTTGTTAGTATTTGGAAGAAGTGTTTTAGAAGAAATACTGGGGGGGGGGTAAGAGATAATAAGGGGGAGGGGGACGAGTATCGACAATATTTAAGTTTTGAAGGTAAAAATACGTTAGATTGTAGCGTGTGTGTGTGGGGGGGGGTAGCAGATTCAGGTAGGCGTGGGTGGAGATATATGAATATGGGGAGGGGGAGAGAGGATGGTAAAGAAAAAAAAAAGGGGGGGGAGTTTCAATTTTTAGGTCTTAAAATTTTGACTGCTTTTTGCTTGTTTAGCCAGATATATGAAGTAGATGAGAGAGAGAGAAAGGGTTTGTGTAGGTGTCATATATGTTTGACAAGTAAAAGGTTCTATTTAGAATTTTCGTAGTCGCCTTGCTCATTTTAGTTGACAATGAGTTGTTTTTAGGTAATTAAGGATTAATACATACGCTAACGCATATATATACACACATACACATATATATATATACACATATATATGAATGTGTAATCAATTATTCCAAGTTAAAATTTGATCAGATTTTGTAGTTACAAAAATGTTTAGAAAAGTATGAACGCGTAATTTATCTCTTTTGTTTTAATTTTATTTCAATAATTTTTTTCAGAAATTAAGGGCCCCATTCCTCAGTCTAACAGTTGATTTCTGTATGAGATACATAGATATTCAAGTGTTCAATTACTTTTCTCCTCTGCCTCTCAAACATTTCATTAGTAAAACAGTGAAGCACACTAATTTTCCACTACTGAATTGGTGACTTAATTATATCATAGTTTATCTTTATTATGATCTTTTTGGAATTTTGCTGAATTTCAGGACCAGAATTTATTTGGTCTAGTAGTGTATCCAGCTATGCTGTTAAGGTAACATCATTAGCAGAAGGTGCACCATTCCTTGTATGACTCTGCGTATAATTGTGTTAGAGGATCTTATTTGTTCTTCCAAAAATATGTTATTTTGAATATTTGGTTGAGGTTTACTTGAATCATGCTAAGTTCTCTTGACAAACCCTTGTACGGAGAAATTGAGGACGCTGAAGGATTGTGTCTTATAACTAATTCAACATGATTCTTCCACAAAGTCATACCTCCAGATCCACGCAAAGGGTGGTGAAGATGCTAGGGAGGCCATCTGAAGATGTGGTTACACACCATCAAAACCGGCATCAAACTTCAGTTCACAGATCTATGGGGCTGGCTGTCCATAACTATCTTGGCCGTTGAGGACCATCATGTGTGATCTGTGTTCATCCAGGACGCTGTGTGTTCCTTGAGGAGCCGGCTCAATCCATCCTGTGTGAATGTTACCAAGTTCAAGTCCAAAGTAGACATAAAAGTAGTCAGCCACTTGATTTAATGTTTATGGCTAAAAAATGTTTTCTGCCAATCAATAAGCAGTTTACATATGCACTTTTGGTCTTCATCTTTCCAGTAGTGCTTTGATGGCTTTTCGATTTATTTTCATTTAAAATAAAAAGTCGGACACTTTTTATTTTCTGACTTAAAGCTAAGTACGTAGACATGATTTCAGTTTTATGTCGGAGAAGAGGGAATCCCCCTTCCAATTGTTACCTCGACACCAAAGTCAACAGAATATGAGCCATTATTGAAATTTCTTTTTCATTATTGAATGCAGTATGTTGCTGGTTCTATACAGTTATAGAAGGTCCACACTCCCAGTCTTTGCTTTCTTCATTTGATAAAGGGTTAATTTATTGGTAATCGCTTAAGGTGCTCCTACCAGAGTAATTCCATCTCAAATCATCCAGACACCCTTACCTCTCAGATTTTTTCCAAACTTTCACCATATGTTGGTATCATAAAAACTAGAGAATTCTGAAAAATTGAGCTTTTAACTCAAAGCGGTTCCGGAAATATTGCAATTTTGTTATTTTACGTATATCGCGTGGAGGCGCAAATTCGCAAAATTATGAAATTACGTTTTTGAGCATAAATCCATTTCTAGACTAGCTAGAACCTTGGAAATTTGCATGGACAAGGTTTTCCACACGAGGAATCCAAAAATCATGTTTAAAAGCTCTGAAAAGTAACTACTTCTGAATTATTGAACTTTTAAGCCCAGATTTGGGTATTGGTCTAAGGTGACACAAAATAACATGTGGCACTATTGGAAATTGAATTTTTTTTTGTTCCTAGACATTCTTGATAGTCTGAACTTAAATTCCTTCAAAAAAGGTGTTTAGTTCTTTCCTCATTAGCTCAAAATCGAACCTCAAAGATGGGCAGTTTTACGAGCCTCACTTCCAGGCAGAGCAGTGTACACGGAGTCACTTGACTTCACCATAAACAGAAATTCTGAATTTTATTTGGACTTCCTGTTCATTTAAGAAGTGGTATTGCTGTGAGCAGTGCCAAACAGAAGCTCAAGAAAGTGATGAACACATACAAAATCCACATTATAGCAACACCAGATCCAAAGAAAGGAAAATCCTTTCTTCAGGAAACTCTTGACCTGGTACTGAGGTTTTATGAAGATGACAAATACAGTCGCCAGATGCCAGGTAAGAAGGATTATGTAATTGTCAGACAGAATGTACACAAACAAAAGCATCTGGTTCTTTGTAACCTGTCAGAAATGTTAGCTGCATTCAAAGAAAAATATCCAAATGTGCAAATTGGCTTCTCCAAGTTCTGCTCTCTTAGGCCAAAGTGGTGTGTCCTCGCTGGTTCATCAGCGACGCATTCAGTTTGTGTGTGCAGCACCCATCAAAATGCAGTGTTGAAAAAATCTGAGAGGTAAGGGTGTCAAAGATGTTTTTTCTGGATGATTTGAGATGGAATTACCCACCAGTAAATGCTGACGGAGCTGCTCAGGCATTTTTTGTAGGCTGGAGTGCTCTTCCTCTATGGTGCTAACTCTTCAATCTCACTTTCTGACCTTTGTGTCACATCTTCCTGCAGTGGGAGAAAGGTAAATAGTTTCCCTGATGGAGCACTTTGAAATGGTAAAAAAATAGGGATGGACACCTGATGGAGGTGACACATATGATCGGCAATACACCAATTCCTCTTGCCTGCTAGAATCGACCTCAACCATACCTCATTCAGACAAAAAGGTTGGGCCATCTTATGGGACTAGGCTATAGCATCAGAATATGCCAAGAATTACCTGCAACCAGATGAAAAAAATATATACCTATGTTTGTAGAGTAAATGGTTTCAAAGAGTTAAAACCGAACATAGACAGAAATTGATTCAAAGTTTAAAAGCGCCAATAAAAAAATTTAACACTCTTTTCAATACTAATAAAGCCTTCTATAAAAACGGAATACTGCTTCATCTAAATTACAAAAAATAGACGTTTTACACGTTTTTTATTACTAAGTTGTAAAAATAAAAACCAGACTGAATTGAGCAATCGTTGGCTTTTATTGATTTTAAATCGGAAACACTCAGTATGTTACTATGGGGAAAAAATTCAATTCAGTACGTGTGCAAAAGAATAAAAAAATTAAAATCAATGAAAAAAGTAAGTTAATGTACAAAAAAAAATGACGCCAATAAACGATTACCAATAATTGTATGTATGTATGTGATTTGCTAAATGGATATTGTTGATGACTCTAGAATTGGCTATGCTGAGTTAAAATCTCATCAGATCTGGCATAGTTATTCATACACTGATATAGTTTACCTAAAACTATGAATGAAAACAAATAGCAACTTGTGTTCAATTAATTGTATACAATGAATTATTTAGTGTTTGACTGCATCAGGTTTTATATTTCTAACTAGCGAGGGGTACCCAGCGTTACCCTTGAGGCAAAGTTGTAAATTAAAGTGTGAAAAAAAAAAGTGCGACATTAACAATTGCCCCACCGCAAAATGCTAACGGAAACACGTTTGAATTTATTTAATTACTTAGATTTAGCAGGTGCCTGTTTTAATGAGTTAATGAGGTCAAGTTTGACTGCAGGATTTCATTTACTGCTGAACGCTTTTTTTTTTTCCCACCAAGATGTTATAGGAAAAAGACTAACCCACATGCGGTGAGCGACAAATGTTGAATATTTATCTTCCCGAAATCGAGCAAATTAAATAGACAGGCGAGCTTCGTTGTTAACTGTGAGATATTACGATTTATATGTGATATAAAGTTTTAAAAAGTTGCGAAGCGAGCGACCGCTTCTCTGAAAAAAGCCTTTTGTAGACACACAGAAAAAGCGAACACGCATACATACATACATACATACATCTTCGCTTCTATATTTATAGATTATACCTGTGATAAAACTGTCTACAAACGCTAATCCCCATACTGTTTCCCTGGTTTTCTTCTTCTCTTCTGGCCATGTTGTCATCTCTCACATTGGTTGCTACCAAGGGGGTGCACAGTGACTCACAAGTATATAAAATAAGAGAAAATGCAAAAAAACACAAACTCTGACACATTCTCCAAATATCAGTTGCACTCTGTGTGTATGTGTGTGACACCATGTACGATCTACACGCTAAGGTCTACATCTATGTTCTGTCAAGGGAGTGCTCGTCAATCAATGTCAGCTCATCTCAATTTGGTCCAAGCCATGACCTGCGTCTACTATGTCCAACTCCCAACTCTCTTCAACTGTCATCAGCCATCGCAAACCTAAGACTGTCCGTAAACTGTTGCAAGACTCATTGACTTTCACGCCCGATCCTTTGTTTCAGTCATTTGCCACACCTTGATTAACAATCGTATTTTAGCTTCTTTTTGTGTGCATTGGTGTACAACTTCCTCTCCATTGTTCTGCAGATAAACTTATTTCCTCTTTGTTTTGTTATGATTTTCCTCTTTTTACTTCCTAACAAGCAGAAAGGCCGGCCATATAAAATCAGCAGTAGGTTCTTTGATATGACAGGGGTGCATTTGAAATGAATGTTTCTGCTTAAAGGATAATTGAACCATGATACTTGACTTTTGCATTTTAAACTTCAATTCAAGCCAGTATATAAAAATAACTTTATAAACTTACGTCGGTTCTCTACAGTGCAATGTAAACTACAATGTATTATGGACTAAGTCATTGCAGGGAGGCATGTGAAACTTCTTCCCAGTGCACCATAATGGGTCCCCAACTAGAGCAGGCAATTAATTGATTTCATTGAAAAATAAGCATTTTCATCATTTACGACGATAATAAAAGATTAGGAAGCTGAAACATTCGTGTAAATTGTTTCAGTCATCTGCCACATTTTGATTAACAATCGTATGTCTGCTTTCTTTTGTATGCATTGGTGAACAACTTCATCTCCATTGTTCTGCTGATAAATTTGTTTTGTTATCTTTTCCTTTTTTTTTTTTTTGCTTCCTAACACTTGGAGGGAGAGGAGGTGTTGATGATGTTGCATATCAATTCAACTCTCATAGACAAATATTTAAACTAGTTGTTGTTTTCGTCCATCTTTCATCATCATCATCATCATCATCATCATCATCATCATCATCATCATCACCACCACCACCATCGGTTTAATGTTTATTTTACATGCTGGCATGTCTTGGATGGTTTTAAGTTATTGACTTCCAAAGTAACTTATCTCTGCCCAGGTCATTATCCTTCTTTCCTTCAGATCAATTTTTATCACTTTTTCCCATGTTTTCCTGTGATAAGTAGTAATATATAGTGATATATAGTAATATATAGTGATGAGTAGTAATATATAGTAATATATAGTGATGAGTAATAATATATAGTAATATATAGTGATGAGTAGTAATATATAGTGATGAGTAGTAATATATAGTGATAAGTAGTAATATATAGTGATATATATAATGATGAGTAGTAATATATAGTGATATATATAATGATGAGTAGTAATATATAGTGATATATAGTGATGAGTAGTAATATATAGTGATATATAATGATGAGTAGTAATATATAGTGATATATAGTGATGAGTAGTAATATATAGTGATATATAGTGATGAGTAGTAATATATAGTGATATATCGTGATGAGTAGTAATATATAGTGATATATAGTAATATATAGTGATAAGTAGTGATATATGGTGATATATAGTGATGAGTAGTAATATATGGTGATATATAGTGATGAGTAGTAATATATGGTGATATATAGTGATGAGTAGTTATATATAGTGATAAGTAGTTATAGTGATAAGTAGTGATGAGTAGTAATATATAGTGATATATATAGTGATAAGTAGTAATATATAGTGATATATATAATGATGAGTAGTAATATATAGTGATATATAGTGATGAGTAGTAATATATAGTGATATATAGTAATATATAGTGATGAGTAGTAATATATAGTGATATATAGTGATGAGTAGTAATATATAGTGATGAGTAGTAATATATAGCGATATATAGTGATGAGTAGTAATATATAGTGATATATAATGATGAGTAGTAATATATAGCGATATATAGTGATGAGTAGTAATATATAGCGATATATAGTGATGAGTAGTAATATATAGCGATATATAGTGATGAGTAGTAATATATAGCGATATATAATGATGAGTAGTAATATATAGCGATATATAATGATGAGTAATAATATATAGCGATATATAGTGATGAGTAGTAATATATAGCGATATATAGTGATGAGTAATAATATATAGCGATATATATAGTGATGAGTAGTTATATATAGCGATATATAATGATGAGTAGTAATATATAGTGATATATAGTGATGAGTAGTAATATATAGTGATAAGTAGTAATATATGGTGATATATAGTGATGAGTAGTAATATATAGTGATATATAGTGATGAGTAGTAATATATGGTGATATATAGTGATGAGTAGTAATATATGGTGATATATAGTTATGAGTAGTTATATATAGTGATAAGTAGTTATAGTGATAAGTAGTGATGAGTAGTAATATATAGTGATATATATAGTGATAAGTAGTAATATATAGTGATATATATAATGATGAGTAGTAATATATAGTGATATATAGTGATGAGTAGTAATATATAGTGATATATAGTAATATATAGTGATGAGTAGTAATATATAGTAATATATAGTGATGAGTAGTAATATATAGTAATATATAGTGATGGGTAGTAATATATAGTAATATATAGTGATGGGTAGTAATATATAGTGATATATAGTGATGAGTAGTAATATATAGTGATTAGTAGTAATATATAGTGATATATAGTAATATATAGCGATATATAGTGATGAGTAGTAATATATAGCGATATATAGTGATGAGTAGTAATATATAGCGATATATAGTGATGAGTAGTAATATATAGCGATATATAGTGATGAGTAGTAATATATAGCGATATATAGTGATGAGTAGTAATATATAGCGATATATAATGATGAGTAGTAATATATAGCGATATATAATGATGAGTAATAATATATAGCGATATATAGTGATGAGTAGTTATATATAGCGATATATAATGATGAGTAGTAATATATAGTGATATATAGTAATATATAGTGATATATAATGATGAGTAGTAATATATAGTGATATATAATGATGAGTAGTAATATATAGTGATATATAATGATGAGTAGTAATATATAGTGATATATAATGATGAGTAGTAATATATAGTGATATATAGTGATGAGTAGTAATATATAGGGATGAGTAGTGATGAGTAGTAATATATAGAGATGAGTAGTGATATGTAAGGATGAGTAGTGCTAGGACAACAGCATATCCTTTTAATTATTTTGACTCTCGAGTGTTTATCCATTAATATCTTATATGCTTTTATGATGATGTGGTTCTCGGTTGATTAACAGTGTCTGTGTCGAATATATATTCGAGTTAAAACAATAAGAATATTCTGTTGTCATAGCCCTAGTAATAACTAGTAATATATTGTGATGAGTAGTAATATATATAGTGATGAGTAGTAAGGCTATACATCTAAAACAAGGATACACTTAAGTTTCCTAAAATTCATTCTAGAATTGTCCACAAAAATTTGTAACATAATGGATGTAAGTGCTAACTCATCAGTTCTAGGTGACATTATTTTGGAGATTGAAACTTGATTCTCAGTGTGGTAGATATTAAGAAAACTTAAGACTTCTACCAGGTCATGGCAGATGGAATGTGAGCAAACTACCGCAGTGGATTAAAACGTTCCTTTCAAAAATACGAGTTTGATAAGGTACACCTGTAGAAGGTCAAAGGTTACATTGGTTAAAACATGGGAATAATATCCAAGGTGAGAATAGTAATCCAAATACAAAATAAGAGACATTTATTTTTCAAATGATATCAGATTGTGTTTTGCAGTTTCACCTCCTCCCACTTCACTTACTCCTACTTTCTTTTCTCCATACGAAGTCCCTTCATTCTCCTACTTAGCAACTAGGAAGTGTGCTCCTCCTACTTTCTCTTCTTCATAGTATATACTCTACATCTGCTACAAATGAAAGTGGTGCAAAAGGAAATAAGGAAGAAACAAGTGAACTTACTAGCGTATCAATATTAGAATTCTGATTTTCAATCAAATATTCTCAATTCAGATAAACATGGTTTAAGCGTGTGAATAAATTCAAGTTAGCTGGCTCTGTACCTTTCTTACCTCATTTTCGCAAAACTGTTTAAAGATATTTGCATAAAAGATTTCCAAAGATGCCAATGAAGAAACCCCAAACTGTCTCGGTTGTTATTTTCTGCCTGTCTATTTCTCGTTTGTCTAATTTGATTGGAAGAAACCCAAATTCTTTTATGCTCAGCCTTTGAAAATTTTATTGTCATCCTAAGAAGTTCTTTTCAGATTTAAATGTCTATTTGGCAGATGTATCCTCGCATCTATGGAAGAGACTCTGTCTGTCAGTCTTTCCATTGGTCTGTCTGATGGCGTCTCTCACATTTGTTTGAAATAGCACTTGTATCGCTTAATGCCATATATGCCAGAGGCTGGTTGAACTGATTTCCTTTGAAGGAGAAAGTATCAAGGGAGTATTAAATCCACAAACACTTGCCAGTTGCATGTATATCCTGGTTAGGAGAGATGTTCAATGTTAGGTTTTTGCAGTTATTGCAAAAAGGTGTCATTGTTCTGCACAGAATGCCTAATATTCCTAAATGGTTACCCTTCTGGTATTGACCAAACTCAACGTTGCTTAATTTCAGTCATCTAACAAGAACTGGTGTGTTCTAAATGCACATATTTAATGGATGCATCTTATTTTAGATTCGGCCAAGAATCTCTGTATGGGGCTTAATCAGTCTCGTTTATGTCTAAAATAGCATTTTCGCCATCGACAAACTTGGTCTCATCTTTGAATAATGTTATATAATTTTTTATTGAATAATTAATCATTTTTTTTTTTCTGAAACTTTCATTGTTGAAACAACTTATTCAAAGAAGACTTGATGCTTTTATTTCTTCATTTTATTGATGGTATTAGTTGGCTCCTTCTGAAGAGAGAAAAAGCAAACGTCTGATGTTATTAATGGTTAGTGTAAAGTCCGAATGATCTGTATTGTGATTGTCACAAATTTTAGCTGTATACTTATTCTCTCTCCATGAGGGGCCGACCCCTAGGGGTTAATACCACCAACAAAATGAAGAGAAAAACACAGTCTTAAAAAACTTTGTCGTAACGACGAAAAACTCGGAAAAAAATAAAAATGATTTCAATCATTTAATAAAAACTTATATAACTTTATTCGTTTTTTTTGTTTTTTTTAAATTTTCAAATTCTTTTTGTCAGTTTGTCTTGATTGTGGTTGCACTATCATTTTAATTTTGTCACGCATCAGTTTGATATACTGGATGATCATCACAGTCTGATGACTTTTCATTGGAAGCTCATCAATCCGATCAGTGACCATTACTGAATATCACAAGCCTATAAATGTCTGTGTGGTATAAATTAATAGCAACACGCTACATTACGTTTGACCTTGTCTCACATTCAACGGCTGCAGAGGTAGATGAATAGGAGTTAGAAATATTTTATCTTATATAAAGAATATAATTAATCATAAAAGTGATATCCCTGATATATGCCTTACTTCTCTGTGCAAATATATATATATTAGTAGGGAAACCTGACATTGCCTAGGAGTGTATGATGATCAATAAATGTTTCACCCTCCCATATTTTATTGTCATTGAAATCAGTGAAATTGCCTATTTTTCAATCAAATCGATTATATGCCTGCTCTAGTTAAGACCCACTGCAGTGCATTGGAAGGAAGTTTCACATGTGTCACCGCAGTGACTTAGTCCATAATACATTATGGTTTATATTGCACTGTAGAGGACCTATTGTTGATTTTATAAAATTATTCTTTATATATAGAATGGTTTGAATTAAAGTTTGAAATGTAAAAATCAAGTATGATGGTTCAATTGTGTTCTAAACAGAAACATTCAATTCAAATGTGCCCGTCATATCAAAGTACCTACTGTTCAGTTTATATGCTTGACCTTTTTGTTTGTATGATAATAAAACTTCTTAAATGCACTTAATGTTAGACTATATAAGGTGTTAATTTTAGTCAAAATCGCCTCTATGTATGTGTGTGTGTGTGTGTGTGTGTGTGTTTGTATATATATATATATATATATATATATATATATATATATATATATATAAAATGTTGTTTATTTGTTTTGTTTGCAATACATTTTTTTAATAAATTCAATTATTTATACAAAAGTGCATTTTTATCTAAATGCAAGTTGGGAATGATTTTCCTTTTTACCAAATTGGTACCCCCAAATGGGGAGCAGCATATGTATTGTTTTTAAAATATAATTATCCACTGACACGTGTTTCAGCCACTCTGATGAGTCATAGATGATGAAACACGGATCGGTGGATAATTATATTTAAAATATATATATATATATGATTGCCACTATAAGAAAAGATAGCAATACTTATCAAATAATCTTACTGTCTTTACAATTCATATAGAAGGGATAGCTATCTTTAAAATTTTAATTTTACTTAGTTTAGTTTTGAAACGTGATAATGTTACTCCACTGCGAAAGAACTTATAGACCTTGTTAGATTATCCATGCACAAAGTGAAAACTTTGATCTATAATATATATATATTGAACCACATGTTCTTTTTTATGCTTTTTGCTGTTTCTATCATAAATAAATCACATTTCATGTAAAATCATTTTGATACACTCAAGTGTCATGCCGAAATAAGTAAAATCACCAAAAATGAAAAAAAAAATAGAGTAGAAAATCTAGGTCTTTTTATTAAAACCATATTTTCTTGATTCACCATCGGTATGAGTGAGAGTACTGGAAGTTCTCAAAAAACTGGAGGTCTTTTAATTTTTTTTTATTAAAGTTTGTCTTCAGTTTAAAACAAGTAAAAAATGAATGGCATAATATGATAAAACTGCAATTTATGATAAAATTGATTTGACTTGTAATTAATCTTCTACTGGATTATTTTTTCTAATTTTTGGTAATTTTACTTATTTCAGCATGATCCATAAATGAAGGTGTTTTTACTGTAAATGCAGTTTTCATTTGTGACTCTTAGTAAAGAAGCACCTGTTTTTTTTCTTTTTTTTTGTCTTTTAGATCAATTATCTTGAAGGTATCTAGTTCTCTCTCCCAGTGCAAGAACTTCGACACCAGTCGGAAAGTAGGATGTAGAAGTCAGCGCCTTTGAGGCTGGGCAGGGGGGGGGGCATTCTGACTTTCAAAAAGTGCCTGGGCAAGCCCGTCAGATCTCCCCGGCAAGGGCGCCTCAGCCAATTAGTAACAAACTCCTTTTCAAAGAGAGATGGCAAAGCCCTGGAAAAACTAGAATAATGTAAATAGTAAACATATAGAATCTGTTCTATAATAACGGAAAGGAAGAAGATAAACCATTTAGACCAAATACTCATGGAACTTAAATACTTCCTAGAATCTTATCAAAAGGAAATTATAATGTCTTTCGTGATATTTATTTACATTTGATTGTCATCCAGAAAAAAAAACAAAACAACCTATATCACATATGTTTCTCTTTTAGCTACAAATGAACTAAAGTTAAGTTTTCTTTCAAACTCCTTTTCCCTCTCTCAATAAATGCAGATGAATGGTTAATTTAGTATGATGATGAATTTTTCAGATGAGGATTGATAATTTCGTTTATTTGGACTACTGTTCTCATCTTGAGTGTTAATTTGCACAACGTTTCGACCAATGTAAACTGACCTTTTTCAGGTGTATCTTGTTGAACCTGAGATTCTTCCAAATTTATGGATCTGCACAGAATTTCAGACAGAACTCTTCATTTAATTCACAGAGGTAGCATGCTCTTGTTCCCTTAAATAATTTGCAATTGTATTCTTAGTATCACCCACACTGAAGATTGAACCTACAACCTCCAGGAGAGTATCACTTACAACTGAATTTTGCCGAGTACTCTATCCATTATACCACGGTTTCGACGGCTGAAATGTTTTGTGGATAACATTCAAGATGAGAATAGTAATCAAAATAATGCAAATAATATCTTCATGTTCTGGCTTGCTGTGAGATTCACATTTGGTATTTATTTAATGAAAATGTCATTCTCAACAGGGATTAGCTGGTAAGTGTCACGCACTTTACTGGCCACTTCTAACATGTTTTTCATGTGATCATTTCACTTAGTGATGTGATAATGTGTTCGATTGCCAGACAATGGTAGAATCTTATGTGGATTCTGCTTTAAGAGATTTCCTCTTAATGAAACCAATTCTAATCAGCTGTTCTGGTAAGCACAGCAGCACGCTTGGAATCGAAATCTTTTTAATGAAAAATATTTAGCAAAATCAAAAATATTAGTAAGATTTTACTCTTTGCCCCCTCCATTGCTGTCAATTGAAAACTAAAAATGAAATTGGAAATACCTGGAAAAAATTAACGTATGATGAGTTTGATTGCAGAACACAATAAACACCATTTTAACAATTGTGAAACTATCCTATAAAATTTTCATCAGCACAGCCATTAGACAGCAAATCTTAGTCATATGTTTAAATTCTCTATTTGATGTCTAATCTATGTGTTGAATAAATTTTATTTCAAAAACGAATTTGTATCATCTCAGAAACGATTGTACATAGATTGGTTGTTGATATGGAATTCTTGTGTAATTCTAAATAAAATGATTTATTCATAAATCATATTACTTCATACTTTATATATAATATTTTTGCAAAAATCAAGACAATAAAATATAAAATTATAACATCATATTGTAAATTTTCTTATGTGTTACAATTGTTTCATAACCATTTGGACAATTTTAAATATATCATTTAAAAATATATATACCTATGTTTAACCTTACAAGTTAAAGGTAAGCTGGCTATTCAAAGTTGTTCATCTTTGTCGGATTCCATATATATATATATATATATATATATATATATATATATATATATATATAGTGGAAATGGTAATTAATAAAAACTGAAGAAAGTGCTCAATACTGTTGTAGAGCAAATATGCATTTTATTTTTTATTACCATATTTTTCTGTTAAGTTACATTATTGTTTCAGCTCCTCGGCCGATAGAAAGATACAGTAATAATAAGAAATAAAACGTATATATATATATATATATATATATATATATATATATATATATATATATATATATATATATATATTAGCATGTCACTTGGTATTGCCCGGTCATAAAATACATTTAAATATATTTTAATTCATGCAAATTTCATATTTTTTATCATATAATTCTCTATTGATTAGTGTATTGTACCCAATAGTGATTTTAAAAGTTGAAAAAAAAAAAAAAAAAAAAAATTGTGTGGGTGCCATCAACTAGAATCGAAACCAAAACATTTAGCTCTCCAGCAGTATTCACTGTTATGATGTAAGGACTGATGAATATCGAAACTTTAAAAATCAATGCAGTTTAATATATAAATGTACATTTGCACATGCATAAAGGATTAAATCAAATTACGCTTGCAAATTTTCAATTTTAACTCCTTAGGAGCTATTTTTACTAGCTAAAAACCAAATCGAATTAGTTTCACAGATTCGAATCCTCTATAAATTAAGTTTGAAGTCTGTAGACCAAAAATTGACAGAGTAATTTTATAGAAACCATTCCACACACACACACACACACACACACACACACACACACACACACACACACACACACACACACACACACACACACACACACACACACAAGGTCACATTTATATTTATTTATCCTTCTGTCTTTCTGTCTGTCTGTGTGTCTCTCTCTCTCTCTCTCTCTCTCTCTCTATATATATATATATATATATATATATATATATATATATATATATATAGTAAGGGGCGGGGGCACCTGGCTTTGTTCAGTCATAAAATATGCTCAAATATGATATTGTAATTTGTCCAGATTTCATATATATTATTATATAGTCATGATTTCAAAAGTAAAGTAAAAAAGAAAAAAAAAAGCATTTGGGTGCCATCAGCTAAAATCGAAACCGAAACTAGCATTCAAAGCTGGTGATGTTACCACTATACCAATGTGACACATGCATATGAACTGATTAAAAATAAACTAAGATGTATGTACAAAATGTGTAACAATTTTTTTCAATTTTTACTCATTTCTTACCCATTTTTGACTCCTTATTTTAACCGGCTAGAGACCCATATGGTCCATAAAAATCGAATCATTTGAGGCCCCTAACGCCGCTCTGCAACTTTTAGTTTCGGAGGAGATAGAGTTTGAAAGCATGGAGACAGACAGACATATAGCCTTTTATATATTAGATATCTATAATATAAAAGGGCGCATGCGTTTGTGTATGTCCATGAAATACTTTTTGCATCGAGTTCTCGCGTCGGTTAGGTTCCGGGAGAAGTTTCTTTATACTTCCTAGATTGTAATATCTCAGATTCGAAAACAGACATTGTTTCTATGTTTATTTTGATCGACTTTTAAAAATTTCCCTCCGTCCCACCCTTTCCAGTATTTGTTTGTCTTTTTTGTATAAAAACGAAACTGATTGAAGCAAACATGAGCGCCTCCTGACCTTTTCGGCCGGGACGTTTTGAAGTTTGAAGAGGTTTGATCAATGTGGGGGAAAACCTTCATATCCAACAATTGCTATTTATTTGTACACTGCCAGAGTTACTCCTTTTTGTGGGGAGCTGGTTTTCCCCAACACCGTTGGGAAACAAACAAATAAATAAAACAGCAGTAAGTGGCAAGCTTAACTGGCCTCCAGCCAGCTATAATAGCAACATTAAAGAAGCAAGCTTAACTGGCTTCCAGCCAGATATAAAAGCAATGTTCATTTCTGCGTGCGCATGATTCTTATCCGCTATAGCGTAATGTTTAGCGAGAAAGACTAATCTTTTTTTTTTTATTTTGTCTTTCGTCACCTGTCCAAAAGTTAATTATCAACTCTTTTTTCACCTTATTTTTCTCCTTCACAGTACAGATTCCAGTCTTTTTTTTTTTTTTTAACACCTACAAACACCCGGGCAACGCCGCTAGTCTATAAATATAAAAGCGAAAATGTATGTGTGTTTGTATATGTGTTCGCTTTTTCTGTATGTCTACAAAAGGCTTTTTTCAGAGAAGCGGTGGGTCACTTCATAACTTTTTAAAACTTTTTATATCACATATATATCGTAATATCTCAGAGTTAACAACAAAACTCGCCTGTCTATTTAATTTGCTCGATTTCGGGAAGATAAATATTCAACATTTGTCGCTCGCCACATGTGGGTTAGTCTTTTTCCTATAACATCTTGGGAAAAATAAAAATCTGCAGTAAATGAAATACTATCCCGCAGTCAAACTTGACCTCATTAACTCATTAAATGGGCACCTGCCAAATCCAAGTAATTAAATAAATTCAAACGTGTTTCCGTTAGCATCTCGTGGTGGGGCAATCGTTAACGTCGCTGTTTTTTTTTTCACACTTTAATTTACAACTTTGCCTCAAGGGTTTGGGTTCGATCCTCATACTTACCTGCCAAAACATTTCCCCCCCCCCCCCGAGTTTCCACACACACTTCCAAACAACCAGGCAACGCTGGGTACCTCTTGCTAGTATTATATAAAAAGCAAATGTGAATATAGCTAAAGTACCATTTTTCTTTTCATTATTTTTTACAGAGGATGTACACTAGTATATTTTAATTTAAGAAAAACTCCAAAGTTTCATTGCATCTAAATAAATGACAGATATTTCCAGCAGAAGGAACCTATTGTAGCAACTTTCTTACATCGTGGCTGAGTGAAAAGTCTTGATGATCAGTTAAAACATAAGATGGATGTTTGTCAGACCTTGTTGAGTATCACCTTGCTTTCTTCTCATTTACACTTTAGCCATCGTTCTTCAACACTTCTGGCTATATTGTTCTTAGAAAAAAAAATAATGACCTTGTGAATATAAAAAAAACTTCGTTCTCATTTTTTTATCATCTAAGAAAAAAAAAAAACCCACAGAAATATTTGTAAAAAGAACTTTTAAGGAAAACACTATGTTGTGATTGTGTATGTTTATTTATTAAATAAAAAAAGATAAAATCGTGCTGATTGTAACTTATTAATTTTTAAGAGAGTTAAAAAAGAAAAATTAAAAAACAAAACTAATTGATTTATTTGTTATTAAAAATTATATTAAAAGAAAAAGTCAGCACAGTTTCAGATTTATGAGTACACTAGCGGGGGGAGGGGGTACCCGGCGTTGCCCGAGTGTTTGGAGGTGTGTGTGGTCGGTGGGGGTGTTAATGAAGACCTAAGAATAAGCAAAGTAAAAAAAGAAAATAGAAAAATGAACGTTAAAACTTATCTGAAAAATAAAGGGGGGGGTACGCGGGCGGTGGTGGTGGTGGGGGTAATCAAAACAAAAAACACAAAACCTAACGTAAGGCAAACGAACGATGTTAAATGTAAAAATCTGAAAAACAAAAAAGAAAACAGAAAAAGGAACGTTAAAACTTCTGAAAAATAACCTCCCCCCCCAAAAAAAAAACATGTGAAAATGGCTTAAATATTAAAATTTAAAAAATTGGTGGGTACCTGGGTGTTTTTAGGTGTGTGTGGTCGGTCGAGGGTGGATGGGTGTAAATGAAAACCTAAGAATAAGCGAAGTAAAAAAAAAAAAAAAAAACAGAAAAACGACCGTTACGTAAAAAAATAGCTTAAATAACCCTGCTTCAATATTAAAATTTAAAAAATCAAAAAATAAAAAAAGAAGACATCTCACACCACGATTCGAACCCAAAACGTTTAGATTATGAATCAACGCTCTAACCAACTGAGATAACACGACGCACATGAAATTGTGTCAGTTCTTCAAATATTTAAACTAAATTAGGTTATGACGTTGTCTGACGCATGCGTAGAACCGATCTCGTCATGAGAGGACGGTTTTTGCTGACCCCCCCCCCCCTGTAGAAAAGTGTTGATTTCAGGGTGAAAAAATTAACGTTTTTGGCCAATGTTTCGATATTTGTTGGGCGAAGGATGGGGCTTTCACATGAGACCAAGTTTGTGAATTTTTGTTCTGTCTGTCGAAAGTTTTTAGCAGACACACAAACATAGATACATACATACATACATTTTCACTTTCATATATATAGATAAGTCTGTCCATGATTCCACAATCGAAAAAAAATATTTTCTTGGGACTTATCTATGTTTAGTTGATAGCTGCAGATTTTTCATAAAATTTGAGTGGATAAATTACTATAAGATTTTGTGTAAAAAAAAAAAAAAATAAAAAATTGATTTCCGATTTGATCAAATTGCCTCAGTAGAAATAACATAAAATATCAATTTAGTGTGTAGGTGTAAAGGTCTGGTGGTGCTACTTTTGTAGGAGTTATTACACTTGGCGCATTGCAGGTCATAGACTTACTTAAATGTAGGAACTCTCACGTTTTATGATGCTTGAGGCAGTCAAAGTATTCCATAATTTTCAATCTGAAGCCTAATCCACAACATCTCTCTAGTTCTTGCCATTGCAATCAAATCTCTTTTGATTGTCTGTTTCCAGTTCAGTTTTGGTCTTCCTCTTCTTTTTTCATCAGGAGTCCATTGAACCACTTGGTTGGCAGTTCTCTCTAGAACCAATCTTAGGGTATGATCGAGCTACGATATTTGCAGATTATTGGTGATACCACCTGTTGGTTAGTGTGAAATTGGGCAGTTGGTCAGAGAGCGGGTCTCAGCATGTTGGTTGTGTATCTTTTGGACAGGTGTTGTTGTAAAGAGATGCCAATGTGGATTAGTTAGATATTTAGGTTCTCTCTATGAATAGCATTGTGGATGACGGATAAGATTTAATCCCTAGGAAAGGTAGTTTTTTTTCTCCCCCTCTTATCGTTTATTCATAACAATGTTTTTTTTTTAAATTATTTTACATGATTTTTAATGTAAAATCAGATTTTCAGTAAGGTCTCATGATTAAATTATTTATTGTTATAATTTTGATTAAATTATTTATTGTTATAATTAAAAAGGTTATTGCTAGCAGGGTTGCAGAGTCAGATTTTTGGAAAGTCAAACTCGTAAAAAAGCTAAGAGTTGTATTTTTTTTAATCTGAGGAATCAACAGGCAGTTTTAATATCGAAAGACTTTAAGGAATGGGATATTTTGAAATTCTCAGAGTTCAACGTTTGACCGTCTAACTCCATAACCCTACTTGTTAATGTTTAAGTTTTTATGAAACTACAGATTTAAAGTTATTTTATATCCCAAGAATGTCTGACATAATAAGAGGAAGGACTCCCTCTCCCTAAAGAAGGGATGGAATCTTATTCTAACCAAGTTCAACAATGGCCTGTCTTGAAGATTCTCTATTAGTTTTGGTATTTTCACCTCTTTGAATTTATAACCATTCGCAAAAAATCAGTGTAATTGGCTTCTTACAAATAGATTTAATGGAATTTGAAGAAATCAGTAATTTTTGAAATTTCGCAAACCGTGAATTTTTTTATTTTTGAACATCTATTGTTCAGAGTAGTTTTCATGTTATGCCCTTGGCCTTCTCATTTATCAGTTTAGTATCTGAATTTTCTGAAACAGTAAAATCATTTAAGATTGACTAAAGCTAAGAAAAACAAGTAATATAAAAACAAACAAATGGTAATCCAAATCATCGTTGCAAAATTAGAAAATAAATAATAAATTGGGGATATTTCTTATTTAATTGCACTGCTTTTAAAAAAAAAAAAAATTGTTCATCCTAAACAAGCATATTGCCACTGAGGTATAAGGTGGCTACTGCGATATGAGCCATATGTATAGGAGAGCAACCTGAGTGGGGAGTTGGGCAGCAAAATGTTTTACATTAAAGGTCAATTTCATTATTCAAAGTAATCAAGAAAATTCAGATGGTGAATTATGAACTCAACAGCATAAATGTATGACTTAAAAACTACGAATCTCCCCAAAATAAGAATATGAATGCTGATGAAGGGAGTCAGTACTTGGACCTGAAATGCATAGATGTTTTTCATTAATTCTGAGAAAATATCTGGTATCCTTTAAAAGGATTAAAGATCATGAATTTACCAAAATTTGTTTCAATATTACTTACATTGCTGTGTCTCATTCCTAAAATTGAATAATATAAAATGTAAAAGATAAGATTAAAAAAAGGTAATATAGTGCTATAGGCTTGGCATAAAAGGACATAATTTCTTATTCAATCCTGGGCAATGCTGGGTAATCTTGCTAATGTCTAATAAAATTACATATCTTTGTTTGTAATACTCTTTTGTTTTATTTATGAAAATTCTTGGAATTTTTATTGTGATTATCGTTTCCTTTGTTTTAGACTATGTTTCTTTTAAAAATAAACTCAATGTCTCGAACTCGTTTCTATTATTGCTTTGGAGATGAACAGCTTATACTGACAAATTTGATGTTGAGATCAACCATCTTGGGAAAATGATTGGTTCTTGTCTATTGATAACAAGTCTTTGAATCGTTTAGTTTTGGACTCTTGACAATAATGCAATCTCTTGGTGAATTCTATGACCAATATGTTTCCCCCTTCCTCCTTCCTTCCTTCTACTGATCTTCCATCTTGTTGTAAACTAGAAGTCGGTCATACTGGAACGAAAACTTTTACACAATGTATGAGATTTAGAATTGGCACTTGTAATTTCATTATTCCTTCCATCCCATCTTTGCATGTAAAATTTATCAGTGGTATTAACTTTTTTTTTTTTTTATAGAAATCGCCTCAGACAAAGCATGAAGTCGCTTGATGTAAGGAAATAAAAAATATTATTACCTCAAGCTAAAATGTCAGGCAAAGACAAGTGTATGATGAATAGATTCTGACCCAGAAAAAAGCAATTCTCTCCTTCCATCAGAAATTTAATGATAAATTAAAGAAGTTTAGTTTGTTTTTTATTTATTTGAATTTTCTTCGTATATTCCACTCTGAATTTTTAAAACATTTCTCTTTAGTTGTTTTATGGTACTTTAGCGGCTTGCAAAGATGCACTCTCGTCTAGGTGGATTTAATTGTTGCATTTCTTTTGATTATTTCTCATCTGAATCAATTTTTCGACTTGAAAAATATTGGCCATCTTTGTACAGCTTAGAAAGCTATGGTAATGTATGAAGTGGATCTTAGATTACCTATTCATTATATACCTCTTCTATTTTCTCTTCTCTCTCTCTCTTTTGCCTTTTCTCTCTGCGTCTTTCCTCTTCTCTCCTCTCTCTCTCTCTCTCTTTCTCTCTCTCTCCTTAGATTTCACTTTCCCTTTTGTTCATCCCTCCTTTTTGCGCTCTCTCATTTTTTTCTTTTTCTCCTTTCTCTCTTTCCTGTTTTATCTTTCCTCTTCCTCACTCCCACTCCTGTTCTCTTTATTCTCTCTTTTTTATGATCTCTTTTCTATTTTATTATCACTCTTTTTTTTTTTTTTAATTCAGTCTCTTTTATTTTCACTGTTTTTCTTTTCTTTCTCTTTTCTTCCTTGTTTTCTCTTTCTAGAAGTTTTACCCTAGTCATAGAATCAGATGATAGTAGTAATTCAAGTGTCTCAATGGATTGATGAGGCCAGAATTCAAGCTATCTTTTTGTATTGCAACCCATTTGTAGATCATCACTGATTACAGAAAAATCAATACCAGAACAATCAAAGTCGTCACAATTACAAAATCTTGCTCTAAAGCGAACACAATTCCATATTCACAACTAAAAAAAAAGGGGGGGCACTCTGTACTCTTTGACCAGAAAACAAGTGAATTCTATTAATTATATTTTTGGCTTTCAAATTACTATACAAAAGAAAAGGAGATCAGAGTGTAATATATGTGGCCATATTTTTCTTTGCATCTTTTAGCACCTCCCAAAAAGTGGAAAATATTGAAGAAATGGGGAAAATTTAAAAAGTGACGTTTATTGTAATAAAAAATACCCTTAGGGAAAAAGTTTAAATACACAGAGATAAAAAAAAAAAAAAATGGTGCTTAAACACCTATGAGTAATAGAAACCAACATGAACACGTATAAGTTTTGAGATATAGCCAATACCAGAGAGGTTACTATTTGCAAATATGTTACCTAGCTGCAAAAAAATTGCAAAAACTAATGTTGTCAAAATTGTCTTTTGTATCGTTATTACAAAACAACCAAGTTAGCCAACTACGTGCGACACAAAATAATTTTTTTTTTATTTTGAATACTTGTGACTACTGTTCTTATCTTGAGTTTTATTTTCACAATGTTTTGGTCAATGTAATCTCCGACCTTCTTCAGGTGTATCCTGTTGAACTCAAGAATCTGTCTGTCAAACTCAGGGAATCTGCATAGAATTTTGAAAGGAACCCTCTATTTAATCCACTGGGGTAGCATAGTCTTGTTCTGTAAGCCATAAAGCCATGCTGGGTAGAAGTCTAAATAATTAGCAATTGTATTTGAGTGTTAGCCATATTGAGGATTGAACTTTCAACTTCAAGAGTGGAACTTTATAACTGAATTTTACCAAATACTTTATCCATTATGCTGCAGGTTCGTGCGGATGACACTTAAATATAATTGTGAATTACTTAGTACTTCTATCCAATCATGGGTGACAGAATGAGAGCATGCTACCCCAATGGATTTAATAAAAGGATTCTTCCTGAAATTCCATGCCGTTTCATGAGCCCAACAAGATATATCTGAAAAGATTGGAGGTTACATTGGCTGAAACATTGTGAAAATAGCACCCGAAGACAAGAACAGTAGTTCGAAGAATCTAAATAATACAAATAATCAATCCTCATCTCAAAAGTTCAGAAACAAAATAAAAATGGCTGACCATGAAAGATAGAGATGAGAATCCATCAATTTGAGTTGATGGAATTGTTCAAATAATCATAAGGTTCTTATATTTAGAAAATAACTTAGCATTCCAATTAAAGGAACTGTTCAAATAATCATAAGGTTCTTATATTCAGAAAATAACTTAGCATTCCAATTAAAGGAACTGTTCAAATAATCATAAGGTTCTTATATTTAGAAAATAACTTAGCATTCCAATTAAAGGAAATGTTTAAATAATCATAATGATCTTATATTAAGAAAATAACTTAGCATTCCAGTTAAAGGAACTGCTTGTGACATGTAGAGAATTGAAACAAGTAAACTCTTTAGGTCTAAATTTTCTTGTCTTTTTTTTTTCCATGTATTAACTTTTTTCTTTTTCACTTTTTCTTTGATTTTTATCAGATAAAACAAAAAGCAAGTATATGTTTTTTTTTATTGTTGCACTTTTGATGGCTTTGCTTGAGAAAATGTATGTAGATAATCATTTATCCACGTAAAAACAGTATCTTTTGATCTTGGTTTGAAATGTTAGATTTATATCTTGGTTTGAAAAATATTACTTTGATCCTGGCTTATAAAATAACATTTTAATCCTGATTAAAAAAAAAAAGTGCCACTTTGATCCTGGTTTAAAAAGTGCCACTGTGATCTTGGTTTAAAAAGTGCCATTTTGATCTTTGTCTATCAAGTCTCAACTCTGATCTTGGTCTGAAAAGTGCCACTTTTGATTCTAGAAATCACATTTTAATCTTCAACACACCCGTATAAATCTTATGCAGTAGTATTGTTTTCTCCACATTTTTGAAGAGCTGACTTTTCTCTCACATTAAAAGCTAGCCTCATATTTATATCTGCTATTGTGTGGAGGCAAGGAAATAGTAATGGTTTTAAAAAAGCAACCTTGACTCGATTTTTCCTCCTCATCCAAAAGATGTGCAGTTGGTGAAAATAAAACTCTGATGTGTGAGTCGGTTCTAAAACAAGCATAACTTTTTCAGCAAAAATTGCTTATCCTCTACCCTGATGCCACCATCTCTTTTTAGAGCTTCCCCCTCTTTCGCTGCTGTTCTAGTTAGGTCTCTGCCATGATTTTGCATGCAAAAGATATTCTGCCAGTTCCAGCACAAAGAAGGATTTCTCACAGTGACAGGTTTTATTGATCTTTCCGTTGCTATCGCTTTCCACAACAGTTGGCTTTACTCAATAATCGACAACCCTCTACGCAACATTAAAATGGGCAAAAATAACTTTCAATATCCACTTGTAAGCTGAAATGTTTAGCTGTGAAGCAAAATAACAAATGCACAAGAAAAGAAATAAAAAGAGGAGAATTCCTGTGTATTGTAAAAGAATTTTCCCTGACTCTGGATTTGTGTGTGATTGTCAAATATATATTATTTCATGTATCGCATAAAATATTATGCATGTATTTTCAATATTTATTTTTTATACTAGTTTATTTATTTGTTAATTAATATAATTATTATTATTGATATTATTATAATTAAAAAAAGTTTTTTTAAATAAAAATATTATAAGCTAATATATGTGACCACATCCAGATTAAAACTAGATCATCTTCTGACACAAAGAAAAAATGAACAAAGAAAAGGGTGAAGTACAGGTTAAATGAACTTCTACCTGATAAATGTGTGCCCATTGGCTGTGATAAAAGGGTATATGAATAACAAAGAATCTGATTGGTTAGCTAACAAACTGTACCATATGAATATACACTAGATAAAAATTTTTAGACCACTTGAAAATCTTTAAAAAGAAAACTTTTTAAGGATAGATTTTAAACTCCTCCCACTTAAGGTTACCAATACTACAAACTATGGAAAAAAAAAAAGATACATTCCAAACATTTAATTCAAAAATTTACATTTTTATAAAATGAGACATTTTACACTTGATCAAAATTATGTGGCCAGGAGGTATAAATTCTACAAAATTGTATGAAAAGTGTATGAAAACATTCAACAACTAAATTTAATGAGTTCTACCTACCTCCATTGTTTTTGATGACTTCAAAAATTCTTTAATAAGCATTTCCATTAAAGTGTGAAGGAAGTTGCTCCAGCTTCTGAAGATGGCTTCACAAAGTTAATTTTTTGTTGAATATTGTTTTCCATTTTGATAGACATCTCTTGTCATCTATCCCCAAACATTTTCAATTGGGTTCATCCGGTGAGAATGCAGGATGCCCAAAATGATGGACCCCATTTTCTTGCAGAAAGGTCAAGGTCCATCGTGCAGCGTGGATTGCAGCATTATCTTGTTGGAATAATCATCCATCCCCACACAAATGATGGCCCTCCATCATTAAAGATGCTTTTTGTAGCATGCTAACATAACCAGCTGCTATCTGACGACACTGCATCATCCCTCTGTAATAAAAGGCACCCTATACCATTAGGGACCCTCTATCACTATAACATGTGGAGAAAATTTCAGGAGGCATGTTTCCGCTATGCCAATATTGTTGTAAGCCATCAGAACCATCTAGATTGAATTTTTTCTTCTCAGAAAACAGGACTTTCTTCCACTTCTCAATGTCCTATGTTTGGTATTCACGACCAAACCTTAAGCAGTCCACCTTGTGACATGGAAGCAGGCAAGGAATTAATTTATGCTTTTTATTCACCATGCCTTTTTGTTGTGTCATCTGATGGTTAGTGGACTGCAACCAGCATCTGTGACTACCCTACTTTGACTAGAAGAAAGTGCCCTGTCTTTCATAACAACCCGTCTTATTCTCCTACTCAATGCAGGAGAAACTGTTGGGTTAAGTGGATTTTGCTTTTCCATAATTCTCACTGTTCTTTAGAAAGTTGCAAATCACAGTTTTACTACGATTTAACTTAGCTGCAATTGTCCGCTGTGACAAACCTTGCTTATGGAAATCTAGAATTCGAGCACACACTAACTACGTAGCACACATCAGATTTGACTTTACTACAATCATCAACAAGATTGGACATGCAATATTACTCTTTTAGGGGCCATTATTCCCAGACTAAATAACAATACCAAAATAGGTAAAAATATATATATATATATATACAATTATCAAGTCTTCTAACATTAGGGTGGATACCACCAAAAGTTTCAGAAAGAAAAAAAAAAAAAAATTTGAAAATGTTTTTCATTCAATAAACAATTATTCAGCATTACTAAAATTTAAAAAATTACACTTGAAACTGAAAGTGTATTATACAATAAGTATACATATATATATATATTTCTCTTCAAAACCATTTTTATGTATACAGAATATTTTAAATTCTTACCTTAACCTATTTTCTTTCAATTTTTTCTGGTAATAATTTAATGTTGATTTTTTTTTTGTCTTCTACAGATAGTAGGATCCCACGCTGGTATTTATGAAGGCTACTATCTGCAGGTAAATGAAAAAAAATTATGTTTCTCTTCATATTAGTGCAGTACTTTATTTGTTTAAAGATGAGGACAAAAAGATTTCCTTAATAATTAATTCTCTTTGTTCTGCTTACATCAGATTATTTCCTGAAAATGTTTAATCGAATGAATAAAGTAAAGTTAGTCTTTTATTATTTCTTTGTCATCAATAGCTTTCTTCCTTCAAACTCAATATTTGATTCTGTTTTTTCTTGTGAATCATCGATGTGTGTTAGAAACTCTCTTCTTGCTGACTGTAACCTATAACCGTTTTTTTTTCTCAAAATGTCAGTAGGCATCTTTATTTTTGCTAATCATCTTTAATTTTTTGTAGCACCTTATATCAAGTGGCTTCAAACCTTGTCTGGAGCATTTTCTATAAAAACAAAATGATAGGGGGCAAAAGCTTTTGCTACTCTCTGTGAGAATACATTTTTAAGAACGACAATTTGATCAGAATTAATGTGAAACTATGATTAAATGTATGCATACTTTTGCAGAACAAGCTTTAGGAAGTACTGTATTTGGTGAGTTGGAAATATTTGTTGTTAAAGTATTCAAGTTCCCATCAAAACTCTTCTTAGAAAAAGAAAAATCGAGTTTACTTTGTATATAAAATGTAACTGTTGGAATTGCACTTTTATCATTCATTTCCGAGTGTTAACTAACCAAAACAGTAATCGTCTTGAATTATTACATCTATATATATATAAAAGCGAAAATGTATGTATGTATGTGTGTTCGCTTTTTCTGTATGTCAACAAAAGGCTTTTTTCAGAGAAGCGGTCGCTCGCTTCACAACTTTTTAAAACTTTTTATATCACATACAAATCGTAATATCTCACAGTTAACAACGAAGCTCGCCTGTCTATTTAATTTGCTTGATTTCGGGAAGATAAATATTCAATATTTGTTGCTCGCCGCATGTGGGTTAGTCTTTTTCCTATAACATCTTGGGGGAGGGAAAAAAAAGCGTTCAGCAGTAAATGAATACTATCCCGCAGTCAAACTTGACCTCATTAACTCATTAAAACGGGCACCTGCTAAATCCAAGTAATTAAATAAATTCAAACGTGTTTCCGTTAGCATCTCGCCGTGGGGCAATTGTTAACGTCGCATGTTTTTTTTTTTCACACTTTAATTTACAACTTTGCCTCAAGGGTTTGGGTTCGATCCTCATACTTACTTTTTTTTTTAACCCCCCCCCCCACACACACACCTCCAAACACCCGGGCAACGCCGGGTACCCCTCGCTAGTTGATTATATAAAGGGCATTTGCACTTTTTTTTGTTTTATTTTACTTCAGTCGAAGTTCTCAGAAATCAAGGGGCCCACAACCTGGGGCTAACACTTAAACTCTATATGAGATACATAGATATTCGAATGTTCCATTTAAGTTCTTTATCTTTCAAACACTGAGTTAGTAAAGAAATTGAGAACATAATTTTCCTCTCCCCAATTAACCATTTTCATACGTTGTAGTATATCTTTCATTTTGGTCTATTGGTCTTACTGGATTTCAGGACAAGAATTTATCTAGTCTGGTGGAGTATCCAACTTCATGCTATTACTTGAGGTAGCATCCCTTGGAGAAGGTGCACCATTCCTCGTAAAAGCTAATGTGGGTTAGCCACAGTGAGGAGATCTTATTTGGGCAGCGAATACTATGTGATTTTGAATATTTGGTCAGGGTTTACTTCTATGGAAAAAGTATCCTCATGCCAGGTTGTTCTGACAAACCCCTGTACAGACAGACCTTAGTCACTCGAAGACAGTGTCTAGTAGGCATTCAAGTTGTCTCTCCTTGCCTGTGTGTATGTTTGTATGTCCGGATTAAGCTAAAAATCTTACTTACGAGTTTGGTATTGTCCCCAATGAATAATATTAGAAAAGTAGAAAAAAATATTCATTCTTTGACCATAAAATTGTGCAAATTTATTCAGGGAGTGTGGGTGGATTTCTGTTTCTCAGCCATTTGATGAATTAACTAAAAGGAAATAACCAATTCTTTTTAATCAAGGCGTTGTCTTATGCCGACTCATTCTGTGAAGAATCTATGAAAACAGGTTGGCATTATGTGTGTGCGTGTGTCTGTATATGTTTGGTCGTAACTAAATGCAGGAGAAAGGAGATGAAAACTGAAGGGTAGGAAAGAGAGAAGTTTTACATTGTGACCCCAGGCTATGCTGGGTAGCCTTGCTAGTAAAGAATAAAAATTTTAATCTTCATTTTGTTTTAATTATTTAACCTGCTATTTTGTCATGCTTTAAGGAATTAGGAGGTAGGTGTTTGAAAAGTTGTTGAAATGTGGGTCACTGAAATATATAGAATTTATAGACGCTTTTAAAAGTGATCACTTGATATAATATTTACAGATATCTTATTAAATTGGAATTTAAAAATAATTTTTGTTTTTTTCTTCTCAGGCGGACCCTACGAATTCAGGCAGTATTGGAGCTCTCGATGCTGCAAGATTCCTAAAAAAGTCTTCTTTAAAAGAAAATGTGCTATCACAGGTAATTTCATTACTCTTTTGTACAGAGGATTTCATAACATTGAGATATTCTTGAACCTTTTCTACAACACTAGTTGAATACACATCTACAGAGGCATAATGCTTTTGTTAAAAAAGAAAAAATGCTGATCCAGATTTTTTTTCTTTCTTTCTTGTTTGTATGTAACGGCAACATTACATATCTATTATATTATAAAACTCAAATTGTTTTGCTTGGGCGTTGAAACTGTATCTAGTTCTGCTTTTTGATGTGTATGTGTAAAGAAATAAAAATAAAACCATGAAAGCTTTTTTTTTAAGTCAACAATTTTTTTTGCATTTAAAATAAAAGCCAAGTACATCCAAGGATGGAATACTGCTGCCAGATCTGGGCAGGAGCTGCTAAAAACAGCCTATCCTGCCTTGACAAAGTACAAAATAGACTTCGTGGCTTAGTGGGGGATGCCCTTTTCTCTACCCTGCAACCTCTCTCCCACAGAAGAGACGTTGCGAGCCTATCCTTGTTTTATCGTTATTTCCATGGCAGGTGCTTGTCTGAACTCCAATCTCTGGTCCCCTCCTCTCCAATCTTTCACGAAAAACACCCGTCTAGCTGAATCCATTGTGAAAATTTTCCCCCACTCTTTATCTGTGCCTAAATCAAAATGTGGATTCCATGAACAAAGCTTCTTTCTTAGAACTGCACGCCTGTGGAACTCTGTTCCATCTGCCTGCTTCCCACCTGACTACAACTTGAATATCTTCAAGTCCAACGTTAACAAATTCCTAATGAACCGCCCCCTTAAGTAAACACTTCATCAAATCTCCACACTAACGTACTGTACTTGCAATAACCCTTATCCCTGAGTGGCTTCCGGGCCTTGATAACTGGTGACCACCGTGTGAAAAAAAAAAAAAAGTGGATATAAGAAAACTGTAAATTGCGTTTGCTATTTTTTTTTTTTTTTTACATCTGCATTTTATCAGTTTTATTCTATTTTTCATTGCAAGTTGGAATCGTTTTCAAACAAAACAAATGTTTACGAGTTAATATTTTTATGTACTCTGTAATTGACAACAAAATTACTCAAATCAGCTTGCACAGTCGTTGAAACCATGTTAAATAAAAAGAAAATACTTAACTGTCAACACACAATAGCATCCAACTTTTTTATAACTATTTTAAAAAAAATTTTTTTCTGATACAAATAAAAAATATCGAGTAAGATCAGAGATTGAGTGGCAAAATACTCTCGATCCCTGTACCACATAAAAGGAACCAAATTCATCTAATCATCATTATGTTCCTATGTCAACAATAATATCAATATTTCAGAAGTTATCAGTTTTAAATAAGCAGAAATTCTTTTTAAATAAACAATATAAATATAACTTTAAAAAAAAATAATAAACACTTTTTATGTATTTTAAACAATATAAACAGAACTTTTTATAATTGTATACAATATAAACATTTTTATTTTGAATTTTGAACAATATAAATGGATTTTTTTTTTTAAACAAATATTGTCTACAAATGCTTTTGATATTATGCCTTCCCCCTTAAACCATCTGCGGTTTATACCATCCCAATTTTTTAAAAAGAATTATTTCGATTGTATTTTCATCGCGAGTTTGAATTGTTTTCAAACAAAAAAACAAAACAAATGTTTTCCTAATGTAAAAACAAAACAAAACAAAAAAACCACTTGATCAATTTACATATTAAAAAAATATTTGGTATTTTTTATGACCTAACCCAACAGTACTTTACTTAATAAAAGTAATAAAAAATCCACTTTTTTTTTTTTTTTTTTTTTTTTTTAATAATAAAAATTTAACATTTTAGAGTAGGGGATCATGTTCCTCTATAAATTTTATGTAAAATGAGCACTCACTTTTTGATCACGTAGCAGTAAATGAGACATGTAATTGTTAACATTTTTTTCAAGTTTGGTAGTGGGGAAGGGATTGGCAAAAAGAGGAGGGGGTGGCGTCATAAGTTCCAAACATATAAAAAATATGTAGAAACACTTCAAAACGTGTGTGTGTGTGTGGGGGGGTCCCCTTTTAGATTTGCTTTGAAAATGTCTCGTTGCAAAATATCTATATATTAATGCTATAGTGTGTGTATTCTTTTGTATGTCACGCTTTCCAGCAAAATTGATTGGTTGAAATTTAATTCTGGAATAGACATTTAATTTTGGAATACACATTTATGAACACTCCAGGTTGCATTTGATTAGCATGTTCTCACCGCTATATTTGTTTTTAATTCTATAACATTTAGGGTTTTATCTTTCAAAAGTTGTTAAGAAATAATTGATTTTAAGTTATTCCGTAGTAAAAAATGATAACACAAATCTCTCAGCCGGCGGGGACAAAAATTGAACAGTTATTTGTTCTTTTTTCATTTACATTTGTTTATTGAGAGAGAGAGAGAGATGCTGATATTTTTGTTAATTAAAATATTATTGCTACTACTACAACATTTTCATGTAAACAAAAGCCAAGATTCATATCTGTTATGAAACCTCGAACTTCATGAAAAGTCTTGACGTTACTAACCAAAAAAAGCGACACATTATTAGCGAAACGAAACTGGTTTTGTACATAAAATATTTTTATAAAAACATTAAATCTAAAAAAATATATATATATATATATTAAATGACAGTTCCTTTTTCTAAATAAATTATTTTTATTACAACATTGTTTTAACTAAAATAGTTTCATGAAAAACTGTTTCTGGTACATAAAATATTTTAATCTATATATTAATATGATAGCGTGTGTGTTATTTTCTGTATCACATTTATTTTTGTTTCTTCAGAGTGTCTGTTGTTTAATTGTTATGCCTTTCCATTTCTTGTAATAAATAATTTTACTAAGAATTCTTCATCAGTGTTGATTTCGGTTTTGATTATAGCTGAAGGAACTCAAGTTATATATACATACATTCTTTTTTTCTTCATAAGTTTTGGTTTCGGTTTTGATTCAAGCTGATGCACACAAGCCATATGGACATATTTTTATTTTTGAAATCACAAGTTTATAATATACAGGGTGTCCGTAAAGTTACTATACAGTCTTGCTTGATTAAAACAATAAGACTGTATAGTAACTTCACGGACACCTTGTATAAGATTGGATCGAAAATTCACTCTTATAGTAATATATACGAAATCTGTATAAATTAAAATATCATAGTTAAGCATATTTTACGACCAGACTATGCCGGGCATCCCTGTTAGCTTAGATATATATTTTTGCAGTTTTAACAAAAGAGCTACAATAATATCAGGGTGTCTCCATTTACGCTGAGCATCCACAAAAATGCCAACATCAATATATTACATATGAAAGAGTTCACTGTGGAATCTCCACAGGTCCTGTTAGTTAATTATTATTTCCTGATATTTTTAAGGTTGTTAACACACATGCACAAAAAATCTAGGGTAGCCATGTACAATGCACACTCCCTCCTGTATTTTCTTTCTTTTCACCTTTTTTCAATTTTTTTCATCGGATATAAAGGATTATAACTTATATAAAGGATTTTTTCATTTAATTTAAGGGCAGTAATGTTAAGACCTTTATTATCGAATGTATTCCATATTGTTTTCACTGATCACCATGTTGTTTTTTATGTGTTCTTACATTAATTCTGTATACTCACTTGCACTTTTATACATTAATTCTGTATACTCACTATTCCATAGCTAGCTATTACATATACTGACCCAACGGGTCAGATGTAGTCTAGTATTTATTTATTTTTTTCACAAAAGTCTTTATTACCATTACTTTCAGCATTCCTTTATAAAGTCTCTCTCTCTGGAAAATGTTCATTTTACCAGGCTGCGGTTCTCCTTCCTCTGACCACATGCCAGTCACAGCTGGCTCATTTTTGTCCTCGCTATTTACATGTCCATATTCTGTAACGACAACTTTTCTTCTCGCGAGCATGTGCTGTCCTTTTTCTCTTTTTTTTTTCTTGCACACACTTCCTAATTTGCATATGCGCATTTTCGGCTGTTGCTGCTAATCTCTTCGCAAGCCGCTATCCTTCGCAGCTACCGATACTTTTCTATGCTCTCATATGCACTATTGTGCACCTTTACCATGCTAGAAACTCACTCACATATGTAAGTATCCTGTATCTCTACAAAGCTACCATTTGCCCATGCATGGAATATTGTTTCTACATTTGGGTTGGCGCATCTATTACTACTCTCTCCTTCTTAGTCAGGGTCCAAAAAGAGTCTCCAATCTAATACATCCCACTCTATCAGCCAAGCTCTAATCGTTATCAACCCAGCAACATCACCACCACCACCACTTAGCTGGAAGAAACGTTGCGGTGGCCAACTCAAAACCTTGTTCAGGACATTGAAGTATGAAGCTAAATTGATTCTGGGCCTTCACTTTTATGAGGTTTCTTACTGTAACTGCGAATCGTTTGCACTCATAGCGAAAGCAGTCTTGGATCACTGTTCTTGATTAGCCAGTGTTTAGAATATGGTGAACTTGGAAAGAGCCGACCCAACTGGTCTTGGATGAATGCCACGATCATGGCCATGACTCTGTCCCATTACCGCAATGTTTTATCTCTGTGCCCGTTTCGCACGTACATTAATAGAATATGCTCTGATGAATTTGTAGCACTTGTAAATCTCTCCGACAAGTTGCAAAATCACATCTCTTAACTGTGAAGGTCCCTAGATGCCAGAAAGCCTTCTATTCTCATACTTTTTCCTTGAACTGCTTGACTTTGGAATTCCCTCCCTGTTTTCTGCTTCCCTTATTGTACCAACGCAAATTTGAATGTAATGTGAACAGATATCTCTCTACACATGGTCTCAAGTAGCTTTTGTCCAAATGGTAATATGCCTTGTTTTATGGCGAATAAGAAAAAGAAATCCATTTTTCCTTAGGTAAGAGTTACTTCTAACTTTGTTTGAAGTCTCTATTTAGCAGAATCTTGTGTTACATTTTTCTTTAATGAAGTTGGTAACTACAACTGAAATCTTGCTGTAAATCTTGTCTATGTCACAAGATTAAACTAAGATAAATTTTATAAAATAAACTGTTTTATTCTGTGTATGTTTTAGAAATAAGGAAGCATTATTTAGCAGAAGTAAAAAAAAAAAAAGAAACATTTTGCTGATTGCAGCATAAAATAAATCGTCCATTAATTGCTTTAAATTTTATTTTTATTCTTTGTTAAAGTTTGATTTATATACTTTTCATTTTTCACACAATGTTTTTTTTTTCTCTTTCAATTAAGAATCTGTTTGTGTAAGATGTTGATGCTCAACTTGTATGGCGATAAGAAAGATTAGAATTGTTTTGTTTGCTAGATAATAAAAAGAATAAAAACAATAATGAAAGCGTAAAGAAAATCAATGTTTTAATTAGATTTCATTTAAATACTTAACAACGCTAAAGATTGTATAATTGTCTTTGCTTTTATTTTAATCTTCTGAGTCCTTCAAAACTGATAATTTGTTTGTCATTAATTATTTTAAACTTTAAAATTTAATTTTATTTAAGTTCCATCTCTGAACCTAATGTATTGTTTGTGTTTGTTTGGGTTTGTCTTTTGAAAAATGAGACAGCTGACATTAATAATGTCTGTTTATATAGTAAAACAAAATAGAACTTTGATTTTTTTACCCCCTTTATGTTGTCATTATATATTTAGTTTCTAATGCGGAGAATCTAGTAGTAGTAATAGTAGTAAAAATTAAAATTTAAAAAAAAATGTAACAGATTTGTTGTATGATGCTCTGTCCTGCTGTCATCAGTGATTATCAAAAGATTATTACTTACATATAGCCAGTCTCTCACACACATTCAATTTCCTCTATTTCTCACTCTGTTCCTGGACGGACTTCCTCCTGTATTACAAAACAAAAAGAAAGAAAAATTTCTATGATGTACATTGACGTGACAAAACAAAAAATATCATATCCCAAAAATCACATAAATTGAGCAAGTAGTTTTATTTTTCAATAAAAATACAATTTTATTAGTAAGTAAAGAGCATCTGTCTTATCTGCCATTTTAAAAAGAATCTTAAAAACAAACAAAATCAAAGGGGGATAACTCAATAATTCAAACATGCAAAGTTTATGTTGTAATGCTTACGAATTCTCATTGATTGCTTAAAAATGATTTTACTTTATAAAATAAAACTACTTGATCAATTTATGTGACTTTTGGAATATGATATTTTTCGTTTGTCACATCATAATACAGATTTTTCTTTTTTTTTAATATGGGGAGAATTTTGATTAAGAACTCTCACTCTCTCAAAATACATTTAGTCTCTTTCTCATGCACACCTTCTCTCTTGTGTACATTTAATCACTTTCTTTCACACTATGCACATACTTCTATTTATATTTATTCTATTTATAAAATGAGTGTTCACTGATCGTGTATCTTTCCTGTTGATTCTGTGTGTATTCTTTTTCAAACTTATATATAACAGCAAGTTTAGGCGGCACTACTCAAAGCAAAAGTGTAACATAAGTTCTTTCCCTTTTTCTTATTCGTCCAGTCTATTCTTCTCTTTGGTCATGCACTGACATAACTCAAATCGGTGTAAGGGAAATAACTATGTGAAAAAAAACAAAACAACATAATTTTTTTTTAATGATAACATTAAATGATGTGTTTACACATTGATAACATTAAATGATATAAATATCCATTACCTCCCCCTCATAATGAATCTTTTTTTTTATATATAGATATTATACATCTGGGGGTAAGCCAAAATAAAAAAAATTACCAATTTTGTGAGTGTTTGTTGTATATTTTTCAAGTTTTAGCTGGATATACAGACATTTTCTCATTATATAATAGACTATCTGGCTTTGCTGGCTCATTATTGCTTCACAAAATTCTCTACTTCAAGTTCTTGAAACATGAATTTAATTAAGATTTTATTCATATCTTTGAAAGCACAAAACAAAAGCCTTTTCATTTATTCATACAGATAAACATCAACAATTTACTAATTTTGATATAAATGTATTTATCTTTTAATTGTGACTGTAAAGAAAGAAATCAATTTGCACTTTTACTTACAATTTCAAAATAGATCTTGTTGAAAATCAAGTAGATTATTCTAATAAAAACATCTTGACACAAGTATTATTTTTCTGGGAAATGAAATAATATTGTAAAACAACTGTTAAAAGCAATTGCAAATAATCGCCTGTCCTTATATAATAAAATGATTGCAGGAATTCCCCTTTGGATCAAAGTATCATACATTTGCAACAACAGATATCACATACAAATTCAATACATCTAAGCTATTAGCCGTTATTTTATGTAACTTTCAAACACCATTTTAGACATTAAGTCGTGATAATAAAATGTTACATTACATTCTAGGAGCAATACCATCACAATTGTAACATCTTTAGAGGAAGGAGTTCATATTTTTCCCTCTAAATATTTAGTCCTCACACCACCACCACCACAAAGAAGAAGAAAGTTTACACTTTCCACATATTCTAGGCTTACACCACCCTTAACTGACTCCTATAAACACAGATGTAGTATTAACTTTCTTATATTAGAATCCAAAAATGATAAAGTCTCCCTCCAAAAAATTCACTTCCTCTGATTGGTTGCCGGCTTATTCTCTTATTCTGGAATCACCTCCTTCTAAACAGACACTCCAAAGCAATACATTATACTGTCGATTAAATTCATAAACTTTACTGGTTTTATTTATTTCTTTTTATTGGCAACTATTTTTTTCTGTTGTTTTTTTAATACTTTTTTCTTTGCTTTAGCAAAGACATATTTTTTTTGGTTTTGTTTATGTTTGAAAAGTTAGTTTTCTATTTTTTTACGCTGTATCACGGCGTCCTTTACCCACTAACAACAAATGCTAATCTGCTTTTCTATTTCCTTTTGTTTTTTTTTGTCCGATTACATTTAAACAGCCTTTGAAAAAAGTACTTTTTTACGGTATAACCCAGCATAGTATAAACACCCCCACCTCCCCATTTTAAGAACAGCTTCTGAGGTTGGGGGTGTTTATTCCGACAGCCGTTCTTCTACATTCATCTTCCTTTCTTTCTTTTTTTCTTTGTATTCATCAAAACTTCTTTACTTTTTTTTCTTCTTTCAATTTTTGCTCACTGTTTGCACAAAACATATGCCGCAGTTTGATGAATAATGTTCACTTATTTTTTTTTTTTTTTTATATATTAATACTTTTCCTCTTTGGACATTCATTATATTCTTTTTGGACTTATGCATTTACTGAAGTACAATGAATGAATCATGTGATTATTTAGAAACCCATTACAAACGTGACGAGGGGATATTGTTTTACAACTATTGCATACTTTCACCTTATTAAATTAATAAAAGATGCTGTAAAAAACAAAAAAAAACAAACAAACAAACAAACAAACTTCTCTACAGGATGCAATAGTGTTTAAAAAACAAAACAAATACAAACATATTAATCAGTCAAAAATAAATTTAACACCTGGTAATCTTAAAATTATTCTAATGTTACATAAATACTGGCAACTAATTTTGAACAATTCAGCATGTTGACATACATGCATAAGTAAAAACAAATTATACATAACGTCTTTGAAGTTTTGGTAAATGCTCACAATTTAAACATTAAATACTGGAACCCTAACAATTTTGCTATGGTAAGCTCTAACAAAAGGTTTAGGAATTATTGCACACATGGAACTAACATAAAATGTAATCAAACACATATTGCTCTTTCCTTGCTCGGATGAAACACTCTCAAAATGTAAACACACCATTAGTTTGAGAATGTCAATACGCACAAAATATTGACCCCACCCCCCACCCCAAAATGGCGATAACATTTTTTTTTTCTTTTATGGATACCATTTTTTAATTTTCGATTATGGAGAGATTATCAAGATTTTATTGATGCTAAATTTTATTTTTTTCATTTCTTTTTTTTCCTGTTGATGATTAAATTTTATTTTATATTATTGAGCGATTACCATAGTTACAAAGATGTGACTAACCATGCCAACATTTTTTTTTGTAGAACTCATTAAACACTTACACATAAGTCAGAACACAAAAATATTATGCAGGTAGGTTGCAACCAGTACATGGGGGTTATTGCTCCAAACCAACACTAATCACCTGTAACCAACAGTACTGACAATCGCAGACATTGGCTTCCACTAGCTGCTACTGGGAAAAAATGCCTGACAGTGGAAGCCAGATTATTTAATTTGAGCCACAGCCACCAGTGTCCACTAATTTTCAAGGACGGCAGTGGCCACCTACAACAACCGTAGTTTAATTTGTTTTCGAGGGGCGGGGGTCCTTTAATGATTCTGTTCTGAATCTGTCATGCTTCAACCGAGCACCACTGATTAATGGGATTAATGCTAGTAATTAATAAAAATGTAATTTTGCAAAACTATTATGCAAATTAACTAACTATGTGACAGGATATAAAAAAGATGGCACATCTATTGTGTGAAGTTACTTGAAATAGGGCTTTGACTTTGTGAGAAATGGCCAACTTTCCAGAGTTTAACAAGATACACCCGAAGGTCATAGGTTACATCGGCTGAAACGTTGTGAAAATAACATTCAAGATGAGAACTGTAATCGAAATAATACATATCTTTATTTTATTTTTTTAATTTTACTTAAACTGTAAAGTTTTACAAAAATGAACCAATGCATCTATATATTAATACCGTATTACCTTTAACGTAAGTAAGTACGTATGTCATGGTTTCCAGGTTATAAATTATTCGAGTGGGAGATCCTATTTTATAAAAAGGAGGAGTGATAACATACTGCAAACATTAAATTAGTATATACAGATGCTAATTTGATATTCGTAGTATGTTATTATCTTCTATCCTCCTTTTTACTAAATAGAATTTCCAGATCACTGAAGACACAATGTAAAAAATTTTTTTTAAATAATATAAAAAAAATGATGTCATTTTGGGGCTGGACATGAAACTAAAATATATCTTATTGGTCTTCCGGCTGGGATCCAAGGGTGGTATCTGTTTTGTCTACAGATGGTATAATAATATTGTGGGGTTTCTGTTTGTGCCAAGCATCTATCCAACAGAAATATATCACAGACTCCAATGACATTGGAGATAAACTGTAATGACCATATATATTCTGACACTATATTAACCAGATTAGTTAGATAAATACTTTTACAGTTTTAACAAAAGGGCTACAATAATATTGCGGGGTCTCCATTCACGTTGAACTTTCACAGAATACCCAGTAGCAATATATTACATGTGAAAGATGTTGCTATGGAATTTCCACAGGTCCCGCTAGTATTTATAAATTATTGAACATTAAATCAGAGATTATCAAACTGTTTGTTAATGGCTAATGTTATAAAATACAAAAGCAAAGAGAAAAACTAATTCTATTGAACAGCTGATAGTAAGTACAAAATCTGTTTTTACTTATGTCTTCAAACATGTTGCATTGGTTTTGATGGTGATTGCCGTCTGCAAAGTTTTTGGGGTTTTATTTTCACTTGTTTTCATTTCAGATATGGGATTTGTCTGATCCAACTGGAAAAGGATACTTGGAAAAACCGGGATTCTTTGTTGCACTCAAGCTGATTGCCCTTGCTCAAATTGGGCATGAGATCTCGCTTGCCAGATTGCCTACTGATACGCCGCCACCAAATTTGGTGAGTACCAATCTCCTCTTTATAAAAAGTAAAGTTCTTTTCACAACCAGTGTTTTGATGGGATCAGGACTAATCGTTGGATTTTGTATTGCTAAATGGAATGTATCATCTATACATACATACATACGTGGTAGCCTTCAAATCCAATGTAAATGTTTTTGTTGAGCTGTTCACATAAATAATCAAATTCTATCCAATTTACATCATTAACGATTACTAAACTATGACCATACATCCATTAACTTTTATCTTTGAGTGGTCTTCGGGCCTTGATAAGTGGTAGTGTAAAAAAAAAAAAAAAAGAAGCAAAATAAAAAAACATCTCTATGATGACTGGGTTATCCTTTGTTTTACTCCAAACCGAGCAATAAGCAAACTGTTTTTAATGAAAAACTAAGACTCTTCCTCCTCTTTCTCGTCTCAATTAATATCTTAGATAAATGTTAAGGAATTCTCAGCCTTTTACGTCAGGATAACAATGAAATACCAGTTCAATGCCATTGTAATACTAACAAAATTTTGACATAATTACATTGACAGACCAGTTTTGTTAGATCTTCAAAGTTAAGCAAAATGGAACCTGGTCAGTACCAGTTGGGTGATCATTAGGGAATGTCAAGTACTTTATATAGGAGGACGTTGACACCTCTCTGCAAAAACTTTGAAAACCTAATGTCCTCATCTCTCCTGATTGGGATATATCTATATATATATCTATGTAACTCTTTGTTTGTTCGTAATTAATAGTCTAAATAACTAAATAAATGATTGCTTCGACATTTTGGTATAATATGTTTACTGTACCCATGCATGTTTTTATATATCTCTTTTTAATTATAACATTATATTTAATTTTTCTATAATAAATAGGTGGTTTTCTTTGTACCGATAGGCCATTTTTTTTTTTATTTATGGACAATTATTTATCACCGCTTGCCGTCACGTGACCAGTGTTTCCAATTTAGCGGTTTTCCTGCTAGATCTGGAGATTTCGTTTGCAATCTAGCAGGGAATTCTAGAAAATCTGGAGATATTTTGCACCCATACACCCGCAATTTTAGATTAAAAAATAAAGAAAAGCACTTGAAAATACTTTAAAACATAAAATAAACTCATTCATGTTAGTAAAAAAAGTAGCATTTATTGCCTTTGGTAACAATTATTTATTGATTATTTGTTTTGTTTTTCATCTTTTTTTTTCGGCTAACGATTCTTAAATCTCGCAATAAAATCGATTTTTTCCAAGTACATTTTAGGGGGGGGGCATTCCAACCTCCGTAGTTTAGTTTAAAATACGATCTAAGCAACCCCCCTTAGTCAAAAAAAAAAGCAAGAAACAACAGCAAAAAAAACAAAAAACTTATACCAAACACAGTAGAATTTAATTATCTACTAACCTAAATACTTTTAACATGCTAAAACAAAGTTTTTTTGTTTTTTTTTATTTTTCTAATTTCCAAATATGTTGTTCAAAGTGGATTTTACATACTGAATAAAAAAAAAATAATAAACAAATGTCCGCTTATCGCTTAAGGACTAAGGAGGTTTAATTTCTCAAAGGTTGTAAACAAATGACTAGGTGTATCAGAATTTTTGTATCAATTTTTGACACCCCTAACACGAAACTGCGAATAAAATATAAAAAACTCGTAAGTTCTCTTTTAAAAGTGTGTTGTTTATTTTCTTTATGGATTATACTTCCAAAATAAACTATTAAAGTTGTATAAAAAGTAATAGAAATATTATTTTTTTATTTTTTAAAAAACAGTAATGAAATTAATAGAATGTTACGAGCTCAGTATTTTCAATTTTTAAACTTTAAAAATCTATCAAAAGTTTTCTATTGATTCAATTTTTACGATATTTTCAGGGTCAATATGAAATTTTATGCTGTTTCCAATAAACCGAATATAATATTTTAGACAAACGTTTTTTTTTTATTCAAGCCCCCCCCCCCCATTTTGAAATGTCTATTAAAAAGTAAATAATTAATTTACTCACCAAAGTTTTATATATCACAAATTAAAGATAAAAGATCAATAAATAATATATTCAAATTTAAAATAAAAAAGGTAGTGTTTTTTAGAAATTTACCTGTAAAGTCCGAAGTTTAAAACCTTTTTTTTTTTTTTTTTAAACCACGTTGTTTTTTTTTTGTTTTTTTTTTAAATGAAACCTTGGTCATTGTTCCTTTTAATTGAAAAAAAAAATTAGGGCTTGAATTACATTTTTCTAGGAGTTATAAGCTTGGAAAATGGGGTGGAATTATTTAATATGTTTCACAAAATTTCTTACACACCTAACAAATGACTTATCTACCACTAACCCTAAGTTCGAGTTGCACTCCCAAATTTAGAGTTAGTGATAGTCATAGATTTTTTATACAATTCTCCAAGAGTGAAGTCCCCAATGGTTAAACGACATGCAACCAGTTAATTGTTGGAAAGACAACTTTTAATAAAAGAAAAGAAATAAAAATAACTTAAACACAGTTTCAGCATGTATAAAAGATACTTGAATTTTACTGCATTTGGTATCAGGTATTTTTGTTATTGTTTACAATTTCTCAAATATTAATTATTTTACAGAAATGATTGTGTTGTTCCTACTTACTTACCCCCCAAGAGCTGTCATTCATGATTTTACTTATTTTCACTAATTTTTAGACGTTTATTTTATTTAATTGTCAGCATGAACCAACTTTTTTTAGATGCAGCATATGCTAACACTTCCGAAGTTTACTGTATTTATTTTTTAGCAAACATTAATAACAGAAAGTTTTCCATTTTATTTATTTTTTTGCATAATTAATGATGGAAGTATGTTTTCTGTTTTTCTTAACATCTGTTGAAAAAAAATAATTTGTACAGTCTCTTGAAAAAAAAAATCACACTTTTCTCTACTTTCACCTAACTATTTACAATGTTCATATAAAGCATTCATCTGTTCTTTTTATAATAAAAATTCCGTTTTCAAAAAGAAATGTTTACTGCCAAATTTCTTTTTAAAAAAAAGTGCAAGTTTTCCTGAAAAACAAAAACAAAAAGACTTTCACCTAACAATTTATAGTAAAAAATTAATTTTTTGGGGGGTGGGGGAACAACTTTTATTGATAAAAAAAATTGCAAAAAATAATAAAATTAAATAAACGAACAAAATGCAATTTTTCTTGAGGAATGTGTTCCATTTTAACAAACTGAGCCACAGCAACGTGTGGCCGGGTACAGCTAGTATATATATATATATATATGCAACTGGAAACTGCTTATGAATTTTGATATTCCCTAGAAACTTCCTCCTAATACTAACAGACTGCCTTAAGATGCAAGTGACATCTTAAGGCAATCTACTAGTGTTAGTGATCATGAAAAAATGCGTTCTCTTGCATCTTGTTCTGAACTGACATGAAAAAGTAAGGCTTATAAAATATCTCAATGAAATATGATAGAAAAGAGAGGACTACGTTAGGATCTTTTCTAGAAGATTAGGGAGGCACATCAGCAGGGCAGGATAGGCATGCCAGACACGGACAGAGGAGCATTTCAACATCAGACTGGATTGAAACATGTGAACATAGGATAATGCAGGGATATAATCAAATAATATTGTATTGCAGAAGGGATCATATATTTATAACGGTTGATTTTAGTTTCAATGTTGGTCAATTTGGTAATGGGACAACTGCACAAAGCTTACAAAGATCTTGCCTCAGAATTGTTTGGTTTACATAAAATATTTGTTGGTCATATCTATTCGCTATACTTGTAAAATTGCATTTTTTTTTGTTTACACCCCTGACACCAAAAGTACACAAGCTTAGTGGTCAGGGAAGGTTTGTCCCAAAAAATACAGAGGAACAGTGGTTGTATAAGTTCATTTATGGATTTACAATTCTGTGCCTAATGTATCCTTACTTGCAACACATAAAATCCAGAGACGACAGATCCTGATATTAACTCTTCTTAGATTTTCATTGGCCTTGTTATCTGAGTAGTTCTGACATTACCATGTTGTCTCCATGGTGACAAAGGGTTAGTCTTTAGCGAAAGGGTAATGCTGCTACTATTACTACTCTTTTTCTTTATTTATGTTTTTCTTTATTTTATTTTATTATTCTCGTTCTTTTCTGCTGCTGTTGCTACTACTGCTATTTCCACTACTTCCTTCTGCCACCACGCATTTTATTCACCTTTTACTCCGACTGCCTAAAACATTCAGTGTGCAAACAGTTAAGCCACCAAGTCAATTTTATTAAAGTTTTAGAAGTATTGGGTTGGCAACTAAATTCTTGCCGTTTTTAAATATATTGTTTTGAAAATTTGTTTATTTTATTTATTTTGTTTTTGTTTTTTTAAATTTGTTTATTTTCAGATCATCAAAATGGAATGTCAAGTTGAAAATAATGTGCACATTCGACAGATAGTTGTTAGTTTTTATTTTACTTAAAAAAAAATGTAGATTTAAAAAAACAGCAGGAACTTAGTTGCCAACCCAATATGAAAAAAAAAAAAAAATGGAAAACTTTTTTGCAATAAAATGCCTTGAAATGAATACCTCTCAAACTATAAGCCATTTGAGTTTCCACAAACCTCAAAGTAGTTTATTTGTTCATTTTTTTTAAACATTTTTTAAAAAGATGATGGCTATTAAGATGTGCTTTTGAACAGTTGAATAATTTAGAAGATCACATTCAATAAAGGCAAAATCTCTTCAAATTCATTCACCATGAAAAAGCAATTGCTGTAATAGGAAGAATTTTGAAAGACAATTCCTTTCCGACTTTGCAGGACATGCTTCAGTGATTTTTCAAATGTCAAATGTGAAGGTTTTATAAATGAACCAAAAATCGTTTATTGCTATCTTTTATTGTCTTTATAATTTCAGCCTCCTCATCCGTTGCATATTTCCTTTAACACTTGTGCATAATTTTTTCCTTTGTATGCCCCTCCCCTCATCCTCATGTATATTTTGTCTCCTTGTATACCCCCCCCCCAGTTGTCTTTTCTCCTCCCTTCCTATATATTTGCTCTCCTTCATAACTCCTCCTGTATACCCACCTCCTTTGTGTGTCTTTTCTCTTCACTGTGTATTTTTTCCTCCTTCTGTGTAATTTTTCTTTTTATATAACTGTATAGACCCGTCGACATTTCCCACTAAAGCTGCTCCATGCAGTAAACAATAAACTTACTCCAACGATCTGGAGAATGAACCTCCTAGGACTACCCACAACGATACCTCAGCCTGACAGATGTAATAATGTCATTCTATACTCAGAGATAGCCAAGACTGTTTGACTGTGTCAGAGACGTATCTTTGGCTGGTATGAATATAACCTACTAAAGCGTTGCCAGATTCCCTCTGTGTATCTTCCCCCTCCCCATCCCTTTCATGTTTTACTTTCCATTATGTCTTTTCTTTGCCCCCAGTATATATTTTCTCCCCCTCCGTGGTGCATTTTTTCTCCACCTACTTTTTGTATGAACCTCTCCTCGAACCAGGTATTTTTTCAATCCCCTTTCTATGTGTCTTATACCCCATCTTGTGTAATTCCCCCTTAATTTCTGCTTCCTTTCTCGTCCTCTCTTACTTTTCAGAAATTTTAATCACTATTTTTACTTTCATTAGACAAAGTGTATATTTAAATGCAATTTTACTTGACTTTTGATATAAGTTTAAAAACAAAAAATTTCTTTTAATATTTGTTTATCTTTTTAGGGACCAGTGGAACCAGTGCTTTCTCCTCCTGATCCTGTCATCATGAGCCCACCACCATCTGCTGGTGCCAATTGGGCTGTTTTGGTAAACTTGATTTTTAATTCTTTCTTCAACTGAATTTCTTTTTATTATTATTTTTTTAATTCTATTTTTTCATTTTTATTTTTTTTATCTGTAATTCTTACCTAAAACTTAAAATACAGATAATGAAGTAGTATTTTCTAAAACATATTTTTATATTTATGTATATATAAATATGTGTATGTAGTGTATGTGTATCTTTATCTCGAATAATATGCAGTGTTTTTGAATATGTAGGGGCGCTCCTGGCTTCGTATCGTGTATTTTGGCAAAAATAACATCTTTTAAAATGCCACAGACAACATTAACAATTAATATACATGTAGTTAAATTGGCAAATGAAAAAGATGGATAAAAATCATGAATGGATCACTGGTTAGTAAAAGCTAACTCAACAAAAGGAATTTTTGAATGAAAGTGGGAAAAGATGAATTGATAAATAAAATATATTTATATGAACAATTTTACAAGGAATATAAAATATACTTTAAAAAACCAAAGTTTGTTGACGTTTTAAAGTTCTTGAATAAGAAGTAAATAAAAGCGTCAGAAAGTTTTTCAAAGTTCTGTTGTGTGTGTGTGTTTCTGTTTACCTTCTGGGTAACTATTCAGTGGACATATAGCAGCAGGTTTAAAGGTATTTCAGCATTGGGCACTACAGTAAAATATTTCAAGGATGGCCGTTGTTGAATGGAGGCTTGTTGCATTGCAGGTGTCCCTCCAATGAAGAACTGTGATTTCAGTTAACTAAGCCACTGTCTCATAGGCTTGGTTAATTTCACACAGGATTGTTAAATTTTCAGTTTGGGACAATTTTTATTGGTTGGAAAATATTTTGAGTTCATATGTTTCTGTGAAAAATTTCCTTGATTTGGGGAATGAGGAAGAAAGTGAATTGCAACAAAGCACAGAAAAAAAAAGTGTAGCAATTATAACCATTTTCTTTTTGTAAGAATCACTTTGCGATTAAATCGCTACAAATATTTGTAAATAGTAATTCCTTTGTTTTTTTTTACTTCCTTTCTCAACATCGATATATTTCCATTTCTTGCATTGTGATAACTTTCTAATATTTCTCTATATATTTATCATACACAATGCTTTAAGCAAACTATATCTTCTTACATTTTATTAACTTAACCACAGTATCAAATGTTGCAGTGTTTAAGCATTGAATATTTCAAACTGCCAGTCTTAGGATTTGTTTACAAAATAATTGTTTGTTTTTTTATTTGGTACTTGACAAAATACAATTTCTTTTCCTTTTTCTGACTGAATGAAAATATTATTTCTAGAAAAAATGATGTCATACTAGTCTCAATGTTTTCTAAGTAAAGAAGGCAAATTATAGATGTTTGAAGATGCAGTTAAGGTGCACACACACAGTTACATAATGGATGACTCGATGTTGGTTAGCAATTACATCAGCTAAAGTTAATCTCGACAAGGGTTGAAGTGCAGAATGAAGGGACACAAAGTTTGGGAAATAAACCAATTCCCACAAAAGATGATGAGAGGAAAATGAGCTGAAGGTTAGATATAAGGTCAAAGTAGAGAAAAATAAAGAGACCTCATTGATATCAGGGTTGATAAAGTAACTAAGTTTTCAGTCTGTAGGAGTCGTGTAAGACAGGTTGTTAACAATGTTGAAATCACTTAAAAAGACAAAAATTATAATCGCCAAAAGTGAAATGTCGCTCTAAGATATCTGTTTATTGTGTTATTGTGTCTATCCATTTATCTGTTAATAAGATATTTAATTATTTAAGAGTATACAAGTCCCTCTCTTGTGTGTGAACTGTTTATCTCCAGAATAAACATAATGCAAAACACTTAACAAACATCTTAGTCTCCCTTTTCTAATCATGTAAAAAGAAATATTAGAAAAATGAAACATTATTTTATTATTGGAATCCTTTGAGATGAGTAATTTCTATATTTATTTATTTATTTGCGGACTTTTATCCTCATTTTCATAGTTGTTGTTTCATGATGTTTCGGCCAACTATTTCTCTGGCCTTCGTCAGGTGGTTAACCACGACGGGATAGGAATGCTGAGTCTTTCCATTGTATCCTCAGTAAGTAACTGGTTAACCACCTAATGGAGGCCAGAGGAATAGTTGTCCAAAACGCGGTGAAACAACAACTATGAAGATGAGGATAACAGTCCACAAATAAATAAATATAAAAATGAAAATGTTATAATATATATTACATTTTTTTTAAGCCTTAATAATGCAAAGTTAAATAAAAATAAAATGACTTGAATGTTAATCATTATATACTACACTTTTTACCTCATTAAAAACGGGAAAAAGTTATAGCTGTGGATGCTAAATGAGCGCTTAATGCCAAATTAATGGTTAAATATTAGTTAAATTTGTGAACATTTTTGCATTAAATACTAAACCCTATTAATTCATTAAACAGATACTATGATACTTAGTTTGCTGCACCTCATCATAACAAAAGTGCATACAAAATTTTAATCAGAGTGACTTTGTAGTTTGAGAAAAAGTGGAATCGACAGACGGACAGACAGACAAAAAGAAATATAATATATATAAGATATTCAAGGAGTATTGAGCTGCAGCTCAATACTCCTTAGAATTTGGCACAAATCATTAGAATGCTGATAAAACTCTTTCAATATTCTAGTGCTTTCTAATTGGCATGGCTCTCAAACCTACAAATAGTATACAGAAACAAGTATCCGTTGCACTTTACTGTTAAATACTTCAAATGATTCTGTAAATGAATTTTTAAAAATATATTCTGATTTTTATTTTTAAGTTGTGCAAAACAAAAATGAAAGTAAAAATACTCCCAGGCAACATTGGGGAGATATAGCCAGTATGAAAGAAAGTCTCCATTGAGTGTCCTCCTTTCTTTAAGTATCCACGTAAAGGTTTCCTGATGTAATCTCTTTTTTTTTGTTTGCGTTTTCTGCCAGACAAAACAAACGCCTTGTTATGACTCTTTCGTTTAGTTGGAATCTTCAGCTCTTGGATTCTTTGAAGACTTTTTATTGATTAATTGATTTGCTACAAACGTTTGTAGCAGAACAACTTTTATGTCTTCACCAGTTGACCTGATTAGCAATGGTTTTTCTGTGGAGAACCCTTACAACTGTCTTTTCTTATTTCCTCTCGTTTGTTTTTTTTTTTTTTTTTTACTCAACTATGTTTTCTTCAATTTTCTGAAAATGGATTCTTTAATTAGATTGAAGAATTTTATTTCCTTTAGAAAGAATACAGTCTAAATGACTGAATTTATTTCTATGAAATAAAAAAAAATGTGGAGAGTTGGAATCGTAATCATTTTTTTTTTAAATATTGGGTCATCACTTATCAAGGACCAAGAGCTGCTCGAGGATAGAAATTAACGAGAAGAAAATTATTACGAGCTAGAGGTGGAGGACATTATTGGTGCTAACATTGACCATGGTATTGATTATGTTTTATATAAGACGAAGTACTGTTGCCACATCTGGGGAAGAGCAAAATCTGGAGATTATGTTACCTACGTTTATAGCAAATATAAATATCCGTAGATCTGAGCTGTATTAATAAATGTATGGATGAATTTTAGTGCAGTAACATTTTGGTATATTATTTATAAATGTATATAGATGAATGGTTTTCTAGTAATTGAAAGGAAATGTAATTAATATGAATTATATTTTTAATGCGGTAAATGTATCTCTTAAAAATTTGTACATTTGAGAAGAAGCCGTGCTGTAGAAATAATGATACTTTTTAATAAACTTCTCGCAGTGATGTGAGGCGAATGGAAGGACATAATGGATAGAGAGTGAAAGTGTTTACTATTGTTTTTGTAGGAATGCAAATCTGATATAGGTATTTTGGTAGGAATAAATGTAATAATTTTTTAATGTATATAAAATGTATACATAGTTTCGTGAAATATACTTTAGGAACTGCTCCAAATAGTGAGAGTGAAAAATTTGTTTTGAAAGTATTTAGATAAGTTTCTATTGAAACTTTAGTGGCAATAGAAAAATCATTTTATATATAAGATATAATTAATATATTGCTTTGCAATTAAGTTCTGGCTGTTTTTTTTTTTAAATATTAGTTTAAAAGATTTAATAAAAAAAATAACTTAATCAATAATGCATTCTTCCTTGCTTACAACTTCTTATCAATGTTCAACAATATTTTAAATACATTGTTAGTTGAAATAAAAATGAAATAATAGAAGCAAAAAAAGTGTCAAAAATTTTCAGTTGTCTAAACTAGACATTCTATTTTAATGATCTGAAAATAAATAGAAATTAACTCGAAAAATAAAAGAATCTGATTACAAAATAGAATTTTTAAAAAGTTAAAAAATTAAAGTTGTGGGAACTTAGTTGCCAGTTTCAAATACGAATAAAATTACATGGTCTCCCTAAATTCATCTGCATACCCTAACTAGTGGCTTCCCCCGATAGAGTATATCTGAACCCTTGGAAAAAAGACTTAATTTTGAATAGATCTTATGAGTGAACAAAACAAAAACTTTTTACCAATTTTGGTCCAGAGGAACTTCATGGTGTCTGCAGGAATGTCCAAAAGAAAAAATCCCAGTACCATATCAGCCATATCATTTTATTTTTTTCCTATATTGGTGCGTATGTGAAAAGTTTTAAAATTTGATAAAATCACATAAAAAATTTAATTACATTTCTGATTTTTTTAGATGAAGATTGGTTATTCATATTATTTAGCTTCTTCTAACTACTGTTCTCATCTTTAGTGTCATTTTCACAACATTTTGATCGATGAAACCTCCGACCTATTTCAGATGTATCTTGTTGAACTCTGGAATTTGGACGGAATTTCGAGCCAAACCCTTTATTTACTTCACAATAATAGTAGATAGTTTTGAAATTCTATCTAAATTCCAGAGTTCAACAAGATATACCTGAAGAAGGTTGGAGGTTACATGGACTGAAACGATGTGAAAATGACACTCAAGATGAGAACAGTAGTCCAAAGAATCCAAATAATGAGAAAAGTATTTCTGAGCAAATTCTGATGCCATTTTTGCATTCCTTGAGTCACAAAACTTAACTGGGTGAATTTTCAGGGTCACATTATGTTCCAAACTCTACTGGATGATCTATAAAAAGTTGAATATCAAATGCAGCAGCAAGTCCTGGTAACATGCATACCAGAAAGAGCAATTGGAAATAAGGCATACTCGATTCACTATGACTATGCAATTCCTACAGCTATGTACATAGAAAACAACATAGTGATATGGGATAAGGAGAAAGGAGCAACCTTAGTAGAAGGTAGTGTCCTCAATGATGCTAGGCCAAACAATGCTGAAAAAGCAAAGATAATGAAATACCAAAGTCTTTTGTACAACATGAAAAGAAATTGGAATCTTAAGAAAATCTCCATCATTCCAGTATTTATAGGAGCAACTGAACTCCTGAAAAAGAATTTCAAAAACTACCTGGTGAACCAAGTGCAAGAGAGAATCAAACAGTTGCACTTAAAGGGACAGTTAGAATGTTAAAAAAGGTCTCTCGGTTAGAATGTATGGGATAGCGGGTGAATGTCTGGCATCTGGTAGATTACCCTAATCCCAGCTTGAATAAAATAAGCAAATTGAAAAAGGAAAGAAAGAAAATATGCAAGAAAATGTAATTATTAGATGACATCTGTAAATTACAACAAAATATGAGCATATGGTTTTCAAGCATCAGATGATTTGACTTGGAATTACTCGTACGTATGTGTTTGTCCCATCTATATGCCATAAACGTAGATGGTGAAATCATGATTGGTTAACAATCTCCTGTGACCTTGCTTAGGACTGCCATACATGGGTAGCCATTGTTCGTGATATGGTGTAGGCCAGGGAAGAAGTCAGCTCAGCCATACCAAAGTGAATGCTGTTGCAACAACAACAACAACAACAACAACAACAACAAAACGAAAGAATTGTGTTTATAAAATTTTATTCAATTTTGGAACATTTCATTGTAAACTTTTTGACACTCAGTGAAACCAGATAATTAATTATTTTTTATATTTTGTCTTTTATGAATGGATCATCTAATCATTTTCAGTCCGCGTGAAAGGTTGCTCATTATCGGCTGACAATTTCATTAGCCCTTATCCTTGAGTGGCTTTTGGGTCCTGATAAGCGGTAATTCATTAATATAAAAAAGAAAAAAGTAGTAAGAGGGTAGACGCATTGTTTAGTTGTTCAAGTATGATGTCAAGAGGAAAGTATATGTTTTTTTTTTGTTCTGCAATCCTATCAACCTTTTTAATCAAATCCAATTAAAACTACTTAATGTTACTTGAGCTTTTGAGTTTAAATCTTGGGTTGGGATTTTGTTCTCTATTTAAGCTGAGACTTCAGAAATAGAATTTTATTTCCTAGTGGATCAAGTTCAGCCTCAGACTGGTCGACAGTTGTATTCACTTACTTTTTTTTTTTATTCCTTTTTGTTTCTTTCTTGTTTTTTTTTTCTTTTGTTTTGCTTTTATGTTTCTCTTCACTCTTTTTTTACTTTCATTTCTCTTGACACTCCTTTTTTCTTTTGCATTTGTTGCTTTTTAATTTTCTATTTTGATTTTCCATTCGTTTACATGTTTTTTATTTTTTCTGTTTTTCGTTTTTCTATTCCTCTTCCCTTTTCCTCCCTTTCCTTTGTTCTTTCTCTTTCCTTGTTATTTCTATTTTCTTGTTCATTCTCTTTTTCTTTTCCTTTTCCTCTTTCCATTTTCCCCTCTTTCCTCCTCCCTTTCTTTCCCCCCCTTCTCCCTTTTCTCCTTCCTCTTTTCCTTTCCCCTGCCCCTTTTCCTACCTCTCTTTCCTTTTCCTCCCTCTCTTTCTTTCCTTTATCTCCGTTTCTCTTCTTTATCTCCCTCTCTTTCCTTTGTTTCACTCTTTCTTTTTCCTTCTTCTCTTCCCCCTTCTTCCCCTCTTTCCTTTTTCCTTTCCCCTTCTCTTCCCCTTTTCCCTCCCTTTCCTTTTCCCTTTTTATTTTTTCATGTTCATTTTCATCATTCTCTTTTTCCCTTTCTCTTGCTGTACTTCCATTTTTCTCTTTTCTTTCTTTTCTTGGTTTCCCCTCTTTTCTATTTACTTTTTTATTCTCTTCTCTTCCTCATTTCCGTTCTTTTCTTATCGCTTTCCTTTATTATTTTTAGTCCATTCTTCCTTTTTTATCACACTTCCCTCACCCCCAAATCAATTTCCCAGATACTAAACCCTCCACATAGTAAACAATACCTATGATAAAATATCCCAGAGCAAACCAATCAATGAAGCTTGTTTGTAATGTGTGATATTTCTATAACTATTTCTGTTAATTAGTTGCTTTACTTGTGAGAAATGCCTTCTAAGGATGAAGTTCAACTCTTAGCAAACATCACAACTTTCTTTCATAAACACAACTTTCTTTCAAACTAAGTATTTTACTTTTTGTGAGATTTTAATAAGTTTAATAAAATATTCTCTTGTTTCTTAATGAATGCAACAGATTTATTATTTCTTAAGTGGGTATGGGAGAAGAATAGAAGCTAGATAAAAGTATAAATAAGACTTTAGAGACATTCATGAATTAATGTTTTCTTGGTATTTTTTAAAAGTAGTTAAGACCAGAGTAAAACTGTTATTTGGATTATTCGGAATACTATATATTATTTTGACTTTTTGGAATCTTTGAGATGAGGCTTCATAATTTGTGTATTCATTTTATTGTGGACTGTTATCCTCATCTTCAGAGTTGTTGCTGTTGTTTCACCACGTTTCGGACAACTTATCCTTTGGCCTTCTTCAGAGGATGAGTTGACGGAAACTTAATGAAACAACAACAACTATGAAGACGAGGGTAGTAGTGAATGCATATTAAAAGTACTGTTTTCATCTTGTTTCAGCTGATGAAACCTCCGACCTTCTTTGAGTGTATTGTGTTGAACTCTGGAATTTTTTGTCAGACTCTGAAATCTGTATGGAATTTTAAACAGAACACTTTATTCCTTACAGATTTCCAGCTTCCCCAAGATATATCTGAAGAAGGTTGGAGGTTACATTGGCTGAAATTTTGTGGGAATAACACTCAACATGAGAATAGTAGTCCAAAATAAACTAAATTATCAATCCCCATCTCAAAAATTCAGAAAGATGAGTAAAACTGTTATGATTCTCAGTCGCATAGAAGGTATTAATATCTTATCCTAAGAAAAGGATTTGTTTGTTGTCGATTAAAAAAAAAAAGATGCTTTTGTGTTTTGTTATTGAAAAAGAAAAGTATTTGTTTATTGTGTGTTGTCTGGAAAAAAAGAAGAGAATTTATGTGCATGAAGATGCACATGTGTATTCACTTCACAGGCTATGATCGTCCTATTCATGCCGTCCAAAATTCTTATTCGATTCCTTTAATGCTGCAATGAAGGAATTTTTCTTCCAAATAAAACCCACAACTCCAGTTTTAAAACAATTGGCAGAGGTTTATTTTTCTTTGGAGGTTAAAATAGTATGTGTTAACCAAATTAAAATATAAGTCCCATTAGCACAATCTCTTTGGCTTGGAACAAAGTGTAATATCTGTTCTGATGCTATACTTCACCTTTGCTGTCCGTGGTCAGTGAAGGTGAGATCCTTCTAGACTGAGGCAATTTTAATTTTTGTTTCTATCCAGAGTGCTACTTTTGGGGAGCTGGACTTTCCCCACATTAAAAACTGACCTTGCGTCTAACTCTGTCCCCGTGGGCAAGCAAGTAAATAGGAACACAATCTGTTAGCTAAGAGCCCCAAGAGCACACTTTGTTAGAAATATTTGGAAGGTTATTTCTAACTTGTACTTTAAAGTCACAAACATTTTCGTTAAGAAAAATCATCTTGTTTCGGATAAATGTAGTGACACACCAAACAAAGGTAATTATTGCATTCAATCAAATATATTTTACAATGCCAAATACAAAAAAAGAGGTTCTTTGTGTGATTAAAAAAAAAAAAACGGTTGTTCTGGAAGGTTTTTTCCTTGTTTAATAAAGTTAGTTTAGCAGAGGTGAGGTGCTGTTCTCTTTTTTCTTTTTTTTTTGTTAATCAAAATTAACTTCCAACATTTGAGAGTTCTTTCTCCTGAAAGTTCTTTTGTGAGAGTTTATATAGAACCTGTCCTTTTAAATAAAGTGTTAAAAAATCAACATAAATTGTAATAAACTCACTTATGCAAATTGCCAAACATCTTATTCAGAATATTTCCAACTGAGAGAGTCACACTGCTTAATTGATTGCGAGTCCTCAGAAGAAAAAAAAAAACAACTATTGCCTCAAACATCCAACTCTAACTGCCATCCTAATTCCCAGAGCGTTGAGTCTAACTGTATCCTCTTCCTGTTTCCTGGAATCTTTTCATCCTTAACTAAAAATCTTAGATTCTGACCTTTGTTGACATTATTTTATATGAATATTAATACGAACACTAGAGAAAAATACTTATTTTTTCTGCCAATTTTTGACAGAGGATGTCCACTTATTCCAAAATAGTCATCAAATAGCAATTAATCCAACTGCCTTGGTTTTCAAATACAATAAAATGTTGTTTTTTTTTGTGTGTGTCTTATTCTTAAATGTGTTTTGAATGGAGTTACACAAACTCCCTTTTTAATTACACATTTATCTTCCTTGTTTTTGGATGATTTCTTTATTCAACTAGTTCTTACTAATTCTAAAACCACAGATTTTGCTTGTTGAAATACAATTCAACAGACACCAGTTTCTAATTGTTTTATAATTGATGAGTAAGTGTTTGTATGTTAAGCGTTTCATGCTAATAATATCGTCATTGGTGCCAACAAAAGGAAAACGTTCCAAGTCCTTCAAGTGACAACTTGGCAGTGTCTTTTGCATATTAAATGAATGCTTAATTAATTATTCAAGTGATCACATAACAATTATAACAACTCTTCTGTTGAAATACAAGATGTGCAGAAAGAGATTGGCTTGCAAATAATTACATATTCAAAACATGAAGAACTCTTTTACTTCTTTAAAACGGAAGCGGCTCGTCAACGAAAGGAAATAACTGCTAAAATATTATTTGGAATTTATTTTTCTATATAAAATTTGTATAAAACACTGTGATAATAACCTAAATGACCTTTTTGAAAGTGAGTATATTTTCTGAACATCTTTATGTTTCTCAATTTTTTATGATTTTTATTCTTTTATTTGGATTACTATTCTCATCTGCCTCAGTATTAATGTTAGAAGTAAATATATTCCTTCAATATAATTTGCAAAGTAAAATAAAGTTATAAAATATAACAATTTGTTGCTTATGTAAATTTGTATGAATAATTAAAAAGAAGTTTTTTATTGGTTAAAATTAAAATCTGTCTTTTGCACTTGTATTAATCAAGAAAACTTTTTTCTTTTTTAATTCAAAATCTAAAAAAATTCTTTCAACGAGAAAAAACAACAAAATTCTTTCTAAAGGATAGACAGTACTTTAAAAAAGGTCTCACTATTACCAAGGTGTTTGAAAATGAAGAACTTATTTTGGCAAAACTATCCTTTGAAAGAAAAGATAAGAGAAGGCCAAAGCTTAGTGTTGATTTAATTGTACTTTGAGTATCTATGTATTAGTAGCCTGGCAAGGCCACAGAGGGGACAACCAGAGCAGCAAAACTGAAGCTGGCCTGCAAGACACTATATATACAAATGTAAGCAAATTTGTGCATATTTTATTGGTTTGAAAATATAGGTTCTTTTTTAACAATTGTCATAAAATTTTAACCCTAGAATAGTATTATAATCTTCAATAAGTTTGCAAATTTTCATGTAGTTTTGTCCCATAGAACCAAAGATACGAGTATTTCAATATTCAATTTGGGTACTAGTATACGCATTTCCACACACACACACACACACACACACACATATATATATATATATATATATATATATATATATCCAAAACTTCTGGTCTTGATGGAGGGGGAGACTAAAACTTGCTGCTATGGTTTCAAATGATCTGAAATAAGAGCAAAAGGAGACTTGATTTCAAATATTTCTCAATATTTATTTTTACCTACAGACACTCGTGTTTCATGCTTACACAATCATCAGTGTAGGATAACAATTCCTGCTGATCATGAGATTTGAACCCAGCCATGAACCCACCTTCTGCTCCATTTGCTGAACCTCTACCTCAGGGCAACTAAGCAATTTCCATGAGAATGAAGGGAATTAAGAACTATTGAATGGCGAATTCGAGCGAGTATATTAAGTAATCTAGAATGTTTGCACGAATGGAAGTCATGAACATTGCATAGATGTTGCCGATTTGACATAATCTAGAACTTAAATTCTCGTTTTTCTCATGTGTTGTTGAATACTAGGCTGTAGAGTCACAGGTGGTATTGCAACTGAATTCAAATCCTCTGACTTGCAATAATTATCATTTCCCACATTGAAGATTGCCTAAGTATGATACATTAGTGTCTTTAGGTAAAAAAAAAAAAAAATAATAATAAAAAAACAATATATATATATATATATATATATATATATATATATATATATATATATATATATATATATAATCTCAGTGAAAAGTGTAATTATTTTTTGTAAAATCATTTCGGAACAGTATCTTTTTTATAGAAAACCATAATAATATGTTTGCTAAAATAAAATTTATTTTAGTCTGAGTTTTCAAAATTAAAATTTCCTTGTCCAATAAGATATTTCTTTATTTTTTATTTTTATTTTTTTTAGGCTGATGTTAAAGTGGACTTCTTCTTGTTGTAGGATGTATCTGCAGATAAAAGCAATTAAAAATTTTTTTTACTACTAAAACAATTTAAAACATGAATTTCTTTTGTTTTTTTATCATTTTAGCCGCAAGAAAAAGTAAAATATGATACATTGTTTAATTCTCTACAACCAATCAATGGCTTGGCATCTGGAGATAAAGTTAAGCCGGTAAGTATTTCTTTGTCTCTTAGAAAGTAAACAAAAGTAATGTTGCATAGGCAGAGGAATAAGCGGTCACGGTTAGCATGTGCCTGCTGTAAGGAAACAGTGCCATGTAAACTTAGAACCAGACAAGCATGGTTATTCAACTTCTGGCATTGTTGGGAGTTCAAAATGGTTAGATAAAAGAAGATTGATACTTTTTTTGTTCAGGAGTCAGTTTTGTTTTGGATACCACATCATTTACATTTGTTTTGAACTGTTGTCAGTTATCTTTGTTGTTGGCTGAATTACTGCTGCTAATACCAAAAGCGAATGTCTTTGTTTTGAGAGAAAAAAAGCAAAAATAATCCAACATAAATGTGTGTTCTTTCAACTAAATAATTTACATGACTGAAATGGGCATTAATTACCTAAATATATCTTTTAGATAAGTGTGTGCTAGTTTTAGACAAGAAAGTTTTAATATATATATATATATATAAATATATATATATATATATATATATATATATATATTAGCAAGGTGACCTGACGTTGCCTGGGATTGAATGATGATTAATGAAGGTTTCACACTTCCATATTTTTATTGTCATCGAAATCGATGAAATAGACCATTTTTCAATCAAATCTCTTGATTACCTGCTCAAATTTGAAACGCATCACGGTGCACCTGGAGGAAAGTTCACATGCCTCTCGCAGTGACTTATTCCACAATACATTGTAGTCTATTTTGTACTGTAGAGAACTTACTGTTGATTTTATAAAATTACTTTTTATATATGATGGCTTACATTAGAGTTTAAAAGTCAACTATCATGGTTCAATTGTGCACTAAATAGAAACATTCATTTCAAACATGCCCCTGTTTTATCAAAGAACCTACTGTTGATTTTATATGCCTAACCTTACTGATTGTGCGGTGATAATGTCTTGAATTTAAGTTTAAAATGAAAAAGTCAAGTATCATAGAGCAATTTTGCTTTAAACAGAAATGTTCATTTCGAATGTGCCTCTGTCATATTAAAGATCCTACTGTCGATTTTTATGTTGGACCTTTCGGCT
>NC_136483.1:173087071-173352071 GCF_053919585.1 Euprymna scolopes
TGTTGGGTTTGTCGAGGGTGTCTACGTTGTGGGGGCACAAGTGTCTGCAGTTCGTCAGAGCATTCACCATTAAAATACTTATACATATATTCTATGATGTCGGTTCCATGTATGCTTCACTTTCAGACCAACATTAACTTTTTAGAAAATAAAAACAGAAACAAATTATTTAAAAAAAACTGCAACTTATTGGTTTTTTTTGTTTTTTTAATCTTCATCTGTCAGTGAGTTACATTTTTTTTTCTAGAATTTGTTTTTATATTTTCTCAAGGGCAAATACATGTCTATAAGCAAAGTATACATGGAAACTGCATTCTAGAATTTATTTAAACCTTACGTGGACAAACAGAAACATCTCGGCTATGAAACAAAACTGTTAAAACCTGCATATTTTTAAGCAAATGCAACTGTTTCTGAATTTTTTAGATAAGGATTGATAATTTGTATTATTCGGACTACCGTTCTCATCTTGAGTGCTATTTGCACAATGTTATAATTCTGTGCAGATTCCCAAGTTAGATGGAAAGATTCCTGGGTACATCTGATCATCATTCGAATTTCTGTGTGAATAACACTCAAAATGAGAATGGTAGTCTGAATTATCGAAATAACACTGATGTAACTGTTCTTAACAAATGGAAGTTTTTAGATCATTGGAAGAATTTCTCTTGCTTTTTGTATTTAGTAAGTGACTGAAGAAGGATGAAGGTCATCTGAAAATGATGGTTGATTTACTGAATTTTAAGCATAATTTTTAGATGATGAGGATTTTAAATCAATTGCAGACTCGTTCATGTTTGCCATATACACAATCTTCTGGAACCATCTAAAATTCATGTCTTTGAATGTTTTTCGTTTTTAAATTTGATTTAAATGCTATTAATAATCATTGAAAAAATATTATTATATCAAATATTGAACTTTCACGTAGCAATTTAAAACTAAATTGTATAATCTAATATATAAAAGGCTATATGTTGGTCTGCTTGTCTATATATTTTCAAAGTCTATCTCCTCCGAAACTAAAAGTCACAGAGCGGCGGTAGGGGCCTCAAATGATTGGGTTTTTAATGAACCGTTCTTTTATGAGTCTTTAGCTGGTTAAAATAGTTTTAAAGGGTCAAACATTGAAAAAATTGTTGTACATTTTGTACATTCATCTTAGTTTATTTTTAATCAGTTCATATGCGTGTCACGTTGGTACGGTGGTAACGTCACCAGCTTTGAATGCTACAGTTTTGCTTTCGGTTTTGATTCTAGCTGATAGCACCCAAATACATTTTTTTTTACCTTTGAATCCCCCCATGCTTCCGTTCAGTCTTGAAAGACAAAGGATACCCCTTAGGGGTGATAGTGCGTGTAATTGTGAGGCAAGGGTTGCGCAATCTCCAACCACACCTCTCTTGAATCAGCACTGTTTGAGTCCAATGGCAAAGAGAAGTCCAGGACGACTGAAAACAATGTTGAGATAAGCAGAAAGCACATACAGGGCCTAAAAGTCCTAAATGGTCACCCATTTAGGACTGACCAGATTCAATGTTGCTTAACTTTGGTGATCCAGTGGGAACTGGTGTCAACATGATTATGCCATATTTTGAATCACGACTATAATAATATACACAAAATCTGGGCAAATTAAAATATATTTAAGCATATTTTATGACCCAGCAAATCCCCTCCCCCTCCTCTGCTAGTTGATTATAAATGGTTTCTTTAGATACAAATTTAACTTTAACTATAAAATTTGTCTTATTATTTCTAAGTTTGTAAATGTGGTACTTTGCTAATTTACGACCTGATCTCTGGCAACTTTACATCAGCATCTTTCGGCAAGTTACATAATCAGCCAAAAAATGCAGAAGCAATTATCTAATCAGCTGTCAAAAAAAGACTTTTAATGAAAATGTGAAATTCATTAAAGCAAGAAATATTTTTAACACACTGTCAGTGTAAAATCCCCATATCTTTATATTAAGAATGGCTTTCTAAATAGAAAGTCATTCTTAACAGGGAGAAGAGAGGGGAATGCCATGTTTTGAATTAATCATCTGGAAGTCTTCGCTTCAGCATCTTTATACTTCTCATGTAACTTGCTTAGAGATGCGAGTATGAAGTTACCAGAGATTGGGTCATGAACTAGGCAAGTACTGGAAATGTCGATAAATATAATCTTTTGAATTAATGAAAACTCTTTTATGTTAACTTGGTGTTTCTATTCTTCTTTCAGGTGCTACTAAACTCTAAACTTCCTGTTGATATACTGGGTCGAATTTGGGATCTCAGTGATGTAGATAAAGATGGTTTTCTTGATAAAGATGAGTTTGCTGTGGTAAGTTTATTTCATTTTAGTTTTCCGATTACAAAGAATAGATTTAATAAAATAAAGAATGCGTTTGTCCTTTTTGCGTGATTCACCAAATAAAGACCGTTCAAACCTTTAGAAATTAGCTATACTGAAATCAAATCATATTGGATATGTTCTGCTCGTTTAAACCTCAGTCTTGCCCTCTCACCCAACTCTTTAACCATAGGCCACACACCAATGACCTCCAAGCATTCACAACCAAATGCATATACGGTCTATCCTCTTCATACCTGAATCCATATTACAACACCAGTTATTTTTACATCTGTCTTTGTTTCCTTTCAGGAATCATGTTCTTGTAGACAGAGGCTTGTAAAGAATGTGGCCATTTCATCTACAACCTCTTTGTAGAATATCTTCATTTATTGCCATCTTTTCCTACAGCTCCTTCTTGTTTATGGTAATAGATCAGCAGATTGTGTTGATTTTCTGGAAAAGTTTTGGTAAATGCTTGGACCTTCCTCACAGTAGAGGCATAATGCAGAATTGGCTTCACCATTGTATTGACCATAATATTTCTGTATGATATCTGAGACCCACCAGAACTTTGTTTTAGTTGGGAGAAGGTAACCTACACTTTACAAATCCGAGTTTTTGTATCTATTAGGTTGACAAGAAAGTTCTTGTGGAATTTTTAGTTTTGATTTCAAATGATGTATTTTCAAATATGTTTTTGTTATAATACCTTTACTTTATATATTATTTTAAAGAGTGTTTTTTGCTCTATCTAATCATTTAAATTGCAATCATTTTGAAACAATTGTCTTTTTAGGACATTGAATACATGATGGAAAAAAGCAAATTTGTGCAATTTTCTTATTTCAGTTCAAGCTAGGTGAAAAGCTGCTGAAACAGCTTGTGATATTAACAAAGCGTTTGGCCCAAGAACCACTACTGAACGCACAACACAATGGTGATTTAAGAAATTTTGTGATTGCGACAAGTCTTGAAGAAGATGAGCAGAGTGGTCGGCCATTAGATGTTAACAATGATCAATTAAAAGCCTTAGTCGAAGCCAGTCCATGCACAACTGTTTGAGAACTTGCTTCTGAATTAGACGTAACGTATGCAATGATTTCCAACCACTTGAGAGAGATTGGAAAGACAAAAAATCTTTATAAATGGATGCCTCATGAATCGAACGACAAACAAAAGAATCGCAGTTATGAAGTGTCATCTTCCCTTCTATTACACAACAAAAACAACCCGTTTCTTGACCGGGTTGTGACTTATGATAAAAAGTGGGTTCTTTACAACAACATGCGATGCTCAGTTCAGTGGTTAGATGCTGACAGAGCTCCATCACACTTTCTGAAGCCAGAGTTGCACCAAAAGAAGGTCATGCTGACTGTTTGGTGGTCTCATCCATTACAGTTTTTTGAATGCAGGTGAAACCATTACAGCGGTGAAGTACTGTCAACAAATGGACTAAATGCATTAGAAACTCTGACAACAACACCCAGCATTAGTCAATAGAAAAGACCCAATTCTCTTCCATGACAATGGCTGATTGCACGTTGCTAAACCGACCCTGTAGAAGTTGAACAAATTGGGCTACGAAACTCTGCCTCATCCGCCATACTCTCCAGATCTCTCACCTACTGACTATAACTTTTTTAAGCATCTTGACAACTTTCTGCGTAAGAAATGCTTCAAAAACCTAAGCGATATCAAAGATTTCTGTTACTAGAATAAATACACTTGTTTTGCGTTGGCAAAAGTGTATTTGAAGGTACCAGGTTTCTATAAAAAAAATACACCAAACATTGATATTATTGTGTATTCATTCTTTTTGCGGACTGTTATCCTCATCTTCATAGTTATTGTTGTTTTCACCACGTTTCTGCTGACTCATTTTCTGACCGTCTTCAGGTAATTGCTGGGGATAAGTTACAAGACTCAACATTCCTATTCTGTTGCGGTTAATCACCTGAAGAAGGCCATAGGATGAGTTGGCTGAAATGTGGTGAAAATAACAACAATTATGAAGATGAGGATAACAGCCTGAAAAAAAAAAAAAATTGATGCACAAATTATGGAGCCTCATTTCAAAGAATTCTAAAAATTTATAAATTTGATATTTTTATTTTCCTTTGCAAAACTCAAGCCAAAAAAAAAAAAACACTTTTTCTCCACAAAACAACCAAACCAAACACCACGAATAAATATTTAAAGATATAAAGAACTTTAAGCATAAAAACGTTTACCTAAATAATTTGGCATTAAATAATCCTGAAAAGGGTTGGTATGCCATAAAACAAAACAACCCACCAATCAATTTTCTCAACATAGCCAAACCAATGACTGACTGTTGTCAGGAGCTGATCGTGCAATATACTTCACGTTTTGGCATTTATCAACCTTAAAACAGTTGAGTTGCTGTAAAACCAAACTAAACATCTTTTTGTTTTGTTCATCTGAACTTTTCTATGAAAATTAAAAACTTTTGTCAAAATACTTTTTCATCTTTTATTAATAAAATTATCTGATCAAATTTTATGTGTATCGTTATGAATAAGTGTAATTTATAAAATTTAAAAAATGAAAATAGATTAACTAATAATTTAATATATTTAATTAAAAAGAAGTTTGATGAAAGTTTTAGGGTCCTATTTAAAAACTTATTTTGTAAGAAAATCATTTGACTCTTAGTTTCTTATCTTTATATCAAGTCAGGTGTGTTTATATATTTGTATGTACAGGATTCATTCCCAAATGTAATAAATTATAATTATGAATTTTGAAACACTGCTGCTAGCCATAAGAGGTACAAATGTTTAGTTTAGTTTGATGTAAAGGAGTTAAAAGTCAAATCCCTCTTACTTTTTGTGTAATTTCAACAATAAGCATTAGAAATCAACAAATTTTCACCGAATTTCAGTTTCTTTGGAATCTATATAAGTATAAAACTCAAATGACCTTGTAACGAGTGTTGTAACCCAACATCTGGTTTACGACTTCCGGTTGCGCATGTGTACATAAATAATCAATGCGGCAATAAAACGTATTGTTTTACTGTGTACGTTTTCAGCATCCCAATTGTTTTTTTTCGCGTTTAAATTCTCCAAATCAACAATTGTTAATACTTTCTGCATTTTTTTTACATCATTCATTTCCGTATTACGTTTAAGTTATTTTAACGCAATTTTCTTACAAATAAATATACTTTAACCCGTTGATAACCATAAAAGCATTTTACAACAGCGATTTACTCACCGCCTTCATTTTTTAAAAATTTATTCTCCATTTTTTAATACACCTTTCTTCAAAAACATTCATACATTTTCTTCTAGACTACCAACATAAATAAATAACCCCGAAAATGTTTTTTTTAATTTGTGTTACAAATAATCAACGCGGCAATAAAACGTATTGTTTTACTCTGTACGCTTTTAGTGTCTCAATTGTTTTTTTTTTGCCTTTAAATTAAAAGATATATCAAAATTCAAATTTTGATATATCTTTTAATTTAAACTTTAAGTATTATGGTATCTGTTCAGTGCAAATTTACCTATAAGTATGGTAAACCACTTATAATTCAATGGCTGTAAGTTTTTTTATTTTTCAAAAATAAACAATTATAAACAGAACGACTCATAGAAATCTATCTATATTCTTTTTTCATTTTAATATACTTTCATAGAAATGTTTCTGTTATGTCACAAAAAACTATTTTCTTTACGTCACAAGTGTCACACTCATACATTAAATATAGCATACTTACCCAACGGGTCACAGGTAGTCTAGTATTTTATAAAGTTCTTAGGAAAAAATTATATGGGCATAACTTCTCATTCGAAAATTCAGATGTTTTGCTAAGTCCAAAACAAAACATAAAGAACCCCATTTTCCTCTACAAAACAACCAAACCAAACACCATGAATAAATATTTGATGATATAAAGAACTCGAAGTGTAAAAAATCTTTCTCCATAACAACTGAATTTGGCATTAAATAACTTGAAAATGGCTGATTTATTGTAAAACAAAACAACCAACACCATTAATAAATATTTGGAAGTATAAAGAACTTGAAGCATAAAACTTTTATCAGCAAACTGAATTTAGCATTAAATAACCTGAAAAGTGTTGATATACTATAAAATAAAACAGTCAAGTATAGTTACCGCACAAATCAAAATGTCTTTATTTATAGATAATTTATAGAAGTCAATTACAATGCAGTAATGCATTGGATAAACGTTGAACTGGAAACAGGATAAGATAAATGCAAAATTGAAAATATGTTTTTCTGGTTATTTTTTTTTTTTTCTTATTAAAATTTTTTTTTTAATTACAAACTTTACTTGTCTTCAGTGTCATTTGATGGAGTTTTTACGACATATTATTCCAGATGAAAACGTTCCTTCATCAGATGAATACTTAACTCTGTTCATAAAATGTGTAAATAACAGCTGTGTGAATAATAAATGTTTTTTTTATTTTGGCTCAACACTTCTGATGTAGAAGTTGTTGTGTATGAAGAACCTTTGTCTCATGAAATTAAAGCCTCTGGCATATCTCAATTGTCTTATGTAACACAATAAATAATTTGGGGAAAGAATGCATTATTTCATTTTTCTTTAGAGTGAAATATGTTTTTCTTGCAGGCAATGCATCTCGTCTATCGCACATTGGAGAATGATCCTGTACCTACGGTGTTGCCTCCGAAACTGGTTCCGCCATCCAAACGTAAACGGGTCTCAATTCCTCAAGGGATCCAAGTACTGCCTGATGGAATACCAGCCAGAACAGAGTCTCCTACGGTAAGTATTGAAAAATGATTTGAGATAAATCAGCAGAAATAGTGTTTTATGATGTGCTTTCAATAAGTTTTCAGACTTTTTCATGTGGGCACTTTTATTGATAGTACACACATGAAACACTTGTACCCTTCAAAGTAATCTCCTCCAGCTGCAATGCACTTGTTGTACCGTTCCAACAACTTCTGTAAGGCCCCAGGTTATTCCTCTTGTGTGATTGTATCAATGACCTTCATCACAGCCTCTTTCATCTCTTCAATTGTCTCATAACAACCTTGAGCTGAGGAAATAACCAAAAATCACAGGGAGCAAGGTCTGGATTATAGGGATGGTGAGGAACTGTGTTGATGTCCATCTTTGGTTAAATAGTCTGTGACAAGGATGGAGCTGTGGACTGGTGCATTGTCCTGGTGGAAATTCCACTAAACTGATTTGAGGAGTAGGGGCCTCTTCTCAGAGAATCTCTTCCTGAACACTCTTTAAACCTCAGCATAGTATTCCTTGTTGATTTGTCTGTCCAGTAGATCATGCCTGTGCTGTCAAAAAAAAATACTCATCATGTTTTTTGGTGGATTTGCTCTATCTGGCCTTCTTGAGAGAGAACCAGCATGCTTCCACTAGAAACTCTGTCCTTTGATCTCTAGGTCATAGCAGTAGATCTAGCTTTTGTCACAAGTCATAATCAATAAAGCTTATTGGCAAAAGTTATGAAGTCTACAAAATGGTGGCAGTTTGTTGACAATATCAAAGTTTTTAATCCTATGGAAAATAATGTTAAGACCAAAGTGATAATCAGGCATCATACTCTCCAAAAAAGGAAAGATTTATACTGGCCTAGCTTGCATTTCTTGATCTTCAGACTTTGTTTGACCTTGGATTTTATTATTGTTTTATTTTAATTTTGGAAAAACACCATCCACCCTAAAAAACACTCTTACTTTATTTCTTCTCACTAATGCCTCAACCCTCCACCCTTTTTCAATGAAACAGAAGAAGTATTAAAAAAGATGATTATATTTTCCTTATTTAAATTACTTCACGGCAATACCACATTGTTATTTTTAAGGTAATTTAATTTCAAAATAGATCAATTGTATCAAATCGTTTGAGGGTGTAATTTTAATGTTTGAAAGAAGGATATTGCAGAGGTTCATCCATGTTGATCGATATTTTAATATGAAGCTCAGTTTGACCTAGTCATGAAAAACTCTCTCTAAAATTTTATGCTATTTTAATTTTTTATTATTTGAATTCTTCTGACTACTGTTCATCTTCATTGTTATTTTCACATTTTGATGTATCTTGTAATTTGAGAATCTTTCTGTCAAACTCAGAAATCTGCATGGAATTTCGAACAAAACCCTTCATTTAATTCTGTGGGGTAGCATGATCTCGTTTCATCAGCTATGACTAGGTAGAAGAAATTTGCAATTGCATTTTGAGTGTTGCCTGCACTGAGGATTGAATCTTTAACTTTCAGAAGAGTGTAAACTTATCACCCCACTCTCATCTAGAGAGCACCTGGAAAACAGTGGGCAGCTTAACATTTAGCTGAAAGTAATGAGGGCCTTACTAAGCTACATTTTTTTTTTAATAATATCTGTATAGTCATAATGAATATTTTTGTAAATAAAATCGTTTTAAAACAAATTGGGGATCATCTTAGTAAGATCAGGCCACAGAATGAATGTGGTACTTTCCTGACGGTGTCTAGCATAGGTTAAGCTGAACAGTATTTGACAAAATTGGATGACCATCGCCCCTCCCCCCCAAAAAGAAACATACTCTGGCAACACTTCCAAGAGCATTAATGATTCTCTCTCTTCTGATCTGGAACATGTTGTACAATGGGGAAAAGAAGTGGCTGGTTACTTTTAATACATCGAAAACCAAGCCTCTCTATTTTTCATCGCTAACATTTGGTTCCTCACTTTTCTCCAGTTTAAATGTATGGTGCTTTCCTTGAGAAGGCCTTCTGTTTTGATAAGCATCTAAGACCAATTTTCGTTTCAGTCCTGAAGTGAAAGACTTACATCAAATCTGTTGCTAAGGTTACCGGAAAAATGGTTGGATCTTTCTATCACTCCAGAAAGTATCACACACTCCTGATGCAATCCAATACTTTTATAAGAACCAGAGGCAACCTAAAATCGAGTACTGTTGCCACATCTGAGCAGGTGCTTTTTAAACTACTCTCCTGCTTTAACAGAGTAAACAGTTAACTTGTAAATCTAGCAGGGATGTTTATCCTCATCCCTAAAACCTTTTTCTCACAGAAGAGAAGTTTCTACTCTCTTTACTCTATCTTTATTTTTATGATAAGAACTTGATTGCGCTCCAATTTTCTTGTTCATTCACAGCATGAATATGCCTAGCTACAGCTACTGTAAGGTATTTTCTTTTCTTCTTATATGAACCTGGAGTTAAATAGAACTTCCAACAAAATTTCTTTTCAAAAACTGTTAGTCTGTGGAACACAATACCACAGAGCTACTTTCCAACCGACTGCAGCATGATCATTTTTAAGTCCAATGTTAAAAAGTTCTTGTAGAGCTGTCCTATTCAATAATTATATTCTTCTCAAATTCAATTCATCATCTGCAATCCTCATGATGTTAGTTTCATCATTCACCTTTGTTCTTGAGTGGCCTTTAAGATTTGATGAGCAATGACACATTTGTATAAAAATAAATTAAAATAATATTTCGGGCTGGTTTTATGACAAAGTCAATTTAAAAAAAATAGCATATTTCTCCATTGAAAAAAAAAAAGTCATGTAAATATTTTTTCTTTTAGAAGACATTAATTAAGAGAAATGACAGAATGGTAACGAATGAACAAACCAAAAATGGAAATAAAAATTTCCTGGCCAACGCTGAGTAGAGACAGTCAAAATAATATAAGTGATACATTTTCATTAAACTATTTAGGTTCTGTGGTGGATGACTATTTATTTTAATAGATTCTTAAATCAGCCAAACGCCAACCTCTATCCCATCAGCACAGTGTTGCATCCCTGTGTCTGTTTAACAAATACTTAAATGGAATATGCTTTGATGAACTCATAGCACTAGTTTCCCTTCAATGTACATAGTCTCAATTAACTCGACAAGCAGCAAAATCCCACCTCTTTACTGTTGAGGTCTTAAGATACTGAAAAGCCTTCCACTCTCATAGTTTCTGCCCTCTGCTAGACTTTGGCGTTTCCTCCGTTTCGTACTTCCCTGACTGCACTAAAAAAAAGAAGAAAAGTTTAAATGTAATGTGAGACGGATATTTTGCTGCTCAACTCCCCTCATTCCTCTGTTAGACATAATCCTCAATAGTAGCCCCTTATGTTCCTAGTAGTAATATGCCTAAAATTAAAAAAATAAAAATGAGTAAAAAAAAAAAAGAATCATGAGTTTTAAATGTGTGCAGTATTTCTTGTTAGTTGTGTTGAGAGTATATGACTGTACAGATGCTGTAAGCAAACACTTTATGTGTATAAATAAATTTCTTGGAGTATAACTGATGATAGACTGGCATCCTGTCAAAGAGATAGTTACGTCTGTCTGTTTCCTTTCGTTATTTATTTTTAATTGATGAAGTAAAATCTTAGTTTGGGATATTATTTTGTTTGTTTGCAGGGTGTACCCTGGGTCGTGGGTCCGACAGAAAAGGCGAATTATGACATCCTTTTCAAGAAGACAGATACAGACATGGACGGATATGTATCCGGGAATGAAATTAAAGACGTGTTTTTGCAGAGTGGCTTAGGGAATAACACTCTCGCTCATATTTGGTAAGTTCACATTGGTTGCCCTTTGCAAGTCTGCAGAAAAATTTACTCAAATGTGTTAACAGGAACTGAATAAATGTCAAGCAGTAAAAAAAAAAACAACAAAAAAAAAAAAAACAGGAAGACCTAATCTTGAATTGGTGCAAAAGTTTTTGCGGCTTTAAAATTTCATCTTGAAAATAAAAACGTGTGTGTGTTTTAAAAATCTTTATTCATAACTATAATGGACTTTGCTCTCATCTGTCAACAAGCTTATAAATGCTTCACTTCTTTAGGTTTTGATGTGAAATATGAATCTAACTCATGTTCAATTGCATCTCCTGATGTTAATGTAAGACCATCTAAATGACTTTGTAATCCTCAAAATAAATGATAATCTGAGAGTTTGGTCAGGTGAATATGTAGAATAAAGCAAGATTTCCCAACTAAATTCTCTAAGAAGATCTTTGGTTAATAGTGCTTTTTGAGAATGGGCATTATCATGATAGAAGATGGTTCCTTTTCTGCCGACTATAGAAGGCCATTTTCAGGTCAAGGTAAGTTAGAATATTGCAGAAAATTATGACTGCTGCTTTAATAATTTGAAAGAGAAATTTATAAATTAATCCTGCGAATATAAGTAATAGCAATATGCTTAAAATGTATCATGGTACTATGTTTTAGTAATAAATATATTTGTAAAATTTATAAATTAGTCCTTGTGATATGTTTAAGTAATAACAATATGCAAAAAATACTTTACAATTGTTTAACATTCTGCAAATACAAATTGGCGAAAAGAAAAAAACTTGCACCGTCCTGATAAAAATTTAGAGTTCAATTTTACTTCATCATTTCCTAAGATTTTCCATCCCTACATTAAAAAAGAATTATTTCTAAATATAATATATAAAAATTATAAGACAATTTTATGCATGTGTGTTACAGCAAAGTTGTTTTAATCACTATTAAATTATTTTATTGTTTTATTTTATCGTTTTGCATTTTTTATTTTGGTACTCATTCAGAACCTGATCCAAAGTTATGTTTGCATTTCCCAGCAGTTCATAATAAGCCGCTGGAAAAGCAACTGGAAAAGATGATGCAATAGGGCAATCAGCTATCAGCAGACAATGTTTTCATTAAAAGGAAAAAAAAAAATGCTTATCTGATACTATTCTTGAATAAAAATTGTTATATTATTTTATTTTCATTTTTTGGGATCCTTTGTGATGAGGCTTCATAATTTGTCTATTCTTTCTTTTGCAGACTGTTATCCACATCTTCGTAGTTGGTGTTTCACCACGTTTTGGACAACTCATCCTCTGACCTTCTTCAGGTGATAAACCACGACAGGATAGCAATGCTGAGTCTTGTAACTGTATCCAGAGTAATTACTTCCTTCCATAGTTATTGTCTGACCATGTTTTGGCCAACTAGTCCTGTGGCTTGCTTGGATAGGATTAAAACCACTATCTTCAGACAATACTCACCTGGAACCATAGATTCAACACCTCTATCCATGGCGCAGTGGTTAATCACCTGAAAAAGGCCAGAGAATGAATTGGCCAAAACATGTTGTGACAACAACGACGGAGATGAGGATAACAATCCATAGAGGAATGAACAAAAATATTGTTTTCTATCATAGTTGTTTTCGTAAAAATTTTTTTTTCATCATTACAAAAATAGTCTTCTTTTATTAAAGCTTTCTTGCAAAAATTTTTTTTATACAAACTGATAATTTACCCCCCCCCCCAAAAAAAGCAAACAAACTTGATTTTTGTTTATAGTTATTCCCATGTTTTCATGTTTAAAAAAAAAAAAAACAGACTTATTTCCTATTATTTCCTTAAAACATTTGCTGAAAGACAAAATTTCTTCAGAATAATATTTTTTTCATATAATTCAACTTACTATAAGTTTTATATTCCTGTGTTAAAGTTTTGTCTTCAGCATTTTGAATTTATCGTCTAGCAGTGTTTGAGTTGGCTTTTTCCAGCAACTTTTCCAGCTGCTTACTGTAAAATGCTGGAAGATGCGGACATGGCCTTGTATGAAGTTCTGGATCAGTATCTTTATGTCAGTATATAATAATCGATTAATAGGTAATAATAATAAAAAAAATAGTGTGTAAAGTTACGTTGATACATGAAAATGCACACACATGAGGTTGTCTCATAATTTTATCAATGTAGAAGGAATTAATTTTGTTTTATTAATAATTTTGACAAAATTTTATCATCAACAGGTCATTATGTGATATGAAAAATACAGGCAAGCTGAATGTTGAACAGTTTGCCTTAGCAATGCATCTGGTTAACGAGAAGAAGAAAGGGGTTAATTTACCTACACAGCTCACTCCGGAGATGGTACCGCCATCCTTCAGGTCTAAGGCTAATAACACAGGACCTGCCGCCTTTGGAGTTATGGTTAGTAGCATTTTTCATCTTCTACATATTTGCACACATAGATGTGTGTGTATCTATATATTGTTGCAATTCGTTTGATGTCCGCCACTATTTAACGATGGATATTACTGCATGTGTTTTTGTTGTTTAAAGCTTGTTTGTCCCCCCTTCTCTAAAATTGTTTGATATTTTTTGCGCTATTTTTTTAATTTGAAGCTGAACTGCCTAATGCATTAATAATTTAAAGAAAAAGAAGTCTGTTTTATGAGTTCAAACTTTAAAAACAAAACTGTAACACTAATAAGTATGTGTTCAATTAGAAAGCTGAATGAAAATATTTGATAATTTGATAATTATTATTCTCAGCTTTGTATTATTTGGATTCTTTGGACTACTGTTTTCATCTTGAGTGTTATTTTCACAATATTTTGGTCAACGTAACCTCCGGTGTATCTTGTTGAACTTAGGAGTCTTTCTGTCTTGTTCTGTAATCTGCACAAAATTTCAAATGGAACATGCTCTTGTTCCATCAGCCATGATTGAATAGAAGTTCTAAATAATTCGCAGTTGTATTTTGAGTGTTACCCACACTGAGGATTGAACCTTCAATCTCCAGAAGACTGTAACATGTAGTGCAATTTTACCACTATGCCATGGATCAGCAAATTCCATGGGGATTCCAAATTTTAACAGAAAGGTTCCTGAGTTCGACTAGATACAGTTAAAGAAACATCGACCAAAATGTTGTGAAAATAACACTGACGATGAGAACAGTAATCTGAAAAATCTAAATAATACGAATAATCAATCAAAAAATCAAAAATTCAGAAACATTCACATCTTGGTTGTTGTTTTCATGTTTTGTCTGATATGACCTCTGACCTTCTGGTGCATCTTTTAAAACTTGAGAACCTACATGTAATTTCTAACTGGACTCTTTATTTAATCCACAAGAATAAATTGTTCTCATAATGTCAATATTGAACTGTAGCACTATGGTTAAAGGCTTTAAATGACAGTCGCATTGATTTTGAACGTTCAATACTTTCTATAGGTGATAATATATTAGAATAACATAGTAATTAACACTTTTAACTGGCCATGATTGACAGAACAAGAACAGTCTTCTCCTGTGGATTAAATAAAGGGTTCAAGGTGCTTGTCTATATACCCCCCCCCCCGGAAAATAAAACAAAAATAAAGAAAAAACCCCTGTTAAGGAAGCAGAAATGCGTCATTGAATTCCTAACAAAAATACACTGAGAATGTTGACTATGCAGAAAAATAAATTTTGGAACACAAAAGGTTGCTCATTTTAATGGTACCACTCCCGTCTTTGTAGCTCTTCAACTTTTTGAGTTAAAAAAAAAATAAATAAGAGGCTTTCCTTTTGGAATGATCCATGTACATTTTAAAGATTTTTCTTTATTTTTGTTTTTCTGAAGAGGAAAATTATGGATTCATTTCAAATTTCCATGGAGTTTCTCAGAGTTCCAAAAGATGTACCCAAAGAAGGTCCGAGGTTACATCGATTGAAATGCTGTGAAAACAACAACAACCAAGATGAGAATAGTAATCTGAATAATCCTCATCTCTAAAATTTGAAAAATCTGATGTAAAATAAAAACAATATGTAATAAAAACTATTACGTTAGAATATAAACAAGGCCAGTCGTGGGTGTCACCTTAACCACTTAGCTGACGAGCCAAACGGTCAGTGAAGGCTGAATTTATGAATAACTCATTTCTTCAACTATGCAATAAATTGGATTTTTTTTTTTTCTAACAAGAGAATCCCTAATTATCAAGTCCCAAAGGCCACTCAAGGTAATTGGTTATTTAATGTCAGTTAGCAGATGAGACAACACTATAGTGATTGGTGATAGTAGAAACTGGACAATATTTGATTATTTAAGAGGATGTCTCCACAAGTACTTATTTACATTGGACTTGAAAATGACCATGTTATATTCATTCGGAAAGCAGCCCCATGATATTGTGTTCCACAACCAGGTAGTTTTAAAAAAGAAACATTGCTCATGGATGTTTAATTTAGTTAGAGAGAGAGAGAGAAACTTGACAGTGTTTGTAGGTAGATGGGTTTTTGTTGTAAAGGTTTTACAGAGGAGAACCATAAATAGAAACTCAATTGAACAATTGCCATGACAGTAACGATAGAGCAGAGAAATACTTGCAATGTCTCTTGTATAAGAAAGAAGTAGTAGAGAGGAATTTTACCGAATTTCCGTTACTAACGATTACTATATTGTCCAATTTCTACTGTACACGCTTTAACTCTTATCCTCGAGTGGCCTCTTGGCCTTGATAAGTGGTCATGCCTATGTAAAAAAAAAAAAAAAAAGGAGAAAAAAAACATTGTTTATATTCTCATTTTTAACCTGAATGTCTTTAAATTTGTGGCGGGTGTTACGTATAATAAACATGTTATAAGAGCAAACATAGGAATTGACAAATACAGCCTTCATTGAGTGTTAGGCTCATTAACTAAATGCTGAAATGACACCTATGACAGGTGATCCCTTTTTTCTTGAAGCGCAGGTTTGACTCCTGTACGAGTCTTATTTTACTCTTTGAGGTTTTCTCCTAGCCCTGTGTATTAGATTAACTGTTTATTTAATGTATTCATGCAACTCTTACCAGAAAAGCAGTGAGATACATACTACAGTGCCATGCAGGTAAATTGGGATATTTTTGTTTCTTTTGAAATTCCCTGATTTAAAGGATAAAAGTAGTATAATGATCATTTTTAACATTTATTTTTGTAATCCTTACAATCTATTTAACATAATTATTCAATATGATCCCTCTTTACTACAATAATTTTGGAGATACATCAGGCAAAACTTTGAACAACTCCTCTTCACTGCCTCAGCATCTAGATTCCAGAATGTTCTTCAAATGGCTGCTTTCATAGAGTTAATATTAGGGTGTGGATTAACGTTAGATTTTCTTTCAATCATGTTAAATAGCAAATAGTTGCAGACATTTAGATTTGGAGAGCTACTCGGCCAAATGTCCTTAGGGACAAACCAGAGAAAATTCTCCTTTAGGTAAGTCTGGGCTGGTCTTGCTCCATGCACTGGTGCAGAGTCTTGAACAAGTACTACTTTGGTAGCATCATAGTATCTACAAATCCAGGACGGCAAAACATCATTCATAATCTTCAAATACTTTGTTGTGTTGATTTTATGTCCTTATCATATTTACATGTCACTTACATCACTTGCCACAGCTGCAAAAATCATCACAGGATGACCATCTGATTGGTCACAGGCCGTAACTTGCATGGTTTGGTGATTGACAATTTTGTCCACAATGAACTTTTTCTTGTCAACAAAAATGCGAATATGTCCGCTTTTCTTGATGATTGAGAAGCTTTGGACATCTTTCAACACTGATGGCTTTTGAATGGACAGTGAGGAGATTGCAACATCTCATGTAAAAGCTCATCTCAAAATCTTCATTGACTGCTCTGCTGATGGTTCTGTGGCTAACATAATGTTTTTTGGCCAATTATGACATTGACAGAGTTGGGTCTGCCTTTATCTACCTTTTTAATCAAGAAAAGTTTTGTTTCATTTCCAATGATTGCGAGGGCTATAGCAGCTTTGTTAAACTTTAACCTCTGCATCAAACTTTGTCAGAACTCAATAAACTATTGTCTTTTTGCTAATTCCACCATGTTTAAGGAAACTTATTCAAATTTTATTGAAATATTACAAAAATATGGTTTCAAGATTATCTGAAAAAAATATCATTATAGGAATAGTTACCTGCGAGACCCTGTATAATTCCTATGTTTACTATATAATTAGTAAGTATGCATCCAGTTAGAAAGTGGGATGGAAAATTTAATATAATAAATATAATAAGTAGTAGTAGTAATGTATATCATAATTATGTTGAAACACTGGTTCCCAATTAGATCACTTAAGTTAAGCAATGTTAAGCTGAATCAATACTAAATGAGTGACCTAGGAATATCAATTGACTTCTACTCACTATATTCAGATTTGTTATTAACCATTATTATTTTGATATTGTCTAAAAATTCCAAATTTGGACTAAACAACTAAAGTAGGGAATATCCTTACATATTTTATGGAAACACTTCAAAAACTAAAATTAGGTGATCATTTAATGAAACTTTATAAAACAAATCAAGCTAATATCTTCAATATTGAAAACTCTATTGATGGATGACTAATGGCTATATACAAGGTGACACCCCTCTCCCTCACCCCAAATGCATGGAATTGTTACTAAAATTCACAATCCTTTCTGCAGTTGGCAAAAATAGACATCAGCTTGTGTTTTAACTTGTCCATCCAGTTTTGATCATAAATTTCCAACAGTTTCTGTTTTATTGCTACTAAATATACACATTTCATAGTTTTGTTTAATTTGAATAAACTTTGCACTTGAGGAACACTTTTCCAAGAGTTTAACACTAAAGGATTATTTCAAATAATTTACTTATTTAAATAATATTTTTAATGAAAGTCTTTTAAAATTATGAAACCACTCTACTAAAAATGAAGAAGCAAAAACCAATAAATCAATGTGTGAAATTTTCAAATTAAATTTTTTTTAAACTGACAGTGATACAGCCAATTGAAATATAATCCGTGATTTTAATATTCTCTTAAAAGAGTTGCGGATCGTTTTTACTTCACATAAAAATAGAAGTACAGTAAGAATAAAATGGAAGTAATTATCTGTTGACACTTTTTAATTTAATTTTTAAATTCATTCATAAAAACGAAAATTCAAAAAAAAATAAAAATACTTTTTAATTTTAAATACAATTCTAATTAAATGTTTTTATTTTATTTTCTTAATGAAATAAAAAGTATCATTACATATAGATATATTCTCTTCATTTAATCCAACATGCATAATTGTTAGTCTATGGTGACAGTCGATAATGGTGAAAGAAAGTATGGACAAAAACAGTATCTTACAAATCTTAAGAAAATTTATTTTTAAAAATATCTTCCATATATCAAATTAGTCAATATGAAACTTTCTGCTAAATATTGATAAAAATATGTGGGATGGTGTAACATCTTTAATAAATTTGTGAATGAAAAATTGTGTGTGTGTGTATATATATATATATATATATATATATATATATATATATATATATAATATAACTACTTAATTTACTCACATGAAATCGATATACGAAAGTATAAATTTATGCGTAAACTTTAAGTATTTACTTCAAAAATGCTCAATACGTAGGTAGAGCTAGTTAGTAATTTATAAAATATATATGGTGATTAAGCTACACTGAATATTCCGCGTTTCATCCACTCTAGGACTCTTCAGGCTTATGCGCATAAGTCTGAAGAGTCCTAGAGTGGATGAAACGCGGAATATTCAGTGTAGCTTAATCACCATATATATTTTATAAATTACTATATATATATATATATATATATATATATTATGATGTGATAAACACCTCTCACTGTCAAAATGAACTAAGTCGACGTATGTACTTTTTTTTCTGAATTATATACACACAATTTATAACCTTATTCTGACCTAGATAATTATGGCAGTGATGGGTGATTACGAGGGCTATGACAACAGCATATTCTTTTCCTCGTTTTGATTCTCAGGTATATATCCATTGATATCTTATCAGTTTTTATGTTGAGTGATGTGATTCTCGGTTGATTAATTGCGTCTGTGTCAGATATATACTCGAGAGTAAAAACAATGAAAAGAATATGCTGTTGTCATAGCCCTAATGATTACACAACAACTATACATATATTATGATGATAATTCCAGGTTAATATTTTTTAAAGGTGAAGCAACCAATGAAGTTTTAATGAGGTTAATGCAAAAGTGCTTAATACCTAAGTAGAGCAAGATACACTTTTTATTTGTATAATCATAAACATTTATATGTCGCTACACATTCATGAGCATGTTTTGGTCATCCAATTACTAGAAAGGTTTGGCTGATTGAAACCTGCTTATGAATGTGTAGTGACCTATAAATGTTTATGTAAAACAAATAAAAAGTATATTACAATGATAAAATAAAATCGGAGTTTTCATTGTTTATCGGACAAACCAAGTATATGCTGAATTGGACTAATAACATGAAAAATCAAAATTTGTATGAGAACAAATCTTGCACATATAAAAAGCTCAATATTCTTTCAGATAGAACTCTATAACAATAATAAATTATTAAAAGGAACTTATATTACGTTAAAGTAAACCTCTTTTAATTATATTGTTATTGAAGGCTATGTCAATGTTTGGCAGATGGTGCAGATAAAATATACAAGTACTAGCGGGGGGGGGGGGTCGGTACCCGGCGTTGCCCGGGTTTTTAGGGGCGTGTGTGGTTGGGTAAAATGAAAACAAAGCGAAGTAATAATCCTGTTTAAATATTATAAAAACAAACAATGTTAAAAGTATTAAAAAAGAAATTGTGAAAAAACAAAAAACAATTATAAAAATGAATGTAATGCAATACGAATGGTCTGGCAGTGCCCGGGTGTTTGAAAAATCCCCCAAAAATTGGAGGGGGGGGTCGAACTAGTATCATTGAGGCAAAAAAAAAAACAACAAAAAAAAGAAAACGTTATGAATTAACTAAAAAGTGAATTAGGTCAAATATCAATTCCGTAGTGAAGTTTGTTTTGGTTTAGTTTCAGTAGTCCTGCATCGCACTCGAATTCTAAATGAATTTATTTGTTTTAATTTTAATTTAAGTGTAATGCAAGTGAAATCACGATATCGTTGCGTTGTAATAATAAATATTAAAGAATGAATTCTTTGTGTAGAAGTAAATGTTGAGTTGAAAGCACTAATAAATAAAGGTCATAGTTAGATTTCATGGTTAGAGTCATTAAAACCGGAAGTAAAAACCGGTTAGTCCTGCAGGTTGCGTCTTACACTAACAAAAAAAACAAAAAGAAAACAATAATAATAATCGCATTTTCGGGTTTTTTTAAAAAATTATTTTTATTTTATTATAGGAAAAACAGAAAGCATAAATCAGGGGAAAAAGATAAAAAAACAAAAACCAAAATACGGCATAAATAACCTTGTACGATTCCAAATCAGTGTTTCCTCGTACTGTTCCTTGTGAACGTATCCGCTGCGGTGTAAATGAGGAGCGAGGAAAGGAGGAATCTAATATAGAGAAAAGATGTTGCAATTTCCATTGAATCTAACCGATTTTGGCAGTGGACTCTCACCCGAAAAAATATAGGAATGTAACATTGTCGAGGAACTGTAGAGGTAGTAGCCCTATAGCACACCTCAGATAATGTGTTACAGTTTGTACGCATTACATTTGCATGTTATGTCATGGTTTTTAATCCTATTAAGGTCAAAGTCGGAGGGGAAAAATGAGTTCATTTTATTTATATAGAAGATAGATACATAGAAGATAAAAGAGATATATTATATTTAATTATGGCAGGTGTTGTTCAGCAAGTTCTCATCTATTCTTTGTTCCGTTTGTTTTTTGTTTTTTTTTACATGGGAATCACCACTTATCAAGGCCTAGGAGCCACTCGGGGATAAGGGTTATTGTGTGTACAGTAATCACTGGGATAGTATCGTAGTAATAGTTAGTATTGGGGATTTGATAAGGTGTCATTACTTAAGGGGATGGTTCATCAGGAATTTGTTTGTGTTGGACTTGAAAACATCCAAGTTGAATTCGAGGGGGAAACAGGCAAGCGGCAGAGAGTCCACAGCTGTGCAGTTCTAAGAAAGAAGCTTTGTTCATGGAATCTATGTTTTGATTTAGGCACGGATAAAGAGTGGGGAAAATTAATGACAGTGGCTTCAGCTAGTTGGGTGTTTTTCGTGAAAGATTGGCGAGGGGGGACCAGAGAATGGAGCTCAGACGAGCACTTGCCATGGAAATAACGATAAAACAGAGACAGGCTCGCAATGTCTCTTCTGTGGGAGAGAGATTGCAGGGAAGAGAAAAGGTCATCTCCCACCAAGCCACAAAGTCTATTTTGTATTCTGTCAAGGCAGGATAGGCTGTTTTTTGCAGCTCCTGCCCAGATGTGGCAGCAGTACTCCATCCTTGGATGTACTTGGCTTTTATACAGATAGAGAATTGCATCATTAGTGAGATATCTTTTGGAGCGGTAAAAGGATCCCACCATTTTCCCAACGACCTTGGTCACAAACTTGATGTATGTGTTCCATTTCAGATCAGGAGTGAAGGTCAAACCCAGAAACTTATCAAAACATGGGGCCTCTCCTAGATGAGAGCCATTCATTTCAATCGATGCCAGATGGGGATCAGAGCGTTTATGATGTAATGATAGGAGCTTGGTCTTAGATGCATTAAAGGTAACCAGCCACCTCTTCCCCCCACTGAACCACGTGCTCAAGATCTGAGGAGAAAGAATCAGAGAGAACGTTGTCATTTACAGCCTTTAATGTGTTGCCATAGATAGTCGTGTCATCAGCATAGATGTCAACGTATGATTTTAGTATGTGTTTTGGGAGATCATTGATGTAGATCAAGAAGAGAATTGGACCCAGGATGGACCCCTGAGGGACTCCAGCATTAATACTGTGGGCTTCTGATTTCTGCCCATCAACCACTACTCTTGTGAGCCTATCAGAGAGAAATTATTTAATGATAGAGAAAACATTTCCAGTTATACCGTAGCTGGAAATCTTGTGAAGTAGACCCTTATGCCATACCTTATCGAAGGCCTTTGATATGTCAAGAGCAATTGCCCTAGAAATGAAGCCTCTGTCGAGAGATTCGCTAATTCTATGTGATATAACTGTTAGCACGTCTGCTGTAGATCTAGCAGAACGGGAGCCATATTGCATGTCACTAAGAAGGTCATTTCTGCTGAGGTGGTTGACTACTTCTCTATTTAATATGGATACCAGCAACTTACTCATGACACTATTGGTCTGTATTGAGAGGGAGATTGCTTATCACCTGAATTCTTAAATACAGGGCAAACTGATGAGATTTTCCAGGGTGTTGGAAAGTACTTCTCCTTAAGGCAACGCTTAAACAGTTTGGTAAGTATGAGAGAAAGTTCTGGTTGCAGCTTTTTTAATACTATAATTGGAATACCGTCAGGGCCAGTTGCTTTACTGGAATCAAGGTTCTTGATTAGCTTGGTGACCTGACACACCGATATTTGTATGTTACCTAGCGTGTTGTGTGTTGTAGGAGGAAATACTGGGAGTTGATGGCCTTCGTCGCATAGGGTAGAATTTGCTGCAAAGTTCTTGGCAAATAGTTTGGCCTTGTTGGATGCTGATGAGATGACCTCTGGGCCATTGATAATGATTGGGAAAGAATGCACCCTTCTGTTCAGGATCCTATTTGCTATTTGCCAGAACTGGTGGGAACCAAGCCGCTGCTCAGCTACTTTGGATTTAACGGATTGAGCATATAGCTCTCTTGCATTTTTATTACTCTTTTACAGTGATTGCTGGCAGTCCTAAAAACAGCTTTAGTCTCAGTGCATCTATTAAGTTGGTAGCTATGGAAAAAGTGATTTCTGTGTGCAATGGCAGCAGCACATTCAGGGGAGAACCATAGCTGGCTGTTAGGTTTTTGTTGGAACTTTTTGGATGGTATGAATTGGTTTATGTCAACAAGTAACCATTCGGTCAGGTCTGATACTATAGAGGACACATCCTGTTTAAACATGGAATGGAGAGGTAGATCAGATATGAATGTACGGAAGCTATCCCAGTCAGCCATAGAGTGTCGGTATACAGTACGGTGAAGAGGTACATCTGTAGACTTATTATATTTCATTTTTATCAACTGATACAACTGAGTGGTCGGAGGATCCCAGAGGAGATAGAACGGCACATGAGCATAGCTCCGGGGAAGTGGAGAGAAAAAAGTCTAGAAGGCTTGCGTACTGACCGGTAGTATCGGGCACACGGGTGGGCTCGTGAACAATCTGAGTGAGGTCATAGGCAATGGCAAAGTCATGACAGAACCTCCCCTTGTCATCTGTTTTATTTAAGTGGGTCAGCCATTCCACATTGTGGACGTTGAAGTCACCGCAAATGTGAATGTTAGCAGCAGGATGAGCAGACAGGATGTTGTCAATTTTCTCCGATATACTCTTAAAGATAGTAACTCGGCTGTTGTAGGGGCGATAGAGGGAAAAGATAAATGCGGTAGTGTAGGCAAGTGCAACCCGGAAGCACATATAAGGTAAGTTAGGGTCTTCTCTGGAGATATCCCTGCCACACAGGAAGCCATCTTTAATGTAAGCACATATTCCATGCCCATGGCGATCTTGGGGGTCAGTTCTAGTTAATTTGACTCATTCATCTAATGGTTTGCCGTTTTGATATATCATTGTAATACAGATTCTTATTCAAGTTGTTTCTTTTCAAGAATTGCAAGATCGTGGAACTCTCTTCCTGCTCACTGTCTTCCTCTTACCTACTTTTCAAGACTAACGATAATAGGCATCTCGTCTTTCATCTTTCATTCTCGTTAGCTCCTTACATTAAGTGGTTTCATACCTTTTCTGCATTGATTTCAGTAAAAAAAATTTTTTTTTAAATATCGATGTCGGACATTAATTAAATCACAGAATCATTGTTTTTTTTTGTTTTATTTTTCATTAAGTTTGTATGTTTTTATCTATATTATATTTATCTTAGTTTGTCTATTCCACTTCTTCTTGGAGACTACTCCTCCAATCTTGCTGAAATTTTGCATAAACCTTTATTATGATTAGGTGCAACAAATTAAGTACAGTAGAACCCCAGAATACGATGGCCCTAGGGTACCTTTTTTTTTCAGATAGAACCTCAGGATACGGTGGCCCTAGGATAGTTTTTTTTTTTCAGGTTATGATGTGGAATACAATGTTTTTCTTACCTCTGGTTACTGTATTTGCATTGCCATACAATGTTATTCATGATATTTGATTATATACATGTACATTATATACTGTACTGTATTTTATTACTAATTTTTAATGCCATATCCTGGGGTTCTACTGTATTATGGTATCTATTTGATTAATATAAATTAGTATTTAATGCAATTGTTATAAAGTTCTTATTCTAAATCAATGGTCTATAACTTTAGCCCATTTTTAATAAGCTAAAATGTCTAGTATTTTAGATTTATTGTCTGCCATGCATTGTCATAATCTGCAATAACAATACTTTATACACTGTACACAATGCTTTAAGTAAACTACATTACTGTGCTCTAAATATAAAGAAGTAATCAAAGTCACGATTGTTTTAAACATAAATTGCACAATCTTAAGCAGATACAAAAAAGTAATGTCAAAAATAAATTCAGCCTGTGCTTTTTTTTGTATTATTTCTGTGAAGGTTTACATTTTATTCTTTATTTTGTATTTGCAAAGCTTTTTACCCCCTGTGTAAAATAAATCACTCCCCCCTCCCGTCTGTTTTATGCTATTTTTCTTTGTTCTATGTCTTTCCCCACCCCTGTGGCCAATTATTGTGTGTAGCCTCATCGCATGCCTTGCTTCACCGCATGGTTGTTATATTTCAGGATGAAGATGCTACCAAGCCTTTCGGCACGTACGATGATAGCAACAGCACAGACACTGAACACGCACCCGACGAACAAGTGATTGTTTTATTTTTGTGGTTTTATTTCTTTTGTGGTTTTTTGTTTGTTCTACTTTTCTATAAAATCAGTATTCAGCACTTTTTTTTATTTATTTTTATTTTTTTGCTATTTTCACCTGCTTTTACATTTGCCTGCTTCTCTTTTTTTTTTTTTTTTTGGCCAGCATTTTTACAATTTGCAAATATTACCATGCAGTTATTTCTTGGGTTAATGCCTCTTAGCTTTATTGGATGCTTGTGTAAATTGGTGATCTTTTAAACTAACTGACACATTTCAGACGAAAACATTATTACTGTTCTGGTGTGCCTACTGTATGAATAATAATAAACTCATTCACTTACTATAAAGACCGAGGGAATAAATCTCGCAGCATTAACACACAGGTTATGCACAAGTCATGCACACGTGGGTTTGTTTTCTGTTCAATATATTTATTTCTACTAATTACCGAATTGTGTTTTTCTTCTGGATTCTTATGGGACCACAATATGTACATGCTTACATGTTATGTCGTAATTAGTATAAGTTCCAAAAATTACAAAACGTGATCCTGTAAAAGTATTTTAAATAAAAAAAAAAATAAAAAAATCAGTCACAATTACGTTCCAGAATCTTGTGTTTATAAAATGGGGGTACGTATTCATTAAGTCAAGATTATTGATTGCAGTTACCTTCCCCTGGATCTTGCAAACTCTCCATCATTAAAACATGATAAAACTATAAATCGCTAAACTCAATAATTTTTAATTTTACTTGTAATTATTTTTCTAGTGGATTATTTTTCATAATTTTTAGAATTTATACTGATTTTGACTTGACATATAAGTACATAATAATGTTTTCACCTGAAATGCATTGGTTTAAAAGCTCATCAATGTACACAAACATTCTTTTTTTGTGTTGCTATGATTTGATAAAAGAAGTTTTAAGGATTTTTTTCATTATCAATTGTACTTTTCTCAGCTCTATCAGTTTGCATGGATCAGTCTTTAAGATCGAACATCCTAAGGGTTTTGTTAAAATTTAATTTTTATTTTATTGGTCATGTGATAATTAAGGGTACATTCTTAAAAAAGTATATGTGCTTGTGCAGTTTAATGATATTTTAAACTAATGCATTTCAGGTGAAAACATTACATACTTACATGTCGAAATTTGTATAAATTCCAAAAATGATCCAATAGAAGATATGGTAGATGTATTTTTAACAAATTGTCCACAATTATGTTCTGACATTGTGTTTAAAAATGGTGGTCTCTAAATTAATGTCAAGAGAGGTAAGTTAGTTTGTCATACTGAATTGGTTGCACAACTCTTCCATATTAAAACATACATTAAAACTCGATAATTCGATAAAATCTATTTTTACTTGTAATTATTTTTCTACTGGATCATTTTTTGTAAGTTTTATAATTTATATTTATGTTGACTTGTACGTAAGTATATAATAATGTTTTAACCTGAAATGCATTGGTTTAAAGCATCATTAATCTGCACAAGCACCAAAATATATAGTAAATTTTATTCCGTCCATATATTTACAATATGCATTTAAGATGTTTTGAAAGAAACCTTAAGACTTTTTATAACAAAAATTAACATATTTTAGAAAAGGAACTAAAAAATTGATTAAAAAAAAAAAAAAAAAAGCTGAAGACTCCAATATTCCTTTCTTTGATTTTCTCAACAAATATTCAAATTATGCTATCTTAAAATCATAGTTCTTATTCTAATTATTATTTAAAATCAAACTGCATAGTGTGTTGTGTGGTGTGGAATTATGGTTAAATAATTTATATTTAAAAATTAGGGATTTCATATGAAACCAATCCAAAAAGTAAATCAGAAGTTCTTAAAAAAAAAAAAATGTGCCTTTTTTTATTTTATTAGGGAGACACGGCTTACCTTGGCTTAAGGGCCACTTGGGGATAAGAGTTAATGAGTGTTGGGTATATTCATGATCAGTAATGGTAAAATTTGTGTAGGGTTTGATTATTTAAGAGGACGACTCAACAAGAACTTATTTACATTAGACTTAAAAGTGACTATGTTAAAGTCAGTTCAGAAGCAGCACCTAGTGTTGTGTTCCACAGATGGACAGTTCTAAGAAAGAAACTTTGTTCATAGAATTTTCATCGAGTGTAAGGGAAAAAGGAAATGGTAGTGTAAGGGAAATTATTAACAATTGTTGTAGTTAGACGAGTATTTGTTGCAAAAATTTGCAGGAGATGGACCATAGATTGAAGCAGAGTCAAGCACCACCCATGAAAATAATGATAACACCGAGATATATTTGTAATGTCTCTCCTGTAAGAAAGAGGAATAAGAGAAGAGAAAAGGTCTTTGTTCATTAGAAATTGAAGACTATTTTGTACAGTCTTGTGCTCCTTTGAACTTGACCATTTGCTTGAAAAATGTCACAATAACAAAAAACTGGCTTCCAAACTAATGATTAATATAACATAATAATACATAGAGCATTATAAATCTATTTTTTGAAGTTAAAGGAGGACCATTTTGAGTGCAGATGGTTGATCTGAAACTTTGATATCGTCTTTTTCAAAGTTCCAAATTAATTTTCAAACTATCTTCACCTTTAGTAACCTTAATTGCTGTTTATTAATTATTGTATTGAAAGTATCATTGAAATTAAACAATTCCCTACCAAAATTTTAGAAATTATGATTTTTAAGTTTAAAATTTGACTGAAAAATGATGAAAAAACATGCAAAATAATCAGAAGATTTGTAGAATTTGGAATTTTTTTAAACATTATTTTGTCCATTTAAAATAGCATTAAATTTTGCTTCCAACAAGCTCTCAACCATTCTCAAGTTATAATTTTTTAGTTGAGTAATGATTGAAGCAATGATTTTTTCAAATATGCCTAAATAAGATAATTCAACCATGACCCAGGTATATGAGTTGATTCAAAAAAATATTTTTTTCTTCAGTAAAACCATTAGATTCTGTTTCAACCACTTTTAGGTAATAATCTTTGACTGAGGTACATTTTTTTTTTTTCCATTTTTGGCAATAATGGACACACCGTGTTTTGGTGTCCTCATTTTTGTTATTACAATGACAGACACCAAAGAATGATGTTGAATATAATTGCTGAAATATTCTAACAATTAACAAAATGAAGATAACAACTGTTATATCTGCTACTTTTCTCTAGTTACCTGTTATATTTAGTTAATAATTTCTGGAATTTAAGAACCAATCCATTTAATCTGTGTCCATATATGATCGTGTTCACGATAAGGAAAAAAAAAATCAACACAAGCACTCATAATTGTATAGAGTGCGCCTTGTTGGGTTTAGAAAACATGTGTCATACTATCGTGTTGATTAATTTCTTCATTTAGTTGTATCTTGTAAGTAGTTTGGCTGACTTTAGCTGAGTTCGTCTTCTTGTTTCAAGGACCCCAGTCATCACTGGCTATTCACTGACTTGCTGTCATCATTTTCAAATCCCATCATCTTTTCAAAACTTGATGCTGAACACCTTTTCAGATATTGATTCAAAATCCTTATCTTCTCAAGATTTTCACACTGACATTTCCTGTGGCTCCGAACTAGTAATGAGCACGACACATTTTTTTCCTTGGCATCAAATTTGAGAAAGTCTATGTCATTTTTGAAATGGTCTTTTCCTGTTTGATTGTGGTATGTTGCTAGTCCTGTGCATTATTAGGAAGTCCCCCTGGCTTTGCCATCTCTCTTTGAGAAGGGGTTAATTTATTGCTAATCACCTATGGCGCCCCTACCGGAGAATGCTGATGGGGTTGCCTGGGCGTTTTTTGACAGGCCAGAATATTCCTTCTTGGGGGCCCTGGCTCTTCAATCCTACTTTCCAACACTAATATCACATTTTCTTGGCATCGGAGAGAGATAAATTTTACACCTATTTACTTCCTGTTCAGTATTAATTTAGAATAGTGTCTCGTGGGGATGCAACTTTATTATCATCACAAATTTGCTGTCAATTGTATTGCAATCATGTTGCAGAAAACCTGAATGAGTACTATTGTTAAATTGTCAGTTTGTCTTCTGTCTGGCAGGGTTTAGGTCCTGGATATGACCTTAAACTATATATATGGTGAGGCCCCAGCTTGCGGGCTTTGGGCAGTGTGGAGCCATCCTTTAATTGTTATTGCTCCCAGGTCCACTCTGACTCCGAGTCCCAACTATGGGTTAAATAGAAAATGACTTGAAAAAAAAATATATTCAATCAAAAGATTTTTCTTAAGAATCACTGGATTTGGCATTAAATAACCTGAAAAGGGTTGATATGCTATAAAACAAAAACAAATAACCAACCAACCAGCCACGGTTTAAGAGTTTTTTTTTATATTTCCCTCGAGATGCTCTTATATTTTGTGGAAAGGAGAAGACAATAATATAAGCTTTTACTATATTTCATTTACTTAAGTGTGGAGCTGCATTTCCATAATGAGGGATTTTTCTGGCTTGAGTATCTTCATGGGGTCAACGATCGATCAGCATTCCTATTTACCACGCAGTGTGCCAATTTATGTTGACGATTCACATGTTCAAACCCGACTAACCAACTAGCTACCTCTCATCAGGGGCTTAAGTTGACTCTAAGGCCATCTCTTGTTGACCAGATCCTAATATTCTTTAAATATCGCCTTCTGATGTTCAAAATTAACCAGTAAACTATCTCCCATAGTGGTTGTAGCTGACCTTAAGGTCATCCCTGTCAATCGAACGTAACATCCTGATTTAAACTGACTTTACCTTAAATTTCTCCTCTTTTGGATGTTCAAACTAATCAATCATTTATTTTCCATAACCTAACTTTAAGATTACTTCTGTTAATTATATTGTATAACTCCTTGCACCGAGAAACTATCCCCTCAAATATACTGCCACAAAAGAAGACACAATCCTTTTAAAATGAATTAAACTAAAAAATATTTTTGTTTATACACTTCTAAGAATTTTATTTCATTAAATCCCATCAGAGAAAAATATATCCAATAATATATATATATATATGTGTGTGTGTGTGTGTGTATCTATATACTTATAAAACTCAAATGACCTTGTAACGATGTATGTAACCCACTTTCTGGTTGCGCATGTGCACATGACCTGCACACTAAAATATTAACGTTATTATCGAAATTATTATTTAACATGGGAAGAGTGGGGTTTAAAATAACTTAAATGTAATACAGAAATGAACGATGTAAAAAAAAGCAGACAGTATTAACAATTGTTTATTTGGATAATTTACATGCGAAAAAAAGAACAATTGGGACGCTGAAATATTAACATTATTATTTCAAAATTATTATTTAACATGGAAAGAGTGGGGTTTAAAATAAACAAAAAACAAAAAAACAATTGGGACGCTGAAATATTAACATTATTATTTCAAATTATTATTAACATGGGAAGAGTGGGGTTTAAAATAACTTAAACGTAATACAGAAATGAACGATGAAAAAAAAAAAAAAAAAAAAAAAAAAAAAAGCAGATATATCAAAATTTGAATTTAACTATAATAAGTATTATGGTATCTGTTGAGTGCACATTTACCTATAAGTATGGCCAACCATTTATAATTCAGTAACTAAATTTTTATTTAAAAAAATAATCAATTATAATAAACAGAATGACTCATAGAAATCTATCTGTATTCTTTTTTCATTTTAATATACTTTCATAGAAATGTTTCTGTTATGACAAAAAAAAACTATTTTCTTTACGTCACAAGTGTCATGCTCATACATGAATTCCATAGCTAATATAACATACTGACCCAATGGGTCGTCTAGTATATATATATACATACATATATATGAGTGGAAAAAAGTAGTATACGTAATAATTATTCAGCACAAAAACATTGATCAAACTGTTTTATCTTTAAATTTCACTGCCTGAATACAAACAACAAAGTTTTTCTGAACAAACAGTCAATAACTACTACTTTATTTACATATACATATACAAAAAAAATCATCCCTAGGTATAAAGGACAGATAATTGAGTCTTTTCAATATCATACATTCCTCATTAGAATATTACCTTTTAATATTTATTTATTTAAATTGTAACAATTAGAGGTGTATTTAAATTATCTTAAAATAAAAAGAAGGCAGTGAATAAGTTTTTAACTGGTTAGATCAACAAGATGACAAAATTTTATTTTGGAACAATTTATTTTACAATGGTAAAGTCAGGAATTAAAAAAAAATCTCAGCTACACCAGTTTATTTTCAACTCTGATTTTGCACTACATAACATCCTTGGCAAATGGATAATCTCATTTTTTTTAATGGGTGTAGAAGGTGATAATATACTTTCAAATGTGAATAAATGTATTATTATTAGTGATGGGATGATTCCAATATTTTTCCTGATTCTGATATAAGTACTGATTCAGTTCTAAATTCCTGATTCCAATACAAAGACTGGTTGTTTTAAAATTTTTAAATATTTAGCTATAGAGTTGTTTTTATTTTCAAATATTTTTTTTGAATCGCACATATAATATATGCTTATATTTTTAAAAGCAGTTTTAGATAAATAAATATTTATCATTTTATCAATAGTACCAACAATGGAAAATTAAGTTTTAAAAAAAAAAAGAACAAACAAAAAAATCAACTAAAAGAATCGTTTTGGGCATTGGAAAATAGGCTGAAATTATTCTGATTTTGGTACTACCAAGTTTTGATTTTCTTTTTATTTCGATTCTAATTAATCGTCCCAACACTAATTATTATATAGATAATAAAATAAATATCTCGATTTTAAAAGTTTTCTAATAGGATTTTTTTGCCTGTTGTTTACAAAAAAAAAAAAAAGAAAGAAGAAAAAAAGAAGGTTGCTGCATGTTTGAATACATTTTCTAAAAATACTAACATCCTTTTCTCCATTTTTGTCTTGGTGTTTCTGTTTATTATTTCTGCATTGAAATGTTGGTTAGTTTTTATTCGAAAACAATTTATGTTTAATATAGGAATAAATGCAAGCAAGCTCACCTATTTTCAGAATGTTTTATAAAGCAGTAAAGATATATTTTAACTCTTCAAATTTTCCTTTTTAATATTTTTAATTCTTTCTTTTTATTTTTTGACTATTTTTATTCAGGAAAGGCATGAGATATTATTATTCAGAAATTTTGATGAGTATTGATAATTTGTATTCTTGATGAAATGCGTGAATAATTTTCATTATTATTAAATATTAGCATGAAGATGTGGGATTGGCAAAATGGAATTGGGATCCCTGCGTCCTTTGTACTCAACCCCTAACACCGTATTAACATTTTTATTTACTTTTACATTTTATTGGATCAGTAAGGTTTTAAGGACCCTACAAAAGTTTTGTGACAAAAAAATACAGACTCAATTTTTTTTAAAATTAAAAGGCTTACCAAAAATAATTTAAATATTAAAATTTTAAATAACTTTTCCTCTTTAAAATAAAATAAAATTCTTTTTATTTCTTAGACTTATAATAATGTAAATATAAATAGAATAGTTGTAGAGAATGAGCTCATTTTGAAACTGGGAATTTAGAACAATAAGAACAAAATCTCTGCTTTTGTTTATTAAAGTGACGTAAAAAAAATCCACTTTACATTAAAAAATAAATATTTAATATATACCCACATTTTTCTTGAAGTAAATCTTTTTCTATATTAAAAATCAGCCTTGTAACAAAATAAAACCAAACAACCTGCTTTTTTGATTGCTTAGAGATGTGACATTTGTCGAAAGTCAACCGGTGTTGATCTGAAAGCGTCTTTGTTTTGCTTATTTTGTGGGGTCTTTGAAACCTAATTGATCCCTATTTTATTATATTCAATTTGGAGAATTTAACAATGCACTCTGCATTGATTGGATGAAGAGGAATTGCAAGTACAACGATATTGAAATAATTTTCAGTAAATTTATAGCTTTTAACTCTCTCAAATCGCATACAGTGTTTCCCAAGGGATAAAAGAGGATATCTAATATATGCCTGTATAATATACTATTCATATCTTGCTTCTGAATTTTGGTGATAAAGATTAATTATTTGTATTATTTAGGCTACTGTTCTTATCTTGAGTGTTATTTTCACAACATTTCTTTCGATGTAACTTCGAAACTTGTTCAGGTGTATCTTTCTGCTGAACTCGGGAATCTGCACAAAATTTTGAACAGAACTCTTTATTTAATCCACGGGGGTAACATGTACTCGTTCTGTCAGCCATGACTGGATAAAAGTTCAAAGTAATTTGCAATTGTATTTTGACTATTGTCCGTACCAAGGATTGAACCTTCAACTTCCAAAAGAATGTAACTTAAAACTAAATTTTACTAAGTACTCTAACCACTATACCAAGCGTTGTTACAAAGTTGTTATGAAAATAACATACACAATGATAACGGTAGTCTGAAGAATCCAAATAATCCAAATATTCACATTTTGTTCTACTGTTTTCATTCTGTTGGTCATGATTGGATCAAAGTGATTACAGCAGGCATGCACAAGGGTCTTCATTCAATCTGGATGTTCTTTGAGAAAGTTAAAGAATAAAAATTAATCAACAATTATTTAAATAATTCTAACTGTACTAAAAACACCTCTCTCACAATCAATGCTGAATACATTCTAGAGTCTCAAGCTCAAAATTGAATAGAATAAATATAACATTTTGTAAAGTATACATAAAAATAATGATTACGGTGCTATGATTTGGTTACAAAAGGATTCATTCACTTCTGAGCAGTGCCACATCATTTTACTAGTGTCTAATAATACTACAAATTAGACATTTCACTGAGAACTAAAAATGATGGATTTATAAATATCTTAAGTATGTAATAGAAATATTGAACAGCATTTCATCAAAAAAAGTAGCATCAAGTGGAAAATTTAATGTTGTTCTTAATGACATTATGAACTTAATGTAGCATAACTGCATTAACACAGTGGTTCTCATTAGATCACCAAAGTTAATTAACATCAAGCCTAGCCAGTACTAGATGGGTAACCATTTTTAAATACCAGGTGCTGTATGTAGGATGATGTCTACACATCTTGCATCTTTTGCATCCCACCTGACCTCCAGCTGTCTCGACTCTCTCTTGCTCCTGGATCAGTCTCGTTGGGATGAGAAAGTGAGGCTGGCTTTGTACAAAACTACCAGCACATGTCATCCTTCATCCCTTGGATGATCAGGTTGTCTTTGTTCTGACAGACGAACTCTCAGGAACTAAAAGAAAAATCAACTTGCTTTCATTTATTTTTTGATTTATTTTTTTTGTAATGTTTTTGGAATAGTTATACATTTACAGCAACGTTTTTATTATTCAAACTTATGTTCTCATCTTGGTTTTTAGATTTACATTGTTTCAACCAATTTAATCCCGACTTTCTTCAATTGCATCTTTTCGCGTTTGGGAATCCTTATGCAAAACTCGAAATTCCAAACTGAACCTTCTATTTAATCCACAAAGGTAGATTGTGCTGATCCCATCAGTGATGATCGAGTACAAGTATGAATTTTAATTTATTTTTAGATATTATCACCTATAGTCAGGATTTAATCATCAGAAGACAGTCCAGAGGAAGTGTTTGCTAACCAACATTATTACCTGTTATGTTATGTGTTCATGTAGACAATTCGAATATGAATTCTGAAAGCCTTAAGCTTAGTCATGTCTAGATGTATTATTATCTGTTAGATTAGATACGACAGTCTTCTAAAGATTAGTGGTTCAATTCTTACCAAAGAGGGTAATAGCTATTCTAGCATAAAATTATGACTTTTACTCTGTCATGGTTGATAGAATGAGAATAATCTATCCTCATAGATTATATAAAGGGTTCAATTTCGTATAAGTTTTAGAGTAATTAGATTCCCAAGATCGACAAAACGCAGCTGAAGAAGGTTGGAAATTTCATCAGTTGTAATGTTAATATAACAATCAAGATAAGATTGATAGTCCAAATAATCCATAAAATTAAAATTATCAAACCGCATCTAAAAAATTCCAAAGTTATGATTTTTCCTGAATTTTTGTGATGAGGAATCCTGTTTTGCTTCAGACTATTGTCCTTATCAAAGCTAATATTTTTTTTCTACTATTTTTCAGCCGATCTGCTCTTTGGCCTTCTTCAGGTGTATTATATATAAATTGTTAATTAAATAAATAAAAAAAGAAAAGAAAAATTCAAATTTTAGTATCTAAGAATTATCCAAGTTTTCAAATAATCAAAAACAATGTTTAATCATCCTGGGTATGATCTGAAAGGTCATCAGATGGCAATTGGATTTGGGAGCTTTGGTTAGCATAGTTGCTAACTGCTTACCTTAGTTGCCACTGCTCCCAGATTCACTCTGAATGAAGTCTTAGAACCTGCCATCGTCCCATTTTTGTACTGCATAGAAACTATTGATTATAGACGTTATTTATAAGATATTCACTTGCAAAAAAAGTCTACAAACCAATCATATCTCTCTTTCTCTTTATTTAATGTCATTTTTCCCTTATCCAAGGGTTAGATGTTTTTTGATATTTTGCAAGTTCTCTTTCATGTCCTCATGGTTCAGTGGGCCAGTAATCTCCAAATTCTACTCTGTATAGCTTTTTTTAATCACTTGCTTTCAAGTTTTTCCTTAGTCAACCAACCTTCCTGCAATTTAAGATATTTATGCTTCTATAACAGTTTATCCAAGAGTATGAATGCTCTACATAACTGGACCAGCATAACTTGTTTATTTTTAAGACAGCTCTTATGCTGGCAGATGTAGTGCTTTTAACAAATCTTCAAATTGAATATGTTGGGTTCGGTCACATTGCACATTACAGATTCATTTAATTATGGATTTATCTTTGTGTTGCATTGTATAAAAAAATGTATTTACAGTTTCGGCATAAAATAACAAAAAAAAAAAAAAAGAAAAAAGTGACATACCGTAAACCCAATCAACACTCATATTTCAACGTGGAAAAATATAATTGTAAAAGGAACTGTAGAAACGGTGACGTGCAGAGAGATTGGCGATGAGATGATGGCGTAGACATCCTCAGTGCATCATCAAACCTCTATTTGCTAGTGAATAAACATGAATAAGGGATGAACCCACATTGGCTGATGCAAAGTATAAATATAAATATTAATCTTGATGAGTACAATAGTCCAAATGAGAAGTGATGTAAGTAATCGTGTTTAGTTATTATGACCAGCAATCAGTGCAGAAATATCTTGTAATACTGATTTTAATTTTTAAAAATTTTCTTTCTTCTTTAACAATCCCTTGTTTGGTTTTGGTTCTATTTTTTCTTTAACCTTTCTTTTTTTGCATTGCATTCATAAAATGACAGATATGCTTGAAATGTTTGTATTAAAAAAAATGTTCTACTAACTTATTCTTTCCTGCTTTTTTTTTTTTTTTTTAATCAAGTCTTATTCAAACCATTGTTTCCATTTAAAGTAAAAAAAAAAAAAAGATAAAAAATACAATTGATTATAAGGAGTTTGAAGGCTATGATAATGCAGTTTTGAAGGAAAACACTTGGCATGAGACAATGTAAAAAGAATAATGGCAATATTGAAAGATTTCAATAATTTTCAATTATGACTTATTTATTTACCAACATGTGATATTACGATGATTGATTATATTTTACAGGTAATAACTTTACATTTAAGGTGACAAAAATATTTGTTATAAAGAATGGTAACCAGTATATGGCTCAAATGTACATTCAGCACCTCAGTTATAGTGACTATTGAAAGGAATGTATTTAGCATCTGACTTTGTCTCAAATACACATTTCTTTCCATTAAAAAGCAACAATTTATAAAATAATGAAGTAATTATGTGCAGTGCTCAAGCACACCATAACTCATCAAAAATGTAGTACATAAGATAATGTATTGTTGTCAGGGAAATGAATAGTGTATAAGTCATGGTATGTAAGAAGCAATCGATGATAATTCAAAATTAAAAGTTATTTGATTATCAAATTAATAAGGAAAAACGTGTACTATAAAGAAAACATTTTAGACCATGATATTTTAAAGTTTAATGCTTCTCATCAGGAAGGAAGAGAAAAACAAGGTTATATGTATATGTAATATATATATATATATATATATATATATATATATATACATACATACATATATACAGAAAAACAAGCATTGTTTCTTATATTATTCGCTCCACTCATCTGTGTAGAGCGCTCTATATCTTGATAGGTTATTACATAAAGATTATTTTTTATTTTTTTTAACTTTATCACATTATATGTGTGTGCATGTAAGTGAAAGTTATTGATAAAATAATTTGAATAGAAGTATTTTTTGTGCATCTATCATGAATTCTTTTAGATATGAATCCGTGTGAGATTTCAAAGGCCGAATCGTTTATGGTGATTTTATGGCAGCTTTCCTTTGTTTGCATATTCATATTATTTACAGAATTCTTTAAATACCATAAATGGTTAAATATTATTATTTTAAAATTCAACCTGAAAAAAAAAAATAAATAAAAGGTGTTAAAGCAAAAGTAATCTTGTATTTTAGAGTAACATTCGTATCAAAAGTCTAGGTAATTTAATAGTAAAAATTAGAAACATTTTAAAACAACTATGAAAAAAGAATTGCAAAGAAATGCGTTTATTCAGTAGGCAACTCTGTTTTGTGGTCCTCTGTATATATTGTACAACGCCCATGCTACACATCCAACGAGAATGACAGCAAGTGTGTAAGTGATGTAGGGGCCGAGCTTGTTTCCATAAACTTTGGTTACTTTCAGTTTTATGGTTGATAACAACTTATCTTGTTTCCAGCAACTGCAAATCAGATAAAAAAAAAAGAAAGAAATATATATAATAGTAAGTTATGAAATTATATATGGCAGTCAAGCTATACAAAATTTTCCAGGTTTCATCCTCATAAGTACTTGTTAGAGTAATGTATGGAATTAAATGTTACTGCATGTTTTATATATAAAATCCAAAGTTGAAATTGGATTCTGTAAATTAAAAATTTATAACAATTTTATTATTCGACAAAGAATACAAACATTTAAAGTTTTTTCCTTATTCCATGGAGTTTATATTTGGGATTGTCTTATAAATATTGCTACATATAGTTATATGGACTTTAATTTTTAAGTATTATCAGTATGATATAATCTGTAATTTTAAATTATTTCTTAATTTTTTTTCTTTTATGTGTGTGTGTGTGTGTGTGTATATATATATATATATATATATATATATATATATATATATATATATATATATATATATAGCACAATCACATTGACACACCAATTCTTGCCAGATCACTGGTTAAGCAATGTTGAACCTGGCCAGTACCAGATGGGTGAGCATTTGGAAAAGTAAGGCACATCATCCAAAAAATAAAAATATAATTCTAAAAATGAATATAAAAAGAACATAGTGTATAGGTAAAAGAGTCATCTATTACTCTGTTGAAATAGTACCCGGGAGTTATCTGCCCCTGGTAGAGGAAGTACTGGTGAGTTATCTTACTCTTAATACTACATAAGAACAGCCATTTGCTTTGTGAGTGAAACTTGGCGATGAACTGGACTCGAACGCCTTCCATACTTTACACATAGAAATCCTTGTTTATCTTTGTTGAACCGTGTTCACTTCCAATTAATGTTGTTAGTGTAAATATCCATTCTCTCTCCTTCTCCCTTTTAATTTTGGTTCCCATCGTCTGCTCATGGCGTGTGACCTTTGCATTTTGTTTAACTTGAGCTATTTTTACTTTCAAAGTTTATCCCCCCCCCCGGCAACTTGTGTTGGTTGCATTGCTCAAAATATTTCGACATAATCGTCTTGATTTAGCCTTCTTGGTTTGTCGTCGTTTAAGAAGGCACAGAATAAATAGCAGTTAATTCGAAGGGATGATTAAATTTCTGACCCCACGTGGGGCTGACTCTTTTATTTATTTGCTTTTAAATATAACTCAAAAGATAAAACTAGGTCAGCTTAGAAAGAAAAAACGTTTTCTTTTTTTTGTGTGAGTCATGTGAAAAGTTTTTTTTTTGAGGGGGGGGTACAGAATTTAATTATGACTAAATACAGACCAATGAACATGATGATTAAAAAAAAAAAAAAAAAAAAAAAAAATGAAAATAAAGGTTAGCTAACCAGGTTTCGTTCCTCGCTCAACAGAGCTAAATCGAGGAAAATACAATTAAAAATGGGGGAGGAAAAAAGCAAAAAATAAACAGGGGAAAAATTACATAGAAACTAAATTAAGTTCTAAAAGATTTTCTTTTTGCTTGAATTTCAGTGCTGACATGTTTACGATCTTGAGTAAGTCGCACTCACCCTTTCATTTAAAAATTCTAGAAACTATTTTTATTAAGTCTTTGAGACTCTTTGTAAGCAAAAAGAAAATCTATTAGGACTTAATTTAGTTTCTATGTAAATTTTCTCTCGTTTATTTTTCACTTTTTTTTCCTCCCCCACCATATTCATGACTTTTTAATCGTATTTTCTTCGATTTAGCTCTTTTCAATGAGGAACAAAACCTGGTTAGCTAACCTTTTTCATTTTTTATTTTTTTAATCCTCATGTTGATTGGTCTGTATTTAGCCATATATATATACCAGCATGGATACCTAGCATTGCCAGGGTCAACATGAAGTTCGGTTTCACCACACCTGTTATACTAAGAATATTGAGCAGTTTTTCATTATTATATGTCCACTCTATCGTTACCCAACAAAAGTTTCAAAAATAAAATAAGAAATGAAAACACGAAAATGTAATCCCCACTCCCCGAAAAAAGAAGTATGTGACAAACTCTCCACCAGATATTTTGGCAGAAGGGATATGAAGAAAAGCTATTCTCTGGCTATTGAGCACCTTTTTATGACTATATTCCAGTTTAAGCGAATTTCTTTAATGCTGCGTCAGTCTAGAAAAATTTATTTTTACAGTCTGTTGCAACGAAAACAAACTGTAAATAATTCAGTTTCAAAAATACCAAAGTAGAATTTGTGTTAACCGAATGTTTATGTTATAAAAATGATGAGTTATGACTTATTGCATTATTAAAAGAAAAAAAAATTAGTTACGATGTCAAAAAAATGTGAAGACAAAAAAACTGGTAAAAAAACGTAAATAAAAGTTTTTTTTGTTTTTGTTTTAAATAAAGAATCGTATTTAAATTGAATTGTTTGTTTATTCTAAAATAAAAATTCACTGAAACTAATTCCAAAAATAATGCTTGAAAGGTTTTAGTTTTAATATCTTCCGAAAAAGAAAACGGAAACAAAAAGAACAACGTTCGTGCCTAAGGGAAATAACTCAAATCGATTCATAAAAAAATCGATGTCGGTAAAAATAAAATAAATTAAGTATGTTATCAATCTTAATCAAATTAAAATAATAAACTTAAATAGAACACTTAACATAATTCTCTCACTATAAACAGTAACTAATACACCGCTATTTAATAAAGTTGATTTTCCTTAATGTAATATGCAAATGACGTCACCTCTTTAATCTTATATTTTGCAATAATCATAGTATATATAGGAATGAATAATATGATAAAGTAATGGATTTTTGTATATATTAATCAACTTGTGAACGAACAAACAGACAGGAACACGAATTTATATATATATATATATATATATATATTCACACACACACACACACACACTAGCTGTATATACCCGGCATTGTCAAGTAGAAACAATATACATCATATGTGACATCATATATGATGCATGTGAACAGACAAACAGGAATATAGCTTTATTACAATTTATATATATTACATGGGAGTGACCACTTATTAAGGCCCGAAGATTACTCAAGGGTAAGGGTTAATAAGTATCAGGTGGTCGGTGAAACAACATTGTAATGATTTGTAGTGGTAGAAATTGGGGAGAATTGTATTATTTGAGAGGATGACTCATCAAGAACTTGTATACATTGGACTCGAAAACGATCATGTTGTAGTCAGCTGGGAAGCAGCTTCACGGAATAGAGCTCCACAAGCGGGCAGTCTTAGTAATTTGCTTATGGAAATTTTTGCGTAGTTTTAGGTACAGATAGAGTAGGAAAAATTGTTGACAATGGTTGTAGATAGACGAGTGTTTGCTGTAAATAATTTGCGGTGGGGGGGGGGTCATAGATTAATGTCTTAACTGATAATCAGTAAAAATGAAAATAAAAAATTATGCATCAATCTGTATAGGAAAAAGAAAGAAAAAAAACAAAGGAAACATCTCATTATGTAAGCAGTGACAGATTTTTTTTTCTTAATTTATTTCAGATGACAGTGCTATTTGCTATTTATCTAGGATAAAAGTCACTCAAGGATAAAAATCAATGAGATAGCTTGTCATTTGAATGAGAGGATTTAAAAATGATGAACGATATGAAGAAAATTTGCTTCCTTGTCATGATGGGGATATTGGCATTTGATTCGAAGATGATCATGTTGTAGCCCATAGGGAAGCAATCTCATGACCACATATTCTATAGATGGGAAGTTCTTAGAAAGAATATCTTTGTTCTTCAAAGTTCCGTTTTATTTTAGACACAAGGAAGAAGAAAAAGTTTTTTGCAGTAGTAGTAAAAGACGAGTTCTTGCTGAAAATGTCTTACGAAGAGAAAACAGATTGGAGCTCAGTCGAGCACTTTCTATGGAAATAACGATACATGTGTATTTGCGTGAGAAGAGCACATGATTTACGTAATAGATGATGTTTTGGATTATGAATATTTTTTTTTTCTCATAGGGTTACTGTTTATCAGGGTCCAATGGCCACCTGAGAATAAGGGTTAATAAGTAGCAGGTTGACAGTGAGACAACATTCTGGTGATCAGTAATGGTGGAACTTTGATAAGAGGACGGCTCAACAAGAACTTATTTACATTAGACTTGAAAAAGACCATGTTATAATCAGCTGGAAAGTAAACCCACAGCATTGTTTTCCACAGACGGACAGTTCTGGGAAATAAATTTTGCTTATGAGATTCCTGTTTAGTTTTAGGCACAGATAGAGGGTAAAGGAAATTGTTGAAAGTTGTTGTAGTTAGATGAGTATTCGTTGCAAATGTTTTACAGATGAAGATCATAGATTAAAGCCCAGTCGAGCACTTGCCGTAAACATAATAGAGCAGAAATAGATTTTCTAATGTAGTGATTGACTTAACTGAAACTTCTTACGCCCTATGGAATCAAATCAAATTTATGTGGCAAAAAATAGCAAAGTTTTAGAAGTTATCTAAAGACACAGAAATAAGATATTTACATCCACATAATACATATGTACCGCATAATCACATTGACACGCCGGTTACCATTAGATCAACAAAGTTAAATGACATTGAGCATGACGAGTATTAAATGGATGACCATTTGGGAATATCAGGTAGTCTATGTGCTCTTCACTTGTCTCTGCATTGTTTCCAGTCATTTCACACTTCTCATTGCCAGTTGAACCAAGTAATGCCAATTTAGGAGAGGTGTGGTTGGCGATTGCACAACCCTTGCTTCACAATTACATATGTTATCCATCTTCTCTTAAGACTTAACAGAGGTCATGACATCACATAAAGTTTGAATGTTTGTCGAAAGGCGCTTTAAACTTTGATATATGATAGTTAACGTCACAGCCTCCTATGGCAGATTGTTACACACATCAGAAATATAGACAAAAATGCTGCGTTTGTTCCATTCATACAAAAGTGATAATGGTGCAACTTATGCCAAGGACAAATCCAAACGAATCTAACACTGTTGGGAAAGTTTGAAACTCTTAATTTTCCCATAATTATGGGTAAAATAACAACTAAACAAAACAATTTCTCTTATATAATTAATCATATACGGCATAATCACATTGACATACTGGTTCTCACTAGGTTACTGAAGTTAAACAATGTTGAGCCTGGTTAGTACTAGATGGGTGACCAATTTGGGAATACCAGGCACTATGTAGGACGATGTCGACACCTCCCTGCAGGAGTTACAAAAACCTAATATTGTCATCTTCCCTAATGGGGATATACATGCCACTGGGAGCTGCTTGTGAATTTCATACTCCCATGAAACTTACTCCTTTGGAGGAAGCTGGTTCAACTCGCCTTCAGTTAGTGCCGTAGTTTCATGTCATGTATATTAATCGTTGTAATCAGCTATATACATACATATAACATGCGTGCATATATGTATGTATGTATGTTTATATATATATACTAGCATTTCAGCCTGGTGTTGCCCGGGTGTTTGGATGTGTATGTTGAGCAAAAAAAAAAAACAAAAAAAAAAGTGGTAGTCGGAAGGCAGGCTCGAACCCGTACTGCAAAGGAGGAAAAGAACGGGGTAAAACCTAACGTTTATGCTGTTACGACCACCGCCAAACCGGAAGCGACATTTTTTAAAATTAAGGCTAGACAATCTAAAGGAGAGGATAACTTTAAAAAATATCGGCGAAAAAAGTGACCCCCCCCCCTGTAGAAAAGTGCCTAGTTGAAGGGAAGATATTAATGTTTTTAGCCAATTTTTCGATATTTTTCGTATGAAAGGTCGAACTTTAAAACGATACTGATCTAGGTAAAATCCGTCGCCTCTATTGAAAGTTTAAGGCAGACATGCAAACAGACATACATACATACATTTATATATTGGTAACTAAAAATTTTTGACCCAAACTGATGAAAAAACTTGCCCTATCTCTGAATACCCTTTATGTAAAATTTCAAATATTTAGACCAGAAATTGTCTGAGTAATTTGGAAGAGACCGCAGAGGTCAATTTTTTTTAACTTTGACCCCTATTATGCCCCCTTCAAATTTATTATTTTGGGCTCAAATCAAGTTCTTAAGTTAGATCCATGTCCAAGAAACCTATATCTAAAATTTCAAGTGTGTAGACCCAAAATTGTCGGTGGAGTTTTGTAGAGTTCTCAAATGTCAAATCGTTGAACTTTGACCCCTTTATCGTCAAATTTCTGGCCAAAAACCAATCACATCGATTTTCCCAAATCTCAGTACCCTGTATAGCAAATTTCGAGTTTGTAGACTAAAAATTGACAGAGTTATTGACAGACACACACACACACACACACACACACAGACATGTTCACTTTATATATAAAAGGTTAATCTTACCTGTAGATGGCAGAATCTGTAAGTGTTATCTTCTTAATATGCAACCAATTATTGCCATCAATGAAAATTCTTCCTTTACTCTTCTTTCTTAAAGTCATGAAATTAAGTGCTTCAGTGCCATTTTGCCATCTTATCATTCTTTCTGTGCTGCAAATGAAACAAAATCAATTATTCTAATTAAATTCCTTTCCATCAATCTTGCAGCTGATAAAATCACCAAAACTGGATTATTTAATGAAATAACCTCTATGACCTTTTAAATAGATTTTGTAATTTTATTTAGTGGTTTGACTTTAATAATTTCCTGGATCAATAATTGGCCGTTTTCATAAACCCTTGACCATGACAGGTCTCATGAAATGTGTACTCGTTCGTAGGAGTGTCATCACTTGATTGTTTCTGCTATTGAAATATATCAGATTGTTGCAGCTTTATTGCCATGCCGAGTTCCAATATGCCAAATTGATTTCTGTCATATATCTGGCAATGTGTGTTAGTTGTATCAATAATGGATAGAGGGAGGGAGTGTAAGCTGTTAGTTATGGGTTATATGCAGCAGAGATTTGTGTTATCAGCTGATTGATCAAAGTAGGTCTATTCAACTTCTTATCTAGTTCAAGTAAAGGCCAAAGTGAAGTCTTGCAGCTAATGGCCTTTTCGTTCCATAGTTATTAGCTGCTCAGCCATCTGAATTTCATCCTCAGTCATAAGTTGCTACCCATAAGCCCTGCCGATAAGATAATTTTATGATTTAAGGTCGTTTATTTTAAAATAATTTTGGAATGATAAGGGTTAAAAATGGGTCTCCTTTACATTTATGAACAACAAACGAAGATTACCCAAATCAACTCACCATGCACCATCTATTTTCTTTTATCTAAACATTAAAAATGTTTGTTGTTTAAAAATTTATTTTATTATAATTTGAAAATATGTTTACTAAATAGTATTCTGAAGAATCAAAAATATTGAGTGACGAAAACAATTTTTTAAGAAAAAGATGTTGTACAAGTATGTAAAAAAAAAAAAAAAATGATTATATTCATAGCTTGTGTTCGACTATTTTATATAAAAATATTTCAGAATTACTCTTGCTATAATTATCTATCTATCAGAATGGATGTCAAATTCTGCAGATATTTGCACATCAGATTTCCTTCCTGACCGTAAGCCAATGAGGTGATGGGGAGCAGTACTTTTATCAAGATTCAATCTTGATTGCTTTCCAAAGTTAAAAAGTCCTTCAGCTGCCCTCTTGTGTTTCTTAAAAATTATCTTTCCATAAAAAACAGTAGCAGTATATCTCATATGAAGATATGCATTGCATATAGGAATGATACGATGGATGGGTAATGTGAAACTTAAACATAAGCTTAAAACTGATGACCTCAGAGGAAGATAAAGTTTGGAGAGTATAGGAGGTGTGTGTGGAATGGCCATGTTGAAAGAATGGATGAGCATTCTTTGTTTAATAGATATAGAATCGTTTAGGTGACATTTATTCAAAGAGGAAGGAAAACAAGGGCAAAGAAGACATTGGAGGAATCGACAAAGATGGACTTGAGAGAAAGAGGGATACATAAAGACCTGGTCAGAGATAAGTTTGTTAGTCAATTACTAAAAGCTGTCGAATGCATGCCAGCTTGTAATGCGTGCCATTAGACTTAATATGATGATGATGATTGAAATATGGCGTAAATACTATTCTCAGCCTTCTCAGTTGTCATTGTACATTTCATTTGCTAATAATTAAAAAAACAAAATCCCTTTTAAATCAATAACTACTTTGTGTTATTTTAAATTTTAGTTCGTAAATGGAAAGAGGAGAAGGGAAAGGAGTTATATTTAAAAACAAACAATGTGTGTGGAAATGCAAGGCTTTAAAAACGACACTTCTGCCTCTTTCATTTACAAACCAAAAAATCGTTATTTAATTTTTAATGATGGCTTATTTCTCACCCTCAAGTAATAAAGTAAATAAAAGATATGTTCAGTTCGAAAGTTCAGTGAACATTTTTTTGCATATTTTTTTATTTTTTATTTATTTTTTATTTATTTATTTTTTTTTTACTCATGTTCACCCCTTACAAAGCATATCGCCGCTTGGACGTAAGGGGCTACTATTTGGGGCCATGTCTAGAAAAGATTAACAAGATATTTGTTTATGTTACATTTAAACTTCTGCATATCAGTACAGCCAGGGAAGCAGGTAGCACGAAGGGAATTCCAAAGTCTAGCTGTTCGAGGGGAAAAACTATTAGAATAGAAAGTTTTTTCGCATTTAGGGACATCAACAGTGAAGGGGTGAGATCTTATCGCTAAGTGGGTTTGTAGGGGATGTGTACGTCGAGAGGGTACAAGTGAAACAAGTTCATCAGAATACATTCCATTAAAATATTTGTAAAACAGACACAGTGATGCAACATTGCGGTGATGGGACAGGGACTGGAGCTTAGTTGATAAAGTGAGACTGATTAGATTGACAACTCTTTTTTGTTATCCAAGAGAGAGAGACTAGTGGTAGATGCACCAGCCCAGATGTGGCAACAATACTCCATGCATGGGTGAATGGTGGCCTTGTAAAGGTACAGGATACTCTCATGTGTGAGTAGTCTTCTAGCTCGATAGATTTGCAGCAGCCTTTGCAATGTCCTCTATGTATTTGTTCGTTCATATTGCCCACAAATGTTAGGCCGAGGAGTTTGAAGGTAGAATTCTCAGGTAGGGTGCTATTTGTCATGGATATAGAGAGTTGGAGAGGCGTCTTATAATTGCTAAAGGAGAGCAGCTTAGTTTTACTAGCATTAAATGTTACCATCCATTTGCAGCCCCATTCCACTATAGTCTGGAGGTCATATTCTAATGATTCTGCCATTATCTTAGATATATGTACATCTGTTCTTCCTCCATGCATATTATAGATTTACTTTTAAAACGTTTTTTCTTCTATATTTTTATTTTTATTTTATATGTTAGAAATGCAGTAGTTTCCAAAATACAATTAAAAAAAAAAGAATACAATCATTTTTAAAAAAAATAAACAAAACAATTATAGATCAAATGTTCAAGAACAAAGTTGAGTGGAACGGACCTTCCAAGAGACATGGTCACTTATAGATATGTGCGTTCAAATTGGTGAAGAACTGAAGGGGAGTGTAATTTATAAAATCTGATAACTCTCATCCTCTTAGACTGAGTTCTTTGGCGAGTAATATAATAGTTTATCTTAATAAAGTGGATGAATCTCAAATATCATTAACAATGATATTCATTGAGAGTGCTGAAGTCATAATTTTATTTATTACTCCACAAATATACACACACACACACACACACACACACACACACACACACACACACACACACACACACACACACACTTTTATTTTCATTTAAACAAACATTATTAAAAATAATAGCGAGCTTCTGCATAATTATCTTTATTTCGATTTTCCTTATCTTTTTGTGATAATCAAAAATGTTAATATATGTCCAATAAATATCACAAACGTTTTCAATCCATCTTTGAATCATCTTCGGTGAAAGTCAAATGTACCTTGGACTGAGAAAAACTGGCAAGTGAAGGAATTAGTAGCAACAGATGGTTAATGTTTGTAGATGGCAGGTGCCGGAGTATTTTTGGGGCCACTAGTCAACAAAATTCTGGGTTGAGTAATTCAGGTCACAAAAAAAGAAGGAAGTTATGACAGGCATTTTAAAAATATTGTTACTTTTTTTTTTAAATATGATGTTGTTGATTCTAGTATTTATTCAAACCTTTGAAATGACAAAATAGAAATACTCACGTTGGACACTTCAGCAAAACCCGCTTCCCTTCCATCTCATAAATGACTTTCCTCTTTATTGTTGCTGCTAATTCAGGTTTATTGTGAATGGAATAATATCCGGGTTGTATGGCGTAGATAATATTTCCTTGTTTGTCTTTGATTGTCATTTCATCAGGTGTAGTAGGACATGGTGGGGCACAAGGCGAAACAAGGATTTCACTCTGGCGTTTTGCAATGGGCAGGAGTTGGGCAATACTCTTTGGGATAACTGAGGAACGACATGGCACCCCTCCATCAAACAGATAGAATGCTAAGATGTCTACTGGCTTCACAGGCTTATCTTTGAAGATTTTCTGTAGAGAGAAAAATTTCTCTATATATGTGCATATCTATATATATATTGTAGAAAAAAACCCAACAATTATTTAATATACCTCATGTTCAGTTCAATATTCACTTTGCTTACTGGATTCTTATACTGGATGGCAACATCCTCACATGTGTAAAACCCTGCTGCGAGACATTGAACTGTGGTCCTGCTAATCAAATGACTTCACCTTAGGTTAAGGAGAGTAACAACATACCACGATTGGTCGTTCACCATAGTTTGTAAGAGCTGTAAAATTTTTGTGTGCAGTGTGGGAGCTCAAGTGGTGGAATTACCATCTTTCTTACAAGTAACTTGGATTTGGAATCCTGACTCTAAATCTACTGCGGAGTCCAGAGGAAGGCAAAACTCAGGTTTAGGATTTCATGTCTTTAGTTGTCACAATATGTGTGAGTTGAGGTGCTGTCTGATTGTGAAAAAAAAACAAAACAAAACAAAAAAACACTTACATATCTCACATCCAATTTCATATATACACACATATATATATAATATATATATATATATATATATATGAGGAGCGTGCAATAAGTAATGCCCCTGACCCACTTCCAGTTGTCTGATTTTGCTAAAATTTTGCATTTGCAATGATTTATATCTCTACGGTTTATGTGGCAAATTACAGCTCTGAACTAATTGTGGTTTCTGTTTTACAGGTGTTTGAACTGAGTCAGGTGTGAAATGGAACCTGTTGAATGTCGAGCTGTGATCCGGTTTTTGTATTTGAAAGGACGCACACCACAGGAGATTTTTGATGAAATGAAAGAAACTTATGGTGATAATGCCCCATCATATGACCTTGTAAAACGCTGGCATTGTGAATTCAAACATGGCCGGAAGTCTGTGGAAAGAGCTCCCAGACCCCCTTCTGCCATTGATAAGGCATCTGTCCGTCAAGTTGAAGCTGCCATTTTGGAAGATCGGCGCATTACTATTCGCCAAATAGCCCAAGATGTCAAGATTAGTACAGGGTCTGTGGAAACTATCATTCATGACCATTTGCATATGCATAAGGTGTCTGCCAGATGGATTCCCAGGTTGCTCACACCATTCCAGAAGCGGGAACATGTTGAATGCTCGAGGATGAATTTGGAGATGTGCCAAGAAGATGAGTCAAAGTTTTTCAAAAGACTGATTACACAGCATGAAACCTGGGTCCATCACTATGATCCAGAGACTAAATCCCAGTCAATGCAGTTGAAGCACTCGGACTCACCACCTCCAAAGAAGGCAAGGGTTCAGCCCTCCGCTGGCAAGGTCATGCTCATAGTCTTCTGGGACTAGGACGGAGTAGTGATGACAGATTTCCTGGCAAAGGGTACCACAATTACAGGAGCCTATTATGCTTCACTTTTGAGGAAATTAAGAGAAGCTATCAAAATCCAGAGGCGGGGCAAGATCAGCAAAGTTACCCTCCTCCTGCAGGACAATGCTCCGGTCCACATATCAGAAGCACGGGCGTGTGATTATGAAATCCTACCCCATCCTCCCTACTCTCTTGACCTTGCACCCTCTGACGTTCACCTATTCCCAGCCATGAAGTTGTTTTTGAAAGGAAAGCGTTTCCCAGATGATGCAGCCTTGATTTCTGAAGTCACGTCATGGTTGGAGGACCAACCCTGCGTGTTAAAAAAAAAACGGTCTCCAGAGCTGCATCAAATGATGGGAGAAATGCATAACTCTGGGTGGTTCCTATGTAAAGAAAGACTAATAACTGTGCCAAGTTTTGTTGCTCTACTGCTATGGGAAGTGGTTCAGGGACATTACTTATTGCACACCCCTCGTATATATATATATTTATCAGTGTATAAGGCGATCGTCAGATAAGACGAGGGACAAAATTGGAGCAAATTTTAACAAATTTATCATATATCGGTTGCATAAAACGACTGCTAAATCATGAAACCATGTTTGTTTAGCCTAGGCTAGAGATTGCAATACCCAGCATCTTATGAAATATTGGTTTTTAAAGATGATTTTTTAACTTTACGGGTCATCTTATACAGTGTATATATATATATATAACGAAAATAACCAAATACTTAGGTCTTATGCACGACATGAAAAGAAACTAGAATCTTAGGAAGATTTCTATCATTCCAGTAATTATAGGATCAACCAAATTCTTGAAAAAGAAAAAAAATCTACCCTGCAAATATATCCAGTGAACCAAGTGTAGAAGAGATACAAACAATTGTACTAAAGGGATGGTTGGAATATATGAGATAGTTGTGTGAATGTTTGGCATCTGGTAGGATACTCCATCTCTGGCTAAAACAAAATCATAATCATAAAAATGTGAAGTATACATTTCAGACTGTTCCTTCTAACATACAGTGTTGTTTTGCAATCAATTTTATAGATCTTAGAGGATTACTACCAATGGTGTGCTGTACTTGTCGAATAAATTCAGGTGTTTTAATGCTATCATTGTGTCTAGAATGTCTCTTATATTTGGAAACTGTAATACGTATCCATCTTATCTCTCTCTCTCTCTCTCTTTCTCTCTCTCTCTCTCTCTCTCTATATATATATATATATATATATATATATATATATATATACACACACATCCAGTAGAATTTTGGGATATGGCATTAAAAATTAGTAACAAAATACAGTACAGTATATAATACACATGTATATAATTAAATAACATTATAAATAATACAGTAACCAGAGGCTGGAAAAACATTGTATTCCACACCGTAACCTGAAAAAAACATATCCTAGGGCCACTGTATCCCGGTGTTCTACTCTGTGTGTGTGTGTGTATGTATATATATATATATATATATATATATATATATATATAGTAATTTATGAAAATATATATGGCATATATATTTTTATAAATTACTACCTAGCTCTACCTATGTATTGAGCACTGTTGAAGTAAATACTGAAAATATACTCATAAAATTATATCTTGGTATATTTATATGATTAAATGAAATAGTCATATATATTTTGTTGTAAATGAGACAATTCATTGGTACCGTCGGTCTCAAGCCTGATAATTAGGACCGTTTAAGATATCCTTATCAAGCTTTCTTCAGCCAATATTCGTTTCCAGAGACGAATATTAGCTGAAGAGAGCTTGATAAGGATATCTTAAATAAAAATGGTCCTCATTATTGGGCTTGAAACCGATGGTACCAATGACTTGTCTCATCTAACAACTTTCTGTACACAAAATATAAATACACTCTTATATTTTGGATTTTTCTTTTAATTGAGCACTCTTCTGGATTTCTTTTTCCAAAAAAACTAATCATATATATATATATATATATATATATATATATATATATATATATATATATACACATTGGTGGCTTTGCTTAAGATTTGATACTGTTTTTCTCTTGGTTTTTATTCTTTTTCCTTGACAGATTTTTTTATTTTAATTTTCTAACCTGGTTGAGTTAGGTGAGTTTTGAAACCTCAACCACAGAGGCTGCAGTCAAAAGCGTTACTGATAAGCCAGGAAGACTCACCATTATTATAAGGATGTTTTACTGCACTTTAGTGATTTTGATTTTTTATTGTTATATTTTTTAGTGATGAAACTATTTTATGGTGAAGCATTTCCAAAATGCTAGAGGTGTTTGTGTGTATATAGTTGTGTTCATTTCCTTACATTATTGTATTTCTGTTTGAAGGTAAATTATTAGATTTCAGATAATTTTCTTTTCATTTTCTCTTTCATGTACCATTAGTTGCGTGCAAAGACTTTCCTGTTATCTGCTGTTTGTGCAGATTGATTCCTGATTCTGTAATCTCAATTCAGAGTGTAAGAGTGAGATGAAGGGAAAATAATTGAATAGTTTGAATGTGGAACATGATTTCCAAGTTTGTAAAGTTACAACCATGAAAGGTTTCACTTTTTACGCACTCTATCACATCACACCTCAAGTTAATTTTTACGAAATATGATCTTTTTTCATTTTCTAAGAAAATTAAATGTCCACTTTGAACTATCGATTTTAATATACTTGTAATCTGATGTTTCAGTTTAAAGAATATGAGTTCTTATTTAAAAAAATAAAACTACAGAAAAATCTTTGATATACCTACCTACACAGAACAGAAATGTCATATTCCAAAAATCACATAAATTGATCAATTTGTTTTATTTTTATAAAGAAAAATCAGAAGCAATTCTGGGGAATTTGATGGCATTATAACATAAATTTAGTAACTATAAATTATTTAGTTATTTCCCTTTGTTTCTTGATATTTTTTTTCATAATGGCGGGTGAGACAGCTACTTCTCAGATATTCATAAAATTTGATTTTCTTCATTAAAAATAAAACTATTTGATCAGTTTACATGATTTTTGGAATATGATATCTTCATTCCATGATGGGTACATTAATCATGGATATTTTTCTGTATTTTTATTTTTTAAATTATGTTGAATTCTAAATAAGAACCTAATTTTGCTTTCAAACCCTTCAAATTCTTTACTCATTTTTGTGTCGTGTGTACTAGAATAAATATCTTTCCAAACAGATGCTCTAGTTTTTTATCCCCAAATTATACAAATCTCCATTATAGGATGATATTCTTGTTTCTGAATTTTGCAAGAGCCCGTGGCATAGTGGATAAAGTACTTGATAAAATTCAGTTATAAGTTAAACTTTTCTGGAGGTTGAAGGTTCAACTCTCAGTGCAAATGACACTCAAAATATAATTTCAAATTACTTAGGACTTCTACCCAGTCATGGCTGACAAATTGAGATCATGCTACCCCTGTGGAGTAAATAAAAGGTTTCTATTTATTTATTTGTGGACTGTTATCCTCATTTTCATAGTTGTTGTTGTTTCACCACGTTTTGGCCAACTAATCCTCTGGCCTTCTTCAGGTGATTAGCTGCGGATGGGATAGGAATGCAGAATCTCGTAACTGTATTTCCAGTAATTACTGCCTTCCATAGTTGTTGTCGTCTCATCACATTTTGGTTGTGGCGCAGTGGATAGAGGCATTGAATCTCTACAGTTCGAGGTGAGCATTGTCTGAAGATAGTGGTTTTAATCCTACTCAAAGCAGGCCTGAGGTTTTGTTGGTAGAATCGTGGTGAGACAGCAATAACTATGGAAGGCAGTAATTACTGGGGATACAGTTATGAGACTCAGCATTCCTATTCCGTTGTGGTTAATCACCTGAAGAAGGCGAGAGGATAAGTTGACCGAAACGTGAAACAACTATGAAGATGAGGATAACAGTCCACAAATATATAAATACACAAATTACTCATCTCAAAGGATTCCATTAAAAAAAATAAAAGGTTACTGTTTTGAATTCTATGCAGATTTCCAAGTTCAACAAGATACACCTGAAGAAGGTCATAACTTTCGTTGATCGTAATCTTATGTGAATAACACTAAAGATGAGAACAGTAGTGTGTATAATTCAAATAAGACAGTAATTTCATATTTTAAGATATAGTCTTGGATTAGTTTGCTTTCATGACTTATTCTGTCAATTTCACTCAAAGCTGCCTTAATATTTGATGACAGTCTCGAGACACACTTATAATAAGCTGCAGGACTTCATCACTGTCTCCCAACTTTGTTCTCCAAAGACATGATGGTTAATTAGTTAATTTTTAAAGAATCAAATGAAAACATACCTTGTTTATTTTAAATAGGATTCACAATGGAAGTCATACTGATGCGAACACAAAAAAATCAATTAAGATGTTAAGATGTTTTTAGTTTTTCACACAGACAAGAGAGACCGTCTGTCTTTTGTTTATATTCTGAGATGAAGTGAGATAAAAACACACAAACACTCGCTTATATATAGATCAAAAGGAAAGTAACTCTAAGTTAAAAAAAGGAACCTGTCATCACAAACCCACACACGAACAATGGGAAGCAACTCTTTACATGGTCCAAGGGACACAAGTCCAGCAGATCACTAATTTTAATAAAACACTGGTGATCCGAGCTCCTCCTTCAAGTTACAACCAGAGGAAGTCTGGAATCTCCTTATTTGTTCTTCTGGAATGGATTCCAAAGAGAACTCTCTAATCCTCAAATATGGATGTTCAAAATTGTTTATAACTATTTGGCCAAAAAAAAAGAATGGAAATATACTGTTCAAAATTTTTTATGAAAATCGCTCCAGACAAGGCATGAAGCCACTTGATGTAAGGAGCTAAAACAAAATGGTTCTTGTCCATAATTCCCTCTACATTCAAACGAAAATAAAGACAATTGTGCATGATGCACACACTTGTGACAAAACGAAAATATCATACTCCAAAAATCACACAAATTGATTGAGCAGTTTTACCTTTAAATAAGAAAATCAAATTTTACGAGTAACCAAAGAACAGCTATCTTGTTTGTCATTTTGAAAACAGTCTAAAACAAAAAGAAAGTGGGGAGTAAATGACTCGACAATAATTTTAACTTGCGAGGTTTATGTTGTAATGATTATGAATTTCCATTAATCACTTATTGTTGCTCACTCAATATATAACTTCAGGTCATGTAAAATGATTTTCTTTGTCAAACACTTGATCAACCCATGTAATTCTTGGAACAAGATACTTTCGCTTCGTCACAGGTAGGTAAAAAAAAAACTAACAATGAAAGTAAAAAAAAAAATATATATATAAGATTAGCATTGAAAATTGTAAACAAATACTGTCCACACCCTGCATATTGTATATATAAAAAGTACTTTGCCTGTGTGTGTGTATATATATGTTTGAATTCGTTCCCTATGGACTCCAAAATAGCTGGACTGATTTTTTTTTAATTGCGCACATGAACTTTATGTGTCTGGGAATGTTCTTGTTTTCTATCAGAATGCCTCTGATAAGTATCTAAAATCAGTAATCAGAAAAATCCGATTCAAGAAGAATCAGTCTGATTTTAAGCAAAGTTACCATTCTTATACAGCCTAACATCACAAGTGCATTTGAAAGGTTTTATCACTGCACAAGCAGAATGGTCTAGCATAAAAAATCAATAGTAGGTTCTTTGCATGTTCAAAATGAACTTTTCTGTTTAGAATACTATTGATCTATGATACTTGACTTTTGCATTTCAAACTTTAATTCAAGCCATTATATAAAAATAATTTTTTTAAATCAGCAGTAGGTTCTCTACAGTGTAATGTAAATAAAGTCACTGTGGGAGGCTTCCTCTTGCTGCACTGTGGTAGGTGATTGACTAGAGCAAGCAGTCAATTGATTCAATTGAAGAATGGTTGATTTCACCGATGTTGATGACCAAGTATTGGAAATGTGAAACATTTGTTAATTCTCATATAATCCTGGGCAACGTCAGGTCTCCTTATTAATTTTATATGAAAAAAAAAAAAGGGTTAAAATTTCTAGTGATGAAAACCCAATTTAGTATTGCATCTGATAAAAAGATTAAAAAATGAAAACATGAAGGTTTTTAAAGACTTTGGACGGAACTTGGGATTCATTCTTTTGGAGTTGTATGTCTAGTTGGATCATTGTTAATCACACTTAAATAACACAGGTACTTATTATAATATTATTATAATAATATCATCTTGTGCTTTTGCTAGAAATTTGTGTTAAAGAAGAGTGACAAGCTTCAGTTTTACTCAGGTAAATATTTTAAGAGCTCATTTTACTGATTCCCGTCGATTTGCTTCGAATCAGCTACTATTTAAAAAGATTCCCCCCCATAATTATGTTTCTGTTCTCCATCTACACTATTTTTATAGACATCAAATTTGACTGTATTATTTGGATTCTTCGGACTACTCTTCTCATCTTGAGTGTTATTTTCACAACATTTCAGTCGCAAGGACCCGTAGCATAGTGAATAAAGTACTTGGTTAAATTCAGTTGTAAGTTACACTCTTTTAGAGGTTGACGGTTCAATCCTCAGTGTGGGCGATACTCAAAGTAGAATTGCAAATTACTTAGGACTTCTACTCGGTCATGGCTGATGGAGTAAGAGCATACCCTCCCTGTGGATTTAATAAAAAGTTCTGTTTGAAATTTTCTGCAGATTCTCAATTCTACAAAATCCAACTAAAAAAAAAATACTCAAGATGGGAAAAGTAGTTGAAGGAATCCAAGTTATACGAATAATCACTCCTCAAAAAAAAAAAAAAAAAAAAAAAAATTTAGAAATATAGTTTCAAATTGAAGCTTTTAAATCATTCATAGTTACTTCCTGTCCCAGACTTATTGGTGCTCACTCAATATATAACTTCAGGTCATGTAAAATTTTCCTTAATTATTATTACTCACAAGTCGATTCTGCCTTATGCATATGAGTAGATTGGAAATAATAGTCATGTGAGTGATGTTACACTGCATAAAGCTAGTTATGGTTGATTTCAACTTGTGCATGTGTTGTCTGCTACACTCATTTTTTTTTTCTCTTTTTAATTATGTTGTTCTGATGATTGTACCTTTGCGTGCATCATTTGTTTCTGTATTTGGATCTGCATAAATATCGTTGCATGAAAATTACAACTTGAGATCAACAGTGTTTCTAATTTGATGGTGAGTGACTACATGATGATTACTATGATAAACTGTTCAGGATGAGAAAAAAAAGTCGTATCTTGGCCAATAATTAACATATCTCAAAAGTCAGAATCCATCTTTTAGAGAATATTTTGCCAAATACAGCTCGCTTGAAGGAAATTCCCTAAGCCTCCGTAGGAGAACCAGAACATCCCAGCTCAACTGGGTTTTATTTATATCTCCCTCCCATAGCTGGAAGATGTGACACAAGAGTATGAAAATAAGATTGAAGAGCCAGCATCCTAGAGGAAGATCTCTATAGCCTGCTAAAAATACCTGGGCAGCCCTGTTGTCATTCTCCAGTAGAGGCACCTCAGATGATCAGCAATAAACTAATCGCTTCTCAATAGGTGAGAAGACAAAGCCTGGGAAGGTTTGTTTGTATCTTGCTCCCATGCACACTGGATAACCTCACAAAGATAGTGATGATATCATAAAAATTTTCATTCATTCTTTATAATGTCATCCATTTTAAAGTGATATATATATATTTGTCTGTGTTTAAAACTTTTTTTACAACCGACACCGAGGGGGGGGGGTCAATCTTACCTTTAACAGTGAAATTATTTTTCATACCAAGTTTAGGATATATCCTTGACCATCAGAGTCTAGGCTATTTGAATTAGCTGCCCTATTTTCTGTTGGGCTGACATATTAGTCTCGGAGGGAGAAGGCAAAGCCTGGAAGGTAGATTTGCAAAAAATCAGCAACATATCGCGGTCAACAGGAAAAAGACCATTTTAATAATGGCCTGGACTTTATTGGCTTTAGGGTTGAGTTACATGTTTGACATTGTTGATGAGTTTCTTATCTTTCATAAAGTGGTTCTCTCGGGCCTTGGCATCAAGTAGTTAGCTTGTACAACTCTTGTATTAGAAATAGTGAATACCTTTGTTCAATACTTTCTTCATAGTTGCCACTCTAACGTTGATTTATATTAGCAATGTCCACATTACCTTGCCTGAATCTTGCCATACATATTTCTCAGCTTCTTGACAAATTTTGTTGTGCAAGCACAGTTGGAATGTCTGCTATGTTTCTTCCTGCTAGCCACTGTTTCCACATTTCCGTCAGAATTCTCCGGCTTATATCTCATGACGTTCAATGTATTAGTTTGTTCATCACATAACACTCATCATAGACACATGAACATTTATCTAAACAACCATCTTTGTTTTCTCAGTCAATCTGTAAAACTACAACAAGCAAGGGAGATCACTCTAAGAACTTAACACAAACAACAGAACTCTTTAATCATAATACAAAGGGAAACAATTTGACACAAATATTCAAAAAGCACTGAACTGCAGCTATAGTTTTCTGAATCTTTGAAACTGCCGTTAATCCTGATGATGCAGATCACTCTCTTTTAATATTCCAGTTCTTTACAGTTAACCATGGTCTCCATAGTTTGCTGCAACAAAGGTCTATACAAAATTTTAGCCAGATCGGCTCATAAGTTTCTGAGAAATAAAGGAACTGATAGACAGGTTGGTAATCGTCAAATCTATGATAGACATTGACAATCATGGCTTTTGTCAAATCTCTTTAACAACAGTTTATTAAATGTGATATTGTGATGTCTAATCTCAGCTAATCACTAATTGTGTATCAAACAGATAGCATAAATACTTAGTTTACTGTGTCTTATCACAACAAAGGCCATACAAAATTTCAGCCAGATCGGCTCAGTAGTTTCTGAGAAAAAGTAGTAGACAGTCAAAGAGAAATATAACAGACTATCCAATTTATCTCGAATATTGTGTATGCTTTACTTTTAATGTGAATAAGTTTCAAGTAAAACTAAAATATTGCACAATAGAGAGCAAATGCTTGCTAACCTTAATAAAACAGAACTGTCATGGCTACCAGACGATTTTTAATTAACACCCATTCATAAAGTTAAAAACGCCTCTTGACAATAATTCAGCCATTAAAATGACTTATTACTTTTTAATTATCCAATCTTTAGTGTGGTTATTCAGTCATAAACTCTGAAAATCTTGGTGCATTTCAGTAAAAAATGAGTAGATTCATTTTATTTATTTTTTTTAAATTTATAAACGAGTCATCACTTATCAAAGCCTGAGGGCCGCTCAAGGATAATGCCTGATGAATGTATAGTGATCATTAGGACAACAGCGTAGTAATTGTTAGTGGTGGAAATTGGGTATTGATTATTTAAGGGGCCTGGCTCAACAAGAATTTGTTTTCATTGGACTTGAAGATGACCATATTGTAGTCAGCTGAAAAGCAAGCTAGCAGAACAGAATTTCACAGACGGGCAGTTCTAGGAAAGAAACTTTGTTCGTGGAATCTGTGTTTGGATTTAGGCACAGATAGAGTCGAGGAAATTGTTGATAGTGGTTGTAGCTAGACGTGTGTTTTTTTTTAATGAAATTCTGGCAAGGAGGAGGGCATGGATTGAAACTAAGATGAGCATCTGCCATGAAAATAATGATAGAGCATAGACAGGCTCGCAATGTTGCTTCTTTGGAAAGTGATTGCACCTACTATGATATGGTGTAAAGACGTAGTAGAGAGCAGGGCATCGGTCACTAGTTTGTCCAAGGAAGTTTAGTGTCTTGCACAGGAGAAATTCTATTTTAGTCTTAGATTGGATCATCATAGGTACTAACACTTTGGATGTCAGTTGACTTGGGATTAATGGCAACTAAAAGATTAATCTACACTCCTGGAATATCCCAACCTGATCCGCTTTAAAGTCATATGTGGAACCTTATGTGTATGAGAGGTTGGTAAGGTGCCAAATCTGTTGTAAACACTGGTAATCATTGTTTTTGTTGAATCCGTTTATCAACAGTTTTTTTTTTAATTTGTGGTAATGATTTTATTTTCAAATTAATGACAGTTGGCGCTTTTTACAAAAATATTTAACTGGTTGAGCATAGGTGATGATCTGAAGATTTGCTTTTCATTATCTACTTCACTGAAGTGTATCCGTTGAGACTGATCAGTACTAAAATGGGTGAATATTTGGGAATACCGGCGCTGTATGTCCTCTCCATTTATCTTAGCATTGTTTTCAGTTGTCCTGGTCTCCTTGCAATTGGAGCCAAGCAGTGCCAAATCAGGAGAGGAATTATGTGGGATTACACAACCCTTGCTCCACAATTCAGCATGAGTCGTCCATCCACTGTCCATGATGATCAAATGGTCATCGTCGTTCTGACCAATGAAAAATTCCAGGGGAGAGTGCCACTCATTTGTCAGGATTACTCCACTTACCTTGATTCTCCCCTTATAATGCTGAGTGTTTAGCAAGAAGGCATCAAGTACCATTTTTTTAGTCTTGAATCCCTGTCTCCTAGCTCATTAACCATTATGCCAAATGAACTAGTAGATGCTGTTATTTCAGAGTTTTCCTTCGACTACAGTAGTTATTCTTCTAGAGCTTGGAAATCTAGTCTAACCTATTTTTAACTTAAAGCTCCTGAATTTGCAAAGGTATTAGTGAAAAAATACAATAGCCACAACAGAATTTAAACTGAACATACTGATTTCACTTTCAATTTAGGTGATTATATAATGGAAATTTGAATCCGTTGATGTGGCACTCACTTTGATAGTGCATATTCCTGTTTTTGTGCGTATTCCTTTCTTACCACATTGGCTACATTTTGTCCAAGATGTCCAGCTGCTGAACAACTCCAAGTTGTTTTCTGGAAGACGTTCTTTGGCTAACAAAAAGCTGGAATTTTTTTCGATCTATAAAAAAAAAGAAAAATTCAAACTAATGAAAAATCTAAGAAATTGATACATTTGCTTAGTAAGGTAATACCTAAAAATAACTTATTGAAATTTTATTTTTATTTTTGAGTTTGTGAACCAAGTGTAGATGGGGCACCCCAATTTTGTTGAAAGGAACAAGTTTAATATTTCACCATATGTGATTAAAATTATGACATTCAAATCTAACACTTTCCCTCATGCAAGCAAAACAAATTTTCAAATTAATTTACTTGGTCTCTGATTAAAACACCTGCAACAATAGATAAAATTTTATAAAGAGATATAATATTTATATATCGATTTTCCTTCAACAATATATGAGTAGAATGATGCTTTCTTTGAACTATTGAGCATCTCTCTTTTTGGATAATGAGTTACTTCAGTATATGGAAAGTTAACTCTTCTTACACCATGATATATTTCAATTCATATTCAATCGTACCTTCCTACTATTTGTTAACATTTATATTAAAAAAAAAAGCATTTATTCTACTTCATAGATGCATCACATATTTTGAATCTTAATTTTTCTCAGTCATCATTTTGAACAGTAATGATGAAATATTGACATAAGTTACGATTTTCCCTTTTTCATTGCTCATATATATATATATATATATATATATATATATATATATATATGACTACTTCATTTAATCACATAAATTGATATACAAAGATATAATTTTATGTGTAAATTTTCAGTATTTACTTAACAGTGCTCAATAAATAGGTAGAACTAGCTAGTAACTTATGAAAATATATATGGCAATTTAGCTACACAGAATATTCTGCATTTCATTCTTGTGAGAATTCATCAGGCTTATGTGTAAGCCTAACAAATTCTCACGAGAATGAAATGCCATATATATTTTCATAACTTACTATCTATATATATATATATATATATATATATAGTCATCCATATACACACTGTTTCGCTGTTTCACAGCCCATCAGTGCGGCTAGACAAGCAACTACCTCAAGCCAGGATCGAAACCCGATCACCCAAACGACAGTCGGAGCTTCTAACCATTGCGCTATGAATAAAATTATATCAACATTGTAATGTGTCTCCACAGATTGATAAAAAATTCAATATTTCCATCTCTTTACCAGAACTCCCAAATAAATCATGCAGCCAGAATAAGTTAAAAATAAAATCTGCCAAGAATATGGCTAGAAAAAAAAAAAAGGATATATCTTTTCCTAATTTTGTATGTATACATTTAAAAAAAAATATTTTTATATCTATATTATATTTTTTAGTCTGTTTGCCTATTCCACTTTTTCTCTGAGCCTAGTGAGTTGATCTGATTAAAATTTTGTATGGAGTTTTATGATGATAAGGTGCAGCGAACTAAGTATTATGGTATTTGTTTGAGTTACAGTGGGGATTAATAGGGATTAGTATTTAAGTTTCACTTTTTTTCAGAAACTAATGGGCCAATCTAGTTGAAATTTTGTTTGGACTTTTGTTATGATAAAGTGCAGGAAACTAAGTATTATGGTATACATTCGATGCATAGTTAGGTATTAATAGGGATTAGTATTTGACACAAAATGAGCACAAAATTAACTATATTCAGCTACAAATTTGGAATAAAGTACTGATTCTAAATCAACAGGCTGTAACTTTAGCCCGTATTTTATTGGCCTAAAAATGTCTAGTGTTTTTATACATGTTTACATTGCTGACTGTCAACTGATTGTACAGTTCTTTTGTTTTTTTTTACAAGGGAGTCATTACTTATCAAGGCCTGGAGATTATTCGAGGATAAAGGTTAATGAATGTAAGGTGCCTGAAACGACAGCTCAGTGATCGTTTTTGTTGGGAATTGGGCAGAATTGGACTATTTTAGGGGACGGGATAGCAAGAACTTGTTCACATTGGACTTGAAGATAATCATGTTATAGTCGGCTGGGTGGTAGATCAGTGGAACAGAGTTCCACAAGTGGGCAATTCTAGGAAAGAAGTTTTGCTCATGGCATTTGCGTTTAGATTTAGGCACTAATAGAGAGGTTTTAAAAAGCTCCAAATATTTATATTGGAAATGTATACATATAAACTAAGAAATGTTGTTTAAAGAAATCTAAAAAGCTTGCAAAATTAACAATTTTTAAAAGTCTCTCTCTCTGTAGATTAGTCAGTTGAATGCCATTTAAATTTCCTTACTATCCTGTAATCAAGCTGTCTGTGGACGTCTACTTGGTAAACGGCCTTGTATTCATTGTTTCCCAGACAGAAAAATTGGCCTGTGTCCTCTAAGCTGATTTCGTTAATCTTCAGGTCTCGGTTTGGAGTAAGCTGATAGTTATTGTTGGGCTGGATATTGGAGATAATGGCTCCGTCTTGACGAAGTTGCTTCCATTTCACTTGTTTGCGTTTCTCATTTGGCGTGCCTGGCTGGAAACTAAAGATATAAAATAAGATTACAAAGAAACAATGGAGTGACAGGGTGGGTAGTGGGAGGGAGTTATTTCCTACTTTATTTGGAGAGTTTGAGTGCAAAATATGACAAATCCAATTTATTTAAATTGCAAAATGAAACAAAAGGACAAACATATCAAATGAAGACTTTGACAAAAACTTGTTTTAATTGAAAGAAAAAAAAAATAAATAAATAAAATCATGCGTTAAGACAGATGCAAAAAATATAGGCTCACTTTACCATGCTAAAAATTTACTTGCACCTGACAATATCTTATACCTTTACAAAGCCAGCATTCGCCCATGCTTAGGGTATTGTTGCCACATCTGGGATGGTACATCTACCACTAGTTTCTGCCTCTTAGACAGGGTCTCAAAAAAAAGAATCTAAAATCTAAGGTTAGGTTTGGCTGTATTGGCTAAGTTCCATCCTCTGTCTTATTGCCACAATGCTGCATCTCTGTGCCCGTTTTACAAACACTTTAATAGAATGTGTTCAGATGAAGTCATAGCTCTCTCATAATAAATACTCCTGATTATCCCGGGAAGCAGTTGAAACCCCACTGTTGAGGTACCTATATGCTGGAAATACTTCTACTCTAATAGTTTCTTCCCTCAGAGTGCTAGATTTTGGAAGCCCCCTCCACCCCCAAACTGTTTCCTGTTTCCCTGATTGTACTAACATGCACAAATTAAATGTAATGTGAACAGACATCTTGGTGTTCAACATCCAACAGTCCCCTGTTAGGCATGCTCTCAATTAGTAGCCCCTTTATATTCAAGTAACAATATGCTTTGTTTGGGGCCAAACAAGTTAATTTATTTTTTTAAATACTAATCACGTTATGTAAAATATTATTTTAGAGTGTGGTACAGTGTTAAAATAGAACACTTTTTGTTGTGATAATTTTACAGTTTTGAAAATGGTGTTCACATGTTTATCCAGTTATTTATGATGAAATATTATTATTGCTAATATCCCCATGCTGTTAATGAATGTTAGCATGTTTTCATAGATTCCCAACTTGTCGTGTAGAGTGAAGAAATGAAATGTGGTATTATGTTGGAGCTGACTTTACCTTGGAGGATAATTTAGCAACTGTATAAACAGGAAATAAGAAAGATGTGGCGATCTGCTGACCAAATACCAGGAAAAAGGATGGAATGTGGAATATTATCATTTGGTTGTGAGGCTCCAAAATATGTTGAATGAAAGCTAATCAATGTACTGTGAAATCGTTTTACTTGTACGAGCCTAGAAATTAAAACAAACACTTATCTATTTTTACAGGGGAGTCACCCCTTATCAAGGCCTGAAGGCCACGGTTGATGAGTGTCATGGAATTTGCATTTAGTTTTAGGCACAGAAAGAGAGTAGGGGAAAATTGTTAACAGTGGTTTTTGCTAAACGAGTGTTCGATATGGCTCCTTTCTTATAAGAGCACCTGATGCTACTAACGAGCTGATCCACGTTTTCATGAAGTCAACAACTGACAGCATTATGAATTGCAAACAGAATTTAAAGAAAATATTCAGATAAACTATTATTATTCAGAGTTTTTGTAGATGAACATTGAGAATTTGTATTATTTAAAGCTGTAACACAACGGATAAAGGCATTGATCAACAATCAGTTCCAAATAACTGTGTTCTAGAATGATAATAGTGTATTCAAGGATCCCAAAGCACAGTGGATAGAGGTGTTGATTCTTTACGGTTCCAGGTGAGCATTGTCTGAAGATACCAGTTTCAGTCCTACCTAAAGCAGGCCAGAGAGTTGGTCAAAACGTGGTGAAATAACAACTCTGGAGATGAGGATAACGGTCTGCAAAAAATGACTACATAAATTATGAAGCCTCATCTCAAAGGATTAAAAAAAAAACTAAAATAATATGTAAATTATAATAGTTAAGAATAATATCAAATATATAATAATTAACACTTCTAACTGGTAATGGCTAACAAAAATAAGATCAAATTTTCCCTGCAGATTAAATAACCATTGTGAGCTTTCAAAATTTGAAAAATTTCAAAGTTTGAAAAAAAAAAAATGCACCTAAAGAAGGTTGTTAGTTACATTGACCGAAATATTGTGAAAATAACCCCTCCTTTGGGAGTATTGTTTTTTAATTCTTCGTTCCAACTGGGTTGAAATTTTTTATTTTTGAGTTATAGAAAAACTTTCGGGACTTGAGTCTGGAATTATCTGGAGCATCTTTTAAAATTTGTTGGATTGGTAAATCTCTGGTGTCGTCCTTGACATTTTGAAAAACATTTTTGAGTTGCCTCTTCCCTCCTTATGTTTGTGGGGTGGTATGATTGAGCTTGTTACTGGTTGCCATTCTATTAGAGTTCACTTCAGACATCCTGGAGTAATATGCATGGATTGAAGATTCAACTTTGCACTTCCCATAGTTTTGCTACAAATAGTAGGAAGCCACAAACCGAATCAGAATAAAACACTCCAGAACTGCAGTAAACAAAAACAGGTGAAGACAAATAGGCTCCCCAATCTGACCTAAGTGCAAGGAAGCCTCTCTGGACATAGACCATCTGATCCTACACTGTCCAGTCACCTGACTGGAAGGAGGCTATACGACGCCTCCTTTATCTGAAGACAATTTCTTAGACTGGCTAAAAAATAGTGGTATAAAGGTCTAACCCATACAATACTAATACTACTGTGAAAATAACACTGAAGATGAGAACAGTAGTTTGAATAATGAAAATAATACAAACGAAATGAAACAAAAACAAATATAATGAAAAATTATCTGTTAGTAAAGGTATGAAGGTTTTCTTTAACAAAAAAAGGTAAAAAAAAACAAACAAAACAAATAGATAACAAATAAATGTTACCAAAGGCAAGAAAATTTTGCCTGGGTAAATTTTTTGTGTTTTAAAACTTTTTTTGATTCAATAAAAAAATGCGTGCTCCAGTTTTAAGCAAAAAAATATGAATATCATGAGACCACCATACTTGCTAAAAAATCGAAAATTAAACCAAAATACAGCTAATAATTAAGGTCATGTTCAAACAACCTGTATATTTTTATTACATGCATTTCTGTTGAATTTTCGATATTTTGAATGATTATCATGGATCCACATAATGATCTCATCGCATCCATTATTTTGCATTTCAACTTCACACACTTGACTATACTTTTTTATTGAACTAAAAATCGCTGTAAAATGATTTAAAACACACACACACACACACACACAGGTACATAAAAGAGTAGCTTTTCTTGCCTTTGGTAACATTTATTTGTTGCCTGTTTGTATTTTTTTACATTGTTTTTTTTTTTTCTGTTGTAAATTCTTAAAGAAATTTTGTGTTAATTCCTCTGAATTCTACTTATTTAAATGACATTTCAGTTTTACTTATCATTGGTAACTCTTCAGTACTAATATCTGTCCAATAATTTATTACCCATATTTTTGTTTTAATTTTCGATTTTTGTGTGATTATTGAGGCTCTGCAGGGCTGCCATTCTTTTGTGTTCTAACTTAACACACTTGACCATGCTTATTTTTATTGAAATTAAATCGTTTCACATACACAAAAACTTATCAGGGTAACTAGAAGAGTAACATTTCTTGCCTTTGGTAACATTTATTAGTTGCTTGGTTTTTTTTTTTTTTGTTTTTTCACTCCTTTTTTTCTTTTTCCGTTGGAAATTCGTCAAGAAACCTGGTGTTAATTTCTCTGAATTTTACTTATTAACTTAGTATTTAGTATTTCGATTTTACTTACCATTGGTGACACTTTAATACTAGTGTCTGTCCAACTTTGACCACCAATGCTTTGTATATGTTCCTTGCTTGAGTCTGGCTTTTATTAATGCACTTGTAGTAATATTCAACTTGTTTCATAATCACTGAGTGATGTTGTTTCTCGTGAGAGGTTTGCGCCCTTTTGTATCTGTACTGCCATTTTTGGTTGACGCTGCGTTTTGTAGCTGGCAAAGATAATAATTGATTCTTCAGTTGTGTTATCTTTTTGATGTTTTTTTGTATTTGATTGTTTTCGGTTAGAGTTTTTGCCAGACTTCCGGACAAAATGCTTGTTATTAGTGCCAAAAAGAGTAAAAGATCCTCTTTGGAGAAGTACAAGAAAGAAACTATTTTCATTTTCTGGCTTTCTCTTTTTGTAGGTTCTTAGATCTGTATTATAATTGGTATGAAGAACATTTTACAAAAAAAAAAAAAAAAAAAAAAAAAAGATTAGAAAAGAAAATATCTCTTTGTATCTATTTAAATATATACAATATTTGTTTAGAGATTTTTTTTTTTGTTTTGTTGATTAGATTTGCATTTTTGTTTCCAAGGAAACAGTAAGATTTAGGTTCCTCTTTTTTCGAAGTTTCTTATGATTTTTTTTTTTAAATTGACAATTTATAAAAACTGCAGACATCGGAGAACACAAGAAAAATTTGTTTATTGAAAGTAGTTTTGTATTGTTGTTTTTGTTTAATATTACTAAATGAAGAACCATTCCATTAAAAATCAAGTTGGTATAATGCATCGAAAATTGAGAAAAGCATGCTTGAAAAGTGTCTACGTTATGTGAAATAGCTAGTAAAACAAAATGGACATCGAATTTGGCTTGATGTTGTGTTTATTTAACAACGAAACTCAAATTTTAACTCTAAATAATTTTTCATTTAATGATGTTTATAAATAATATAAATTAATAATATTTAATGAAAACAACCACATAAAACTAATTTTAATGCCTAAACAGATATTTTCTTACATTCTTTCATGACTGCGATCATTATAAATTGCCTTAATTATGAAGTAGGTTGTGTTGTCCTCTGTCAGAGGATGGAGGCATCGTTCTATCCAGTGCTCCTTTTTCACTAGTCAAACATTTGTAAAATAAAAATACAAAATAAGTGTATATTATCTTGATATGAATTAGTTGAATTTAATATTGATGAATGTGTCAATATATATATATATATATATATATATATATATATATATAAATAAATAAAAGTGAACGTGTCTGTGTGCATTTCCCTACGCAATAACTCTGTCAATTTTAAGTCTACAGACTCGAAATTTGATAGACAGGGTACTGAGATTTGGGAAAATCACTGTGATTGGTTTTCGGCCAGAAATTTGGTTGTTAATGGGGTCAAAGTTCAATGATTTGACCTTTGAGAACTCTACCAAACTCCTCTGACAATTTTGGGTCTGTACACTTGAAATTTTGGATATAGGTTCCTTGGACATGGATCTAACTTAATAACTTGATTAGAGCCCAAAATAATAAATGTTAGGGGGTCAAAGTTTTAAAAGAATTTGACCTCAGCGATCTCTACCAAATTACTCAGACAATTTCTGGTCTAAACATTTGAAATTTGGCATAAAGGTATTCAGAAATAGGGCAAGCTTTTTAATCGGCTTGGGTCGAAAACTTTTAGTTACCAATATATAAATCTATGTATGTCTGTTTGCATGTATGCCTAAAACTTTCGACAGAGGCGACGGATTTTACCAAGATTAGCATCGTTTTGAAGTTCAACCTTTCAGACGACAAATATCGAGAAATTGTCAAAAAACATTAATATCTTCACCTTCAACTGGGCACTTTTCTACGGGGAGGGGTTGCTTTTTTTGCCGATATTTTTGAAAGTCATCCTCTACTTTCAATTATCTAGCCTTAATTTAAACATAAGTCACTTCCGGTTTGGCGGTGGTTGTAACAGCAAAGATGTCAGTTTTTTTTCCCGTTCTTTTCCTCCTTCGCGGTATGGGTTGGAGCTTGCCTTCCTACTACCACTTTTTTTGCTTAACATACTCATCCAAACACTCGGGCAACACCGGGCTGAAATGGTAGTGTATATATATATATATATATATATATATATATATATATATATATATATAAAACTATCAATAGAATGGAAATGAAATGTTTACCTGATATAATCAGAGGTAAACTAATGAATTAATCCCAACCGAATAAAAAAGTTTAATACAAACACAATAGAAAGTAGAGTTCTTGAATAATAAATTTAATTGTGAATTTTAATTTACAGTTTTAAATTCTTTTATTTCCCCACATGTATGTATGTATGTATATATATATATATATATATATATATATATATATATATATATATATATATATATATATATATATATATACTATGTATATATATGTGCGTGTGTGTATGCATAACTAAAACTCTGTATTATTAGGATTCTTTCGACTACTTTTCTCATTTTGAGTATTATTTTCACAGTGTTTTGGTTGATGTAACCTCTGTCCTTCTTCAGGTGTGACACAAAGTCTGGAAAGTGGAATTTGTAAAGTCAGCACCCTAGAGGAAGGGCACTCTGGCCTGCAAAAATGCACAGGGACATTCCCTGGTAGAGGCGCTTCAGGTGATTAATAATAAATTAATACCTTCTCAAAGGATGAGAAGGCGAAGCCTGAGAGCATGAATCTCCTTGTGAACACTGAATGATCTTACAAAAATAGATTGATGATGTCATAAAACGTCATAATGTCATCCATTTCAAAGTAATATTTCTACTAGCATGCCGCCTGGCATTGCTCGGTCACAAAATATGCTTAAATATAATGTTTTAATTTATGCAGATTTCATAATTATTATTATAAAACCAATTCTCTATTGATTATTATATTGTACCCAATACATGGTAATGATTTCAAGTTAAAAAAACAATGACTTGGGTATCCTCACCTAGAATCAAAACAAAAACATGACTCTCCAACATTATTCATTACAATTTAAGTCCATATACATATCCAAACTTTAAACATTAGTATAGTCAAGCGTATAAATGTTTATTTGCACATACTTAGAAGATGTATGCTTAGTTAATGTATGCCTGCCAAATTCCATTTTTTGTTTCAATTTTAACCCTTTAATAGCTATTTTTACTAAAGACCAATTCAAATTTGTTCCACATGTCTGAATCCCTTATATATCAAGTTTCCAGTTTATAGAAAAAAAAATTGACAGGTTGATAGACACAAACTTCTTTGTCAATTATAAATAAATAAATAAATATATATATATATATATATATATATATATATATATATATATATATATATATAGTTTAAAGTACTTTTTACAAATTCAACCAGCGAGACCAATGTGACCCTTAATGGTGGCATTACCTTTCATACTAACTCTGGAATATATCCTTGACAGACTCTGAGCCATTTAAGTTAGGTGGCCTTTTTTTTTCTGTTGGGCTGAATTGTGGTTCTGTCCAGTTCTATGAAGTCAATCTTCCCTGAAAATGGATTGTGTCATAAAGTAAAAATTGTAATTACTAAAATCTGTTTTGATGAAGAGAAATATAAATAACAAAGCAGTGTTATGCCATAACTGGTAGCAATAAATATTGATAAATATATCAATGCTTCTCAATAGAATACTAGGGCTACATCTAAGGAAGTGTCACCATGAGCACTTTTTCACACCTTACTGGAGTATAAAATTGGTTCTGAAATCCAGTGTGTGAGGGGAGGGGGTGATCTTATTTCCTTACAAACACCTTCTCACAAAAGAGACATTGCTTTTCTCTCTTTCATCTATCATTATTTCCATGGGAGGTGCTTGACTGAGCTCCAATCTTTGGTCCCTCCTTGTAGGGCATTTGCAACAAGAAGGTGTTTGCTACCACAATTGAAAGTAACTTTTCTTTCTCTGTCTGTGCTTAGCATCAGACTTCCTGTTTTAGTTTAAAATAAATCTGTGAAATCTAAAATAAAAAAAAGACTACATGTCTGTGTCCATATTTTCAAACTCTATCTTTCCCAAAACTAAAAGTTGCAGAGCGGCGCTAGGTGACTCAAATGATTGGATTTTTTATGGACCGTTCTTTTATGGTTTTTTAGCTGGTTAAAATAGTTTTTAAGGAGTTAAAAATGGGTAAAAATTTAAAAAAATCGTTATACATTTTGTACATTCATCTTAGTTTATTTTAAATTTTTATTTCATATACATGCCACGTTGGTACAATGGAAACGTCACCAGCTTTGAATGCTACAGTTTTGCTTTCAGTTTCGATTCTAGCTGTGGCACCCAAATATTTTTTTTTTACTTTTGAAATCATGACTATAATAATATATATGAAATCTGGACAGAATATCATATTTAAGCATATTTTACGACTATGCAAAGCCAGGTATGAATCTGCGTGCATGCCTTTTTCACAAGCGTGGGTGAGAGCTTGGCGAATATTTGGTGGATGGCGGTGATCAGGCTAGCTTTGGTGTTGTGGGAGGTCATGTTCGTGATGTACTCAACGTATGACCAAACAAAGTAGTCCAGGGGGTTCCGGTCGGGGGAAGAGGAGGGGGGCAGTGGGAGAAGGGTACAACGTCCGAGTACTCTTTCTGAAGCCAAGCCTGGGTCTCTTTGGACTTATGGGCGAGCGCCAAGTCCAAGGTCTGCCAGCAGCCATCTGATTGCACCAGGGGATCATCACACTCTTCAGCACATCCAGATACAATTTGGTGTTAACTTAGAAGCCGACTTCAAAGATGTGAGGTGGCATGATTAGGCCCTCACTTGAAACCGCACCAAAAACCATAACTGTGGCTGGAAACTTTGTTTTCATCATCTTGGGCACATCCCTATTACCCGTGGCAATCCAGCGATGCATTTTGAGGGTGCTGACAATGGTCCTGTTGTCATAACTTGGATTAGTAGAGAGCATGAGTTGTACAATGATGCATCTCCGATCTCGCTTGTTGAACATTGTGTCACTTTCAGACATGATAGAAGGAACCTATTGCTCTTGGGATTTGTACACAACTGGCCAACTAGTAGATGATCTGCAATAAAAGAAGAAAACATGTTTTCACCAAACGGAAAGGAATCATGTCATCTTTTCTATGGCAACAATTTTTTTTATTGTTCCACCCTGTAAAATGAATTTTATACTGAATATGATGAATATAATGACACCTAATCTTGTGGATACATTTTGACCAACTAATCCTCTGGCAGGCTTTGAGTAGGATTGAAACTGCTATCTGAAGATAGTGCTGAGACAATGCTCACCTGGAAGTGTAGAGATTTGATGCCACTATCCACTGCGCCATAGTTCCTGAAGAGGCGTTGAATCTCTATGCTTCCAATTAAAAAAAATTTTTTTTTATTACATTTTCACCCCAAAAAAGGCACATTGCCACTTTATTATCAGGGACATAAGCTACAGGGGTACTATTGTGGGGAGTTGGGCAGAAAGATGTCGGTTCATGTTACACTTGAACTTCTGCATGTCAGTACGGTTGGAGAAGCAGGAACCTGGAAGAGAATTCCAACGTCTAGCGGTTCTGGGAAAGAAACTACTGAAGTAGAAGGCTCTCTTACATCTAGGGATCTCAACTGTCAAGGGGTGGGATTTTGCTGCATGTCGGGTTTGTTGGGGGTATTTACATCGACGGGGTACAAGTGCTTGCAGTTCGTCGGAGTATTCACTGTTAAAGTACTTGTAGAATAGACAGAGGGATGCAACATTTCGTCGATGGGACAGAGGCTGAAGCTTAGATGACAGTTCAGGACCTATTAGGTTGGCGACTCTCATTATGAACCTTGTCTAGGTGTGAGAGGCTAGTAGCAGATGCACCAGCCCAAATATGACAACAATACTCCATACATGGGCGAATGGTGGCCTTATAGAGGTACAGGATACTTTTGGGCGTTGGTAGCTTTCTAGCACGGTAGAGAGAACATACCTTTTTTGCAGCGGTCCTGGCAATACTCTCAATGTAATTTTTCCAACTCATGTTTTCTGTGAACGTTAGGCTTAGGAGTTTAAAAGATGTACTTTCAGATAAAGAGTCTTTGGCCATTGCTATTGGTGGTTTCTTGTAGTGATTGAAAGAAACAAGTTTAGTCTTGGCAGCATTGAATGTGACCATCCATTTTTGTCCCCATTCCACTACAGATTGGAGGTCATCCTCTAGTGTTTCTGCCATTTCTTTAGATATGTGTTCATTTGTTTTCCTGTCGTGTCTGTTATAGTGTGGTGTCATCAGCATATATACCCATCTCACAGACAGTTTTTCGGAGAGGTCATTTATGAATATTAAGAATAATAGAGGTCCGAGGATAGACCCCTGAGACACTCCCGCATTTATATCATATTGTTTAAATGTACGACCATCGAGGACAACCTGGATTTTTCTCTTATCTAAGAAGGATTTAATTATGTTAAGTATTCTTCTAGTGATACCGTATGATCTGATTTTCCTGAGAAGACCTTCATGCCATACCCTGTCAAAAGCCTTAGATATATCTAGAGCTACCGCTCTACCCTCCCCTGCTTTGTCAAGTGAATGGGATATGTGCTCTGAGATTACAGTTAGGATGTTTGCTGTGGAACGGGCTTGCCTAAATCCATATTGTTGGTCGGTCAGAAGTTTAGCATCTGTAAGGTGATGGACTAGATCTTGGTTAATTATGGACTAAAATATTTTGGCGAAAAGTGGGAGGAGGCTAATGGGGGCGATAATTTACTGGGTCAGTTCTTTCGCCAGAATTCTTGAAAACTGATACCACAGAAGCAGTGAGCATTGTCTGAAGATAGTGGTTTCAATTCTACTCAAAACCGGTCAGAAGATTAGTTGGCCAAAACATGGTAAGATGACAATGACTTTGGAAGGCAGTAATGACTGAGGATACAGTTGAAAGACTCAACATTGCTATCCTGTTGTGGTTAACCACCCGACAAAGGTTAGAGAAATAGTTAGATGAAACGTTGTGAAACAACAACTTATAAAGATGAGGATAATAACAATCTGCAAATAAATAAATAAATAAATAAATTACTCATCTCAAAGGATTGCAATATTAAATTTTCTCTTTATAATAAAATTAATTTATTTTTTGTTCCTTTTATTTTTTCAGGATGGTACCAATTCTGGCCCCTACAGTCATGTAGCTGACTTTTCTGCCATTAAAGAACTTGATATGATTAGCAAAGAAATTGATGATATGAAACGGTAAAGTATTTTGACATTTTTTCTTTTCATATACCTGCTTTCAAATTTTGCTTATTTTAGTCACTGATGAGTTGTCTGTAGATGAGATTGTCTTCTAAAACAACACTCTAAATCAGCCATTGACCTCTCGGCTTTATGTATTTCTCCATTTACTCCCTACTCCCATACAAAAAATTCATAGCCATCATGAAATGACAGAAAAATAAGGCCCCCCAAAAAACTTTTTAATACTTAGGACTTTAGAGTTTGTATAAAAATAGTCTTATATATTTGTATCACAAAACTAAAGAAAATCAAACCTTTTCTAAAAAAAAAAAAAAAAGAAAAAAAAAATTATGAAGTTAATTTGTATTACATTTCTTAGACGTGACATAATCCGAAAAGAAATAATTATTTTTAAATTATCAAGTATTTCAATTATTTACCCCTGACGGGTAAATTTACCCCTGGTTGAGGACTTCTGCTCTAAATAAACTAGGAATTCCAACAATACAGACTTATATATATTTGTTTTTACCGTTTTTTAATGAAATTTTTATCTTTTTTTCTGTGTACAATTACCGATTCTTTGTTTTGGATGGGTGCGGTGGAGGGCTTTGCTTAAAAAAAAAAATTAGATTTTAGAGGTGGGAATCAGATTCCTATGTAAATTTAATGTAAATTGATCACCCTTCATGACCATCATTAATTTGACTTATTTGTTTTCTTTATCTTTTATTAGAAAGATAACAATTTTAGGGGAGAGAAATTTTTATTTATTTATTTTTTAAAAAATTTTGTGGGTTTGGAGATTTTTTCTGAATAATAGCCACATTAATGTGTGTGAGGGTCACCTTGATCAATTTTTTTTTTTTTTCACTTCTAATATTTTAAAATAATGACAGCTAATTACATCCACGTTAAAGAGATATATCCTAGACTACTTCATTAATCTACCATCCAATTTCTGAGAGACAATTGATTGCTGTTTGTTCAATGCACTTGCCCAAAATGTAACGATCCAATGTGTGAGAGCAATTATGTATGAAGGGCTGATGACATAAGATGGATATGCATACAACATGTAGGGAAAATGCGTTTGTGTGATTTTTTTTTTTTTAAATGCAAAATTGCAAAAAAATTAATGATTTTTTGTACATGTATTATTACGAATTTGGTCGATTTAATAAATCTGTGAGTTTGGCATAACTGTAGAGTCTATGATGAATTGAAGGACTTTTATTTGGGTTGTATATGGTGAATATTTTTCTACTGCTCTGCTGATCATTTGAGATGTTAGGCACATAGTCGAAACTGACAAGTCAAGTTTAAAAAAAGTTTTTTTAACAAGTGAGTCACCACTTATCAAGGCAAAAAGTCCACTCGAGCATAAGGGTTAAAGCATGTCTGATAGTCAATGAGACAACACTGTATTGATCAGTGGTGTTGGAAACTGGGCAGAATTTGATTATTTAAGAGGACGGCTCAACAAGAACTTGCTTACATTGGACTTGAAAACAACTATGTTGTTGGGAGCTGGAAAACAGTCGTGTGGTATAGAGTCCCCAGGTAGGCAGTTTTGGGAAAGAAATTTTGTCTATGGAATTTGTGTTTAGTTTTTTGTACAGATAAAGAATGAGGGAAATTGCTGATAGTTGTTTTAGTTAGACGAGTGTTTATTGTGAATGTTTTGCAGAGGGAAATCAAAGACTGAAATTTAGTTGAGCACCTGCCATGAAAATAATGATAGAGCAGAGAAAGATTTGCAATAGTATTTCTTCAGACAAAAACGTGTCGGTTATTATGTGCAAAAAAAATGAAGTCCTAGTAATTGGACAGTAAACTGATTTTCAAATGCCTAGTCATCATGCCAAATATAAGAAATTTGTTGTAAGAGAAGGTCAGAAGATAATGAAGGTTGCGACGCAACAGCCACCCACCCTTAAAACTACATGTCATTTGCTGTGTGGATCTATTTTTTTCATTTCAGTGAAGAACAAGGTTTACATGACTTACACAGGTCTGCCTTTTGGCAGCTGCTCGGATGTTTATTCACCATTTAGTTTGATTCTTGATATCCTCATTATAGAGATACCATGTGTTAAAGTCCTTGACAGTTGCAGTCCCGGTCTTGCGTAGGCGGCCACTGTCAGACATGCCATCAACTTCTATGACGCAAGCTCTGTCTATCCACCCGCCATTGCACTTGTCATTACCAAACCAGCAAAAATGCTTCTCATATAATGCTACATCCAGAGGTGAGATTTAGACTTTTCCACAAAGAACTGATTTGGATGGCATATCCAGCAAAGCATATCTTGCTCACTAAGTCATTGCCTGCCTTCGATATTGAGAAACCAGCACTCGATGGCATGCAACAATTACGTTGCAGATATAACTATGGAACACCACACAATAAGTATGTAAGTATATACCCTTTATTGATCAAAAGTGAAAGGATATCCCAAAACTTCTCACAGGCAACTCTGCACCGACAGATTGTGTATGCTTCACAGGTGCCTTCTGGGCATTGACTATCCACAAGGTAGCAGAACAACCCAACAATATTTAACTTGTGTTCATTTATCAAGACATGGTCCTGTAGCCGCAAGTCTATTGTATGAGCTGTGGCAAGACATCTAGAACAGTGCTAGATGAAATACTCTACTGATAGACCTATATTCCACTGCAATTTTTTGTGAATACACAGTGTGTAGCCCTTGCATCTAATAGAGTTGGTCCCTACTCCTTTTCAACAAATGCTACATGAAAATATAAACAATAATTATTTAAAATGAAAATTTTGCTACTTGTTTTCTTTGGTGGATATAAATAACAAAGATATGCTGTATGAGAAGAAAGAAATGGCAGAAACACTAGAGAAACAGATGAAACTAAAGGGTTTGTTATTTTAAGTATCTTTTGCAAAACTATTCTGAAGCATTTTATTCATTTCATCAGATGTTTTCAGCATGACGTTAAACAATATTTACCTTTTTCTTTTTTCGTCATCAGAGAAAAGCTTCAACTGGAAAAAGAAAGATCGCAGCGTGATGCCGATATCAAAATCAAGAACGGCGAAGTACAAGCTTTACAGAAAGATTTAGATGCTATCACGGCAACTCTTCATCAACTCGAGAACCAAAAGAAAGAAGCTCAGAAGCGGTTAGATGAATTAGATGACAAGGTACTCCCCCCCCCCCTTTTGAATACAAATTTTTTTTTTTTTAAATAAATTTCAAACATTTGCGGATGTAATTTGTCAGCTTTGCTTTCACTTTCCTTTTGTTTTTGCAACACACACATGTATGCACACAAACACACACACACACACACAGTTGAGAAGAGTTTGAAATACCTACTATACACCATCCTCCGATGTTTTTGGTCCCTATAAGAGTTTATTAGCAAAGCCTGAAATAAAGGTACTTCCCCCTACAAGTAAACCCTAACAAAATATTTAAAACAACATAGTATTCGAAGCCCAAATAAGATCCACTCGGCACAGCTATACGTTGGCTTAGTCGAGAAATATTGTGCCTTCTTCAAGCGATGTTACCTCAAGTAACAGCATTTAGTTGGAGACTCCACCAGACTAGATGAATTCTTGTCCTGGAATCAGATCAAACCAACAAAGCACAAGAAAGATATACTATAACAAGAGTTTACTGGTCAATTAGGAAGAGGAAAACTAATGCTCTTAACCATTTTACTAATTCAACGTTTGACAGGTTAAGAGAAGTTTAACGAGATAATCAAATATCTATGTACCCTATATAGAAATCAAGAAAATCATCTCGTCACTAGTTTGCATCTTAAAAAGATCTCTCAGTTGGAATCTCTGAAATAGCGGATGAATACCTGCCAGCTGGTAGGATGCACCATCCTCATCAAAACAAATAAAAATCTTTGAGTTGTGAGCAATTATAGCAACATTGTATTTGATATCTTATTTTATTATAGAACAATTTCTTTTAAAATCAGAATAATCTATTTGGCACTCAGCAACATCAGATATTTCTCACATTTGGACAAATTCATATCCAAATCATATAGTTCTTTATTTTACTATATCTTAGGTACATCTGGTAGGATACATCATCCCCAGGAAAACAAAATCTTTGAGTTGTGGACAATGATGGCAACATTGTATTTGATATCTTATTCAATTATAGAACAATTTCTTTTAAAATCAGAACAATCTAAATATTTAGCTATCAGCAATATCAGATATTTCCCACATTTGGACAAATTCATATCGTAATCATATAGTTTTTTATTTTTATTTTACTGTACCTTAGGTACATGATTCAGGCAGAGACAGAGAAGGAAAGCATTGGTGTTATGTTTTTAAAGAGCTACATGCCAACACCAAATTATCTCTCTAGCTCCTTTTTCACATGATCCGTGACTTTTGCTTCTGAGAATGATTGAAATTGACAGCACCCTCTTTTCTGGAATCAGCAGCAATTTGCACCACCTCTTAATTTCACTCTGTTCTCTCAGCTCTCAACAACACGTCATGCTTCAATGTAGCATGTGTGTACAGCTTGCCTTCCTCAAAAAATAACTCCCCCATTCTTCAAATGGCTTGCTTATATACAGCCCCAAATCATTTAATCTGCATACGATCGTCAAGAATTTGCATAACTATTGAAGACAAAATCACCTAGGTCTCGCCATTTTTTTTTTTTTTTCCCTAATATTCAACAGCTGAACCCTATAAAACTAATTTAGTAATTAACAATAATATTTGCACTCATTATAATTTTCTCATATTCTGTCCATGTTTTCCTCTGCCTGTCACATTTGAACTTCTGAGTTCCTTGGTAACTCACTTCTTTGCACCCTCGGACCACCTTAACATATGACAATAATTGAATGGCAGATGCACAAAATTAAGAACAACAAAGATGAGGAAAACTGTTGGACATGTGTAAATAATGTAAATGATATCTCAACTCCAAAACATTTTCATTATTTGCATGTATATTTTGTTTGGCTGAAATTGTTTCATTTCTTTATCTTTCTTTAAAAAAACAAAACAAAAAAAAACATTTTTTCCACATTTTGAGCTTGCTTTCTTTATCGTACAGGCTTATTGTTTTGATATTTTTCTCTCTATACTTAACATCCTTTCCCATAATTTCGTGTATATTGATTAAGTAGCTTTATTTTTATAAAGAAAATCAGTTTTAAGCAATTAATGGCAATTAGTAGGCATTACAACATAAATTTAGAAATATGTATTACTGTTGAGTTATCTCCCTTAAATTTTTTTTTTTTTACAAAGTGGCAAGCATTGCAGTCACTCCTTGGATACTCATAAAATTTGATTTTCTTATTTAAAGTATCCTCTGAAGTTATATATATATATTTTTTTATTTCTGTCTTTTATCATAACTTTATTTTCTACTTTACATAATGGTAAAATTTCTGAAGTTCAAGATACAAAAGCAAAATCTTTATGCAATTAAATGTTTGTTTTGGATCTCATTTGTGGCAACATGAAGAACGGATTGTGTTTTAGATTTACCCTTTACCGCAAAATCGTACTTTCAAGTCACCTTTAAAAAAAATTTTTGTTTTTACTCTTATTGGCTTATCAGCCCAACTGGTCAAGTGAATGAGGCGTTTGTTTATGTCCGTGCATCAGTTGCATGCTAACTTCCGCCATGTGTGGTTTCATGATTAAAAAATTTGTTTATTGCATAAAAAAAAAATTCTGGTGGTAAAACGTTAAAAGATCATTTGGTGCTCTGCGTTGTAATGTACATATGAAATATTCATCTTTAATTTAAAAGAGTGACATGACAGGGGAGATAATTCAAACTTTTTTGTGGGATGGATGAAAGAGGAGGGATGAATAAAAAAAATCAAATAAAGCTTCAGAGGATGTGTTAAAATTTAAAAAAATTATTGAAATAAATTAAACATCAAATATTTAATGAACCAGCTTTAATAAAAAAAAAAAAAAAATCAGTGATTAAAATGAAGTTTAAATGGACCAAGGAAAGAATAGAGACCCTGTAGCATAAGACGACGACCAACGCACATTTCAAGTGACACCGGTGGTTTGACTGTAACATCGGCGTTGATTGATTGTAAACACGTCGAATAGCAGACATAATCGAATGTTTGCAAGCAAGATTTATTTTTAAATATATATGTACAAAACTTTTTAAGATTTAAAAGAATAAATATAATTTACAAAATATTTTTTTAATATTAGATATTTACAAAACTTAAGGGTTTAAAAAAAAAATTGTTTTTTGTTTACACAAAACTTTTTAAAAACGAAGTTTTTAAACAAAATATATTTAAATTATTGGGTGTCTTTCTGAGTGTGTTTTTTTTTATATATTTACAGAACTTTAAAAGTTTTATAAATATATTTTTAAAAAATTTTGCTTGCGAACATTCGACCATGTCTGCTATTTAACGTGCTTAAAAACAACCACTGGTTTTCACATGAAATGTGTGCTGGTTGTCATCTTCTGCTACAGGGTCTCTATTCTTTACTTGGTCCGTTTAAATAAATGACACCTGGGAAAAATAATTTTACATTGGATACAATTAAAAATTTTAAATTATCTCCCCTTAATGTTTGACATCCATGGTACAAAAGCAAAAATGTTATAAACTGAAATGTTTGCTCTGGATCTCATCTGTGACAACATGGAGATAAAATTGTATTTGAGATATCATTTAATGCTTTGGCATTGTTGTGTACATATGAACTGTTTCTGTCTTTAATTTAAAAGAGTGACATGAAATGGGAGATAACTCAATCATTTTGAGTGATGAAAGGTGGAAATAAATACCAAATCAAATAAAGCCTCAGAGGATATGTTGAACTAAATAGATTTATTTAAATATATTAAATATATAACACATCAAATAATTAATAAACCAATTTTAATAAAAACATTAAAAAAATGTAATTGAAATGAAATGAAGTTTAACTGAATGCAACTTGTGAAAAAGTTTTACACTGCATACAATTAAACAGTTTTAATTATTTCTCCTTTTTATATCAGTCTTTTAAATTAAAGATGACAATATTTTATATGTACAGAACGATGCCGAAACACTGATCAGTGAAATTATTATTTATATTGTTGAATTATGTTTCCTTTTTTTTTTCTTAATGAGAAATATGCTTATATTGTTTGTCTTTCTCAACGAAAAGGTTAATCCTCCCCCACACACATACGAAACTGTAGCTATAAATTAATTCCCTACTACTTACGTAGATCAGTGATCTTTAAAACCAATGCATTTCAGGTAAAAACATTATGTAGTTATGTGTCATGTCGAAATTAGTATAAATTCTAAAAATAATGAAAAATGATCCAGTAGAAAAATAATTACAAGTAAAAATAGAATTTATCAAATTATCAAGTTTTATTGTATGTTTTAATGGGGGAACAGTTGTGTGACCAATTCAGTATGACAAACAAGGGAGATAAACTTTGATTTAAATTAAGGGCTTGTCATTTTTAAACACACAATCTCAGAACGTAATTGTGGATGGCTTTTTGTTCAAAATACATCTAGCATATCTTCTACTGTACCATTTTTATAATCTTTGAAATTTATTAGTATAAATTTCAACATGACAAATAAGTATGTCATAATGTTTTCACCTGAAATGTGTTGGTTTAAAATGTGACCAATTTACACAGTCATGTTTTGTAGGAATATACTTACAAACATTTGCTTTCAACTGTAGACCCCTAGATTATAGTCATTATAGTCTGTTCTTCTGACTTACTGTTTCTGTTCCACAGATAAGATGACGGTGCCAAGCAAGGTATGGTCTCTTCTGATTAATGTTCCTTCCTCTTAGATAATGTGAAAGCCTCCCCCTCCCCAACTTGCTATATGTTAAGAATGGCTTTCTAGTTCTAATTATCCAACCAAATGTACAACAGAATACAGAAGTCAAAAAGTGTAGACAATCTTGACTATAACTGACCTTTATAATTTGTTGGAATGAGATATATTTGGTTGTCAAAATATTTGGAAATTTATACTTCCTCGCATCCAAGTGTGTCATCTGCTTTTAAGTTTAATTTGCAGTTTTAAATATTTTTTCTCTTTTCCTTTTCTGGATAAAACCGCAAGTTAAAACATTTTGACTTTTCAAAAATTTATCTTATGAATAAACTGTACGTTGAAAGGCAGGGGAGGTAATCCATGCAGATTCAGATTGGTTGAATTTTTCTATTAATTCTCATCGCTTAATGTTGAGAACTCTACTCCTCTCTTTCACCCTACCCACTTTCTCTCCTCCTCCTTCTTCTGTTCCGTTTACATTCTAATGCTCTTCATCCCTCCAAAAGCTATTCACTCCTTCCTCCTTTCTTTCTCCCCCTTTATTCCCTCTTTTTCTTCCCTCCCTTCACCTTTTATGCTTCCCTTCCTTTTCTTATTTTTTTGCTCCTTCTCTTTTCCTCCCTGTTTTTGCTCCTCCTCTTTTCCTCCCTGTTTTTGCTCCTCCTCTTTTCCTCCCTGTTTTTATGCTGCTCCACATTATCTCCTCTTTCTAACTGATCTTTCTCTCCTACCTTTTCTCTTACTCCTTCTTCCCCACCTACACATATTGCGACATGTATTCATCAAATCCTATATAGTGCCCTCTTTTATCCTTTCTCTCTTTGATTCCCACTTTTCTCATGCTCTCTCTCTCTCTCTCTCTCTCTCTCTCTCAACATAATAAACACAGAACACAGAATTTGGATAAGTACAAACTATAAAATACACAAATTGTCATTAGAGGAATAAGAGTCAATTAGAACAAATATGCGAAGAAGAGAGAAACATCAACAGCTTGTTAAGAATAATACTTCTTTTCATGCTGATGTCAGAAACGCAAATGAACCCAAGAATGACTGCTAAGCATTATGGGAATTATTATTATGAAGGTGACTTGTAGTGCCTAGTAGACTTTATGAAGAGCAATGGCTAGAACTGAGGCTACATTATTTAGATATTGCAGTTAAATGGGCTAGTATCTTGGGAGTTTAAAAAAACAAACAAGAAAAAACACAAAAGTTCACGGATAGAATTTGTCACTGTATTTCCTCCTCACAACTTTCTCTCTCAACTTCCAGCACGCGTTTGTTCCTCTCACCTCTGCCTACAGACGTTTTATTAAAACAACTGACTGCATTTCATTTGCAGTGTGATCTCGTGCGATTCCATGAGACCATACCTTATAAAGTCACGGCCACCATCTTTAATCTCTCGCTCTCTCTCTCAGATCTCACCTGATGGTAAGCCACACAATGCACACACATGTTGGTGCTTGCTTCTTTGATTATTACATTCAACTCTACAGCTATATGTAGATTAATCACGTTGATACACTGGTTCTTGTTAGATCACCAAAGTTAAGCAATGTGGAAACTGGTCAATATTAGGTGGATGACCATTTAGGAATACCAGTTGCATTATGTAGGAGGATGTTGTTACTTCCCTGCAAGAACTGCCAAAATTTAACGTCATTTCCTCTGACTGAGATATACAAGCAACTTGGGATCGCTTATGAATTTGATATCCCCTTGACATTTCCTCCAAAGCCAGTTCAACCCACCTAGGGTGGATGCTGCTGTCATTCATGCATACACTATTTCCCTCCTGCATTTTTCTCTTTTGTTTCCCTCTAGCCTTTCTTTTTTTGTTTTTTTCTGTATTTCTTGTCCCCCTACATCTATGTTATAGATTTGCAGGTCAGTAATAATCAAAACAAACACAGTGGTATAGTTCATAAAAACTGTATTAGCAAAAGTATGTTACAGATTTGATTTGAGGGACGTAACTGTCACAAATCGCTACCCAATAACGTGTTAGATGTGACTACATTTATAGTCCCTGGGTAAGTCCATTATTCTTGAAATAGGTGTATATCAGTTTACCCCATAACAATCCATTTTTTCACTCTCATATTTTCATCATACTAAACTTAGAAGGAAGAATTCTTTTGTTTTTTTAAATTACTTTATTTAAAATGTCCTCTAATTTATTTGTTTTATTTTTTTGTTTCTTTTCTCTCCCACTCTTTCCTCTAACTTAAGCGTTCCAATTTGGAAAGCAATGTGAAGGAAATGAAAGATAAATGTGACGAAGAACAACGCCAGGTGAGTCCAAAACTTCAATCCTCTTGCAAAATGCAAACACAACATTTTTTCACATTTCGGACAGTTTGTTTTACTATCATTATTTTTTTTTACTTTTTCATTCCCTTGTTTTTGCATCGATATATATGAAACGTATTCAATGTTTTGTTGGCTGGAAACAAGTGGTTGTTGTGCAGCTGAAAAGGTTATTTTGCCTTTTAGTTTTAAGTCTTTTTTAATTTTATTTTTAAATTTACTTTTATTTATATTTTGCTTAAAAATAAAATCCTAAAATACAATGTTAATTTCCCATATATGTTATATTTCTCTTTGCCTGCCTGCTTGCCTATCTGTCTGTTCCACTTTTCTCAGAAACTACTGAGCTCATCTGACTAATTTTGTATAGATCTCTATGATAAGGTGCAACTAAGTATTATGGTATTCATTCCATCACAGTTAAAGATTAGTCACTGCAATACTACCTTTACTTTAGAATTATCATAAACTACTGGACTGATCTGGCTAAAATTTTGTATGCACTTTTGTTATGATAAAGTGCAGCAAACTAAGTATAATGGTATCCGTTCAATGCACTATTAGAGATTAATAGGGATTAATATGTAATGCAAAAAATATTGAGCACAAACTTAACCATATTCAATCAATTTGGCAATAAAGCACTCATTTCAATTCAATGGTCTATAACTTTTGCCCATTTTTAATGGATTAAAAGTTTAGTCCTTACATAACTAAGAACAATAGTTAAATAGTATGTTAAAAGTCATCTATTAATGCATTATTTAACTGCATTGGGTGTATAAAGATCATCTAATGCCAGTTGTTCCACTAGAATTGCAATGGCTCCATTAAAACAGTTGGTCACAGTGTTCCAATTCAAATGTTATCTGATTGCATTATCTAATGATCCCATCAGAATCATGTAAACAATCATATTCCTTTTTTGTGTGTCTTTAAAGCCGATTGTTGTTATACAACAGTTTCCCACTTTACGTGGTCCTTAGCATTATTGTTGTTTTATTCTGCAAGATCTTTTAAGCGGCACCAGTTGGACAATAGAGGATAGACAAGATAATGTTGCATTGTAGGGCCTTCCTCTCCACATTCACAGATAATTGATCAGTCTTTTTAGCTCCATCTGGTCATAGTGACTTTTGATCTCTCTGTTTCTGTTCTCAGGCAGCGGAGTGTTCTCACTAGAGGTTGGGTGTTTCTGAGCCTCGAGGAAGGGTCTCAGAAAGTAAGATTCCCATGTCAGAAGGAAGAGGTGTATTCTTTAAAACGTTTATTAATTACAAGAAGTAATCGCAATTGTCTTAAAATAGTCTTAAAATATTGCATAAACATTCTAATTTAATCAATAAGTTATTTAATTTTAATCGTTTTCCTTTTTATTGTTTTATTTAGTAATTTAACCAATATTTAATCTCTTGGCTTGGAGCAAAGAGTAGTATCTGTCCTGAAAATCTATCAAAATAGCAACTTTATACTTTTTAAAAGTGAAAAAGCTATACGGCATAATCACATTGACATGCCGGTTCTTGTTAGATCACCAAAGTTAAGCAACGTTGAATCTGGTTAGTATCAGATGAGTGAATATTTGGGAATACCAGGTGCTGTATGTAGGAGGATGTTGGCACCTTGCAAGAGTTAAAAAAAACTAACATTGTCATTTCCCCTAACCGGGATATATATGTGACTGGGAACTGCTTGTGAATTTAATATTCCCTTGACACTTCCTCTTTCAGAGAAAGTCTGTTCAACCCACCTAGGGTGAATGCCGCTGGCTGGCTGGCTTGCTTGCTTGCTGATATTTTACTTCATATTTTCTGTTCATAGTGAGTGAGAGAGAGAAATCCTTCTAGATTGAGGTATTTTAAACTTTAATGCTCCTTTCTGGAGAAGTTAGATTTTCTGCCACGTTTAATATCAATCTTGTGTCTAACTTTGACCATGTGTGTTTAGGGAGAAACAAGTTAGTAGGAACTGATATAGATTTGTTAATTATAACAAGGGAGACAACTGTTGTTTATCCTTTTGAAAATATTAGCTGTTTTAAGACAAAAAACAAAATGTTTACTTTTAGTTCATAGCTGGTGTTGTTAAACTGTGTATTAAAATAATGATCTTAAAATAGACAAGTTTTAAAAGTGTTTCTCTGTAATATCCAAAAATTAAAAATTAAGGTATTTTTGTTTCTTTAATTCCTTACTGGATGTTGTATCTTGTTGGTGATTTTATTTTGCAATTAAAATAGCAACTTTATATTTTTTAAAGTGGAGATGCCCTTTTGCATGTTACTTAATTATTTTAAAAAAATTATATTAAATGTAGTTTAACTTCTTTTTTAAAGTGTGTGTTTTTATTTTCTTTTTCTTGTTATATTTGATAGTTAAAAAAAAAAAACAGAAATAATTTTGAATTAGAGGCAGACATCTTTTTTATAACTATTTTTCATGGGATGCTATGAATGTATTGATTAGGCTGTTTTGAAGAAAATCAATAAATGTCTAATAGTTAACCATAGTTTTCAGCTTAGTTGTGAAAAATTGGTTAAAAATGCAATAGATATACAAATAAAAACTAAATATACAATATATATATATATATATATATATATATATATATATATATATATATATATATAAATTACAATTATGTATTATCCAATGATGTTATTCACTTTTTGTTATCAAGTAAGATTTTTGACTTACTTGCAGTTTCATCAAATACTTTTGTATGCAAAATCTGATTCCGCATTTTGCTAATTCCTACCCTCTGATGAGAAGGAAAGTATTTCTTCGAAACTTCGCGGATTAAGGACTATCCACTTATTGAGTGTTTCCTTTTCAGATTAAATATCTTTTTAACTCTTTTTCAAAGTGTTTTTTAACATGTTTTATTAACTATTTGCTCTCATATATATATATATATATATATATATATATATATATATATATATATATATATATACTAGCAGAAGTACCCGTCGTTGACTGGGTTCAAAAACAGCCTACAGAAAATGGACTGTGATTGATGAAAGTATGATAGGTTATGAAAAGGAGGGGGTTGTAAAGAGATAGGTTTTGATACTCCACAATTTTACCCTAAGCAAAATACGATGAAAGTAAAGATAATTTTCACAAAAATATATTTTTTTATATCGACTTTGTTTCCATTCGTAGCCAAGAGTGACCAACAAAATGATGTTTCCTTACAAAGAGAAAATGTTATATATATAATAATATCAATATAGAAGAAATTAATGTTACCATAGTCAATAAAAGTTAATTTTATGGTAGAAAAGTTCATTGGTTTGTATTTTTAAGTAGTTTGTAAAAAAATTTTTTTTTTTTTAATTCACGAACCGGTTTTAAAAAAATCAAAATGGCAGCGACTTTGAAATGGAGAGCCCCGTTTTCAATTTGAAGGAGGGGCACCTGAGCATTGTGTGTTAACAATTTAAGAGAGTTCCGTCAACATAAGGAATATTTATAAAAATATTTGAATGTTTTCCGTTATTTTGTGCTTGAGGAATATTCGATTATGGCATGTGTAGTTTATATAAAAATTCATTTAAGTTATCGCCTCAAATTTCATTTTAATTTTGGTTCGCTGAAATTATTTCAAGTAAAAAGCATTAAAAACTATTTAAAAAAAAAACATGAACTGAACTTTTATTTATTATGGTAACATTTATTTCTTGTATATTTATTTTTTTGGGTAGTCGTTTGTTGGCTTTTCTGCTAAACACTCTTACTAAATAATATCGACGAAATATCGAAAAACAAAGAAACAAAAAACAGTTTTGAAAAATAATGAAGCTTTACTTACCTTAGTAAAATAATACGAAACAGCAAAATGGGATATTAAAAAAGTAAACACGTAATTACTTTAGTTTTTTAAAGCAAAGAATCGATATAAATATGAATAAGAAGAAAATGATGCCCTTTTCAAGCAGAACAGCTTTGTTTCATTTTTACAGTATTGAACCATGTAGTATTGCACCGTCAGATTGAGGGTTGTACTATTGTAATGTAAAGAACACGCAGAAAGGGTTGTAATCAACTGAATTCCTTCTAGTACACTGACAAAAAAAAAGCTTAAACAGATATATAAATAAAAATAAAATGTTTATGTAAATGTTTTTAAAAAGACATGTAATCACGTGAGCAGGATTTTTTCCTTCTTTTGACACGATAACAAGTAATGTTCTTATTTTTATTATTATTTATCTATTTTCAAAAGGGTGCCATGTGCAAGTGGAGAAGGAAAAAACAGTTATGCAAAATTTGTATCGAGAATTGTTTAAAGTTGCAACTATTTTTTTTGGCTTTCACTTTATAATAAGAACGTGAATTTATGAGGTGAATTTATTCGACACAATATGATTCAACTCAAAAATATAAATAAAAGCTAACGTGAATTAAGATTAAAGTTAAGGTGTTATTGTGGACCCTCACCCCTTTTAAAAAACTTTGTAAAACTTTGTGACATATTTACATTCTATGGAGATCAGGCGCGAATGAACACCCAATAATTTTATTATACCATATTTCTTTAAACTGAAACATAATTATCAAAGTATACTTACGCAAATAGATATGAAAAGACTTTGTTAAAGTTTGTGCCATATTTCCATGGAGTACAGGCGCGAACGCAGACCCCACAATTTTATTATCCCGTCCCTATTTAAGTTGAAATATACTTATCAAAGTATTCTTATGTACATCGATATCAAAAACCCTTGTAAACGTTTTTATTTTCATTTTTCATTTTCATACTTTGTGGGCCAGACGCGAACGCAGACCCCACAATTTTTATGAACCACCGTTCTGCCAGATCAAACATACCCATTCCTGATCCTCAATACATCTTCTATCATTATATGTAATCAGTTTTTTAAAATAGTCAACCATATAGGAGCCTATTCGTGACCAGACACACACACACACACAGACGTTCAGCTTTATTTATATATATATATATATATATATATATATATATATACACACACGCACACACACACACACACACACACACACAAACTCAAAAATGTTTTTTCCCCTATCTGTATTAATAGAAAGTTTGGTATGTGTATATTTTTATACATTTGTGAGTACAGGATTCATTCCTAAACTAATTAACTAATCATTATGAATTTTGGAACACAGCACACATGGGTAACGTGGGCTATATTTAGTTGAATTTGCTTTAATACAAAAATGAGTCCCTTTGTGTAAACTCATATCTTTGGAATATCTTAACAATAGATCAATTAATAAATATTTCTAAAATAAGTGGGAGTAATTAAAATAAAATGAGCTGCAACTTTGGTTCTTAATAGGAATGGTGCAGTGGCATTTGATTTCATCACTGTTTATTTGATTTTTGGTAATTTTTATTTAAAACGAGTAGGATTTATTAATTAAAAATCAAACTTTTTTTTTTAAACAGATCGATGAATTCAAATTGAAAATATCGAACCAAGAGAAATCTGTTCAAGTAAGTTTTAAAAAATGTTTTTGTTTTAATTTAAATTTTTAATTTAATTTTAAAAGATTGTTTTTTTCTTCCCATTTTCTGTATTTTAATATTTTTTTGCTGTTTAATTTATGATTAATAACTTATTTCTTTTCATATCAAACAGCAAAACTTTATTATATTTTTTTTAGACATTTTTCCCTTGCGTTCGATTAGATTACTTAGAAAGGGACTCAAATGTGTATCCTTTTCCACGTTATTTATATACATCCATAGCCTTGAGCCCCTGGAGAGGCATAGGCCATCTACAACCTTGTAGATGCTTTTGTAGCGAGGAGTTCTTTTTACAGAGTGAGGGTGCTGGCCTCACGCCCAACCTTCCCAGAAGGTACATACAGCGCCTAGCCTTCCCAAATGGTCACCCATGATTGTGCCGTACTATTTTACATTATATAATATTTATATACATATTTTATTTTCTCACCTTTTTGATTTTTTTTATCTTAATTCTATAACGAGTTCTAATGTACTAATTTTTTACTATTAGTTTACTACTGATGAGTGAAACACGTGTAATAATCTCAACTAATTGGACTGCATTTTCTATTCTTCCTGAAACCGCCAGTATCAATAATTGATTATAAATTTACTGTGTAATGTTACATTATAATAAGTTGCTTTCAACATATGAGTGTATCAGAACTAGATTCAATTTTGGTGTTTTTACGTCTTGCTAACGATTTGCAAATTTGGCCACAAACAGTATACAAAAAAATTGTTGGATGCAATATTGTATGGCATGGCAGCCAATTCCTTCCTTTTTTTCTTGTTTCCCTGAGTTCTTATACTCTTTATTATTCATTTCATATAGTGTTTTACGGATATTATAATTTTGCAATAGCAAAGACAATTTTATAACATGTTTATTATACAATATATTTCTTCAGTGTGACAATCCTTTCATAACTATTGACGAGCGTAAACATTATTTCATTAAAAAGATATTTCAAAATGGCTAATCATCAGACACAAAATACAACTGTAATACATATACAAAATGATACACAATTTCTTATTTTACTAATACAATATCTCTCTCTCTCTATATATATATATATATTAATAATGCACAAATATTGTTTCACTGTATCACACTTCTTTAGTGTTGCTAGTGAAGCAATTGTTTCAATTTGAGATTGAAAACAACCATTTTTTAAGTTTGATTTCTTACTCATTAGACCATTAACATAAGCTACAAAATAAATGGAAATCTTAATGCTTATATATACAATATTAGTTGTTTAGATTCCTGTATTCTTTTACAAAAATATGAAAAACTATGTGCTATGTATATATATATATATATATATATATATATATATATATACTAGCAAAAGTACCCGTCGTTGACTGGGTTCAAAAACAGCCTACAGAAAATGGACTCTGATTTATGAAAGTATGATAGGTTATGAAAAGCAAGGGTTGTAAAGAGATAGATTCGAATTTGGGGGTATCAAAACCAAAGCAAAATATGATGGAAGTTAGAATAAAATAGATAAACCCCACCATACCTGTTCACACTGAAACACTTATCACAATATTCTGTGGATGTATATTAAAAAACCTTGTTAAACTTTGTAACATATTTCCATTCTATGGAGGTCAGGCGTGAACGAACACCCCAAAATTTTATTATACCATATTTCTTCAAACTGAAACATAATTATCAAAGTATACTTACACAGATAGATATAAAAAGTCTTTATTAAAGTTTGTGCCTATTTCCATTCTATAGAGGCCAGGTGCGAATGCAGACCCCACAATTTTATTATACCATCCCTATTTAAGTTAAAACATACTTATCAAAGTATTCTTATGTACATCTATATCAAAAACACTTGTAAACGTTTTTTTTTTAATTTTTAAATTTTTTATTTCCATACTTTGTGGACAAGGCGCGTACGCAGACCCCACAATTTTAATGAATCATCATTCTGCCAGATCAAACGGTCCTGGATATGACCTAAAACTACATCCGATGGTGAGGCCCCACCTTGCGGGCCTTAGAGAGTGTGGAGCCACCCTTTAATTGCCATTGCTCCCAGGTCCACTCTGACCCGGAGTGGTAGTACCTATTAGGGTCCCAACTATGGGTTAAATAGAATCTGACTTGAAAAAAATATATACTCCATTAAAACTCGTTCCTCAAAATAACTAGATTCGGCATTAAATAACCTGAAAAAGGTTGATATGCTGTAAAACAAAAACAACCAACCAACCAACCAGCCAGATCAAACATACCCATTCCTGTGTCTCGATACATCTATCATTATATGTGATCAATTTTCTATAATAGTCAATCATATAGGAGCCTATTCGTGACCAGACACACAGACGTTCATTTTTATATTATATATATATATATATATATATATAGGTAATTCATTTAATCACATAAATTAATATACGAAAGTATAATTTTATACGTGCACTATAACTTCAACAGTGCTCAATATATAGGTAGAGCTAGGTAGTAAGTTATAAAAAATATATATGGCAATTAAGCTATACAGAATATTCTGTGTAGTTTAATTGTCATATATATATATGAGAGATGTTCTAAAAGTAATCTTCCTATTTTTCATTCTGCTTGAATAGATCATGGAGGATTGCAAATTGCACTTTTATGATGGCTGAACATATGTATTCATGCCCTCTCTGTTGCAGATATTGATGGTATGAGACTCTAAGAAAGCAACCTTTGTCATGAATGTGTGTCAGAAGCAGATATGTGTCATTTAATTCCTCAAAATTCACCTGGTTAACATTCACCGATGCCTGTTGAATGAAACAGATTCAGTTAATGTCAGCACAGTTATAGGAGATGGATTTGTTGATTTCAGAGTGATAACAGAGATGTGAGTGATAAAGCACACTTTGGATGCCTATGCAAACCCACCACCCCAGGGACACTGTTCACCTCGACCAACTCATCCGTGCTGACCGACAAATAGAGTTAAATGTGGATGTCAGTGGACTGAAAACAATGTTTTCACTCGTAGGATATAACAAAGTGTATACCAGGTGGGCCCCACGAATGCTCATGCAGGGCCAAAAGAGCCACCAATAGGATGCATGTCAAGACTTGTTGAATAAGTACAAAGCCGAAGGTGACAGATTTGCTAATTCTAATGGTACCACTTACTTCTTAGTAGCTCTTCAACTTTTTGAGTGAAAAATAGGAGGCATGACTTTTGGAATGACCCTCGTACATTATCAGTTGCCTAGAGTCCTGTATTCTTTGAGAAAAAATATGAAAAATTATGGTGTATATATATATATAATCATTTAGTTATCAAAACTTAACCTTTTAAAGTAACAGATGGTCTCAAATCACCTATATTTTTTCTCCATCTCTCCTGAATAATGGCCCAGTTTAATAATACACTAAATCGACATAGACAAAAGGTATAAAATATTTAAATGAATGACAGGTGTTCATAAATGCATTCGATTAGAAAACTAAATAAATAAATATAGTGAAGAGTCAACAGAAAAAAAGATTGAAAAAATAAACAGTGCTAAAAAAACTAATGAAAATAATAGAAACTATGCAGATCAATGTTTTAAAACAAATAACGCAGCATACTTTAAAATTCTTTATTAATTTTTAACTGATGGACGAAGGAAGATTTTTTATCAATAAACTAATTTTAAGTTAAGACATGATTCCAAATAGTAGTCCAAGTGACAATACACCGTGTTTGAGATGAAAAAGAGCAATAAAGAAAAAAAAAGTCTACATTGGACCTATTTTCTTTTGCTCAAAATTATTTGTCATCTATTCAATTCCAAATTTTTGACTATGCTAAACTTTTGTCTATTTTGTTCAATCAATAATTTCATTATAAAACAATAACATGATAATAAAAATATATAGGATTCTCTGTTGGAGATTGTATCACCTTGTGTAGTTTTCGAATCCTTAGATATCCCAGAAATTTTACTTGCCACAATTTGAATTTAGATTCCCATCCATCAAAGAAAAGACGATGGCTGGGCTCATAACCTGTTAAGTGTTGTGACATTATGTTGAACAAAGATGGCGGTGTAGTTCAGATCAGATCTTTACCAATATGACGGCCAAGAATCAAATGCAGTCCGTGACGTATTTAGCGGCGAACTGATTGAATCCGGAATTTGACACTTTTTATACTAACTTTGGAAGATTTTCATTGGTTGTTTAGCACAGCCAGTGGTTATAAAAATGATTGGCGAATCCTCTGGTCTTATACCCCCAAATAGTAGTCAAAAACAGTTTACAATAATTTTGTAAAAAGTGAAATGAAAACTAAAATGAAAATACTCCATGATAATGTCAAGGAGTACATTTATTACATATCATAGTAAAGTGTTTCTATTTAAATTCTACCTCCTTTCTCAGGAGGGCAGAGTTAGGCACAATATTGGAGTTTAATGTGTGGAAAATCCAAAATTCGGCATTTTGAATTGGGACAAAGATTTAAATTGCTTAAGTTTTGAAGGATTTTCTTTCACTGGGTATGAGCAGAACAGATGAAATGTACTGTCAGAACAGATACGACAACAAAAAGGCTATATATCTGTTTAACCATATGTCATTTGTTAATTCTTGAACTCAAAGTGAAGCATATTTAGGATCTGACTGTTTATGCCAATGCTTTATTCAAACTTTATCATTTCAAAGCGGCATTCATCCTAGCCGAGTTGAACTGACTTCCTCCCAATGAGGAAGTTTCTTGGAAATATCAAATTAACAAGCAGTATCCAAGACTTTTCTGTTATAATAACCTATACTTGTTTTTTTTTCTTTTTAAAAGCAAAACTGAACATTAATCAACAAAATTGCATGTTAATCTAATTTATCCATCTTTTATAGAAATCAACTTTAGTTTTCTTGATTTTTTTTACAGAAATAAGCATTTTCTGTTTTAGATTTTGTCATATTTAATTTTTTTTCATATATGAATATGTCACTGCCAACCCTAGGGTGTGGACTCTTCTCTCTGGATAATAGAATAGATGGCCATCATCTAATATATTAAGTAAAGTCAGTTTCATTATTGTTTCTTTGTCATTGATAGCTTTCTTTCTAAAAAATCAATATTTGATTTTAATCCATCAGATTTTTTTTTTATTATTATTATTATGGCAGTATGTTGTTAAGAAGAATAAAATGTAATTTGATTTAATTCTTTCCAAAAAATACTTTGTCCATATCAGAATTGTTTTCAAATGATTACCATCTTAAAAAAGAACATAATTTTGTGTTTGTTCACAAAAAATTATTTCCATTCGATTATAACCAAAAATAATATTAGAGAGAGGCACAACATAATCTTAAAAGAAGAAAAACTTAGATCGATTTGAAAAGTTAATATATTAAATTTAGTTAAACTTGAAAAGTTAATGTTGTAATCTTTATAGATTTAAAAATAATCCTCATTTTATAAGTTTTGTATGATTTGAAATATGAATTCCCTATTGTAAAGTTTAATAATTTGAAACATACTCTTTATATATATATATATATATATATATATATATATATATATATATATTATAGCAATTACTTTACTCTCACATTGTATCCCAAAATATTTTTATTTGATCCCACCCCGCATCTATTTTTGGCTAAGATGACAGAAAAGAAAGAATGTGCCTATTGTCGAACAAAAAAAAAAAAAAATAAATGATCATATAATGGTATTAAAACATAAAAAAATAAAAATTTCTTCCCATGTTTTGCGTTTCATTTATGAATTTTGTATGAGAAGTTTTTCTTGTTGAAATTCATCTAGAAAATTTGTATATTTCCAAACAACCAGTTAAAAATATATTAAAATCACTTCATTGCACCAAGCTAACATGATGAAAATAAAATTAAAATAAAAATGACTCAGTGAAAACATGTGTGAATAATTTATCTTGAAACATTTTATAATTTTCATTTGTAGTTGTCTCTCCACTTTTTAGTTTTTTAATTGTAAACATTTAATGTGGATTTTCTTATCTCTATTTAATTGAATCTGAAAGTAGTTTGATTTTAAAATATTAATGTCTACTTTACTATTAAAATGAAATGTTGAAGTATGTCAGTGTAAAGTGATAGACTACTGAATTTTTTCATAAATAAAAACATGACCAATTCTAACTTCCTTTTTTGCATTAATTTTATTTTATTTTTGCCCTTTAGTTCAAAGTGAAATTTAATCACTGATGAATAAGAACATATAAATAAATATCTTTTTTCTTTCACGTCATCATTTTTTTCTTTATTTTTGTTTTTCTTTTATATTTTTATATTTTATTTCATCTATGTTCATCTTTTTTCTTTCATCATTTTTCATTCATTTTTGTTGTTTTTTTAAATTTCTTTTACTTATTTTTTATTTCATTTATGTTTTTTATTTTATTTTTGTTTTTATTTTTTACTTGTTCTTTTACTTTATTTTATTTTTGTTTTTATTTTTTACTTGTTCTTTTACTTTATTTTATTTTTGTTTTATTTCTTTTATTTTTTTTGCTTTCGTTTCTTTTATTTTTCTTTTCTTTTTATCTTATTTCTTTTACTTTTTTAAATTTACTCACTTTCGCATCTTTTTCCTCCATTTTTCTTTTTGTTTTTTTTTTTTAAATTTTTTCTCATTTTTTTGTTGTTTTTTTTTCTCCTTATTTTTCTATTTCACTTATTCATTTTTTCTATTTTTCCTCCTATTTTTCTCTCCCCTCTTTTATAGAAAAAACATTGTTGATATCTTCTATCCAATAATTTAGACATTTTTGTTTGATAAATTTACCTTACGGAAACCTTCAAGACCTTTTAAAAATCCACATGTTTTTGTTTCATGCATGACGCTAAATACAGTATATAACCCTGCATTTAACCTTTTCTCTCTCATCGTGTGAGGGGAAAAAAATGTTGCTCTTCTTGTTTTTGCTTGCTGTTGCTCTTCATGTCATACATATCTTCGATATTTAACGTTGGAATTTATTTCCAACATTATTTTATGCATTTCATTGCTTTTTTTCTTTGATGCTCAGGTTTGCCTAGGTAATATTAAACAATTCAGTCAATGAGCTAGGAATAAACAAAGAAAGCTACAAAGTGAAAAATGAGATTCATACATTCGAACCTCCGCTTCAAAAGAGGAATTACCTAACATAGATGCCATCTTAGTCTGCTTGACTAATGAACAAACAGAGAAAGCTGACATTCTATAAATACATTGTGTAAATAAATTCCAGTGCTAAATATTTGAGGGTCGTTTTAAAAGTAAAGCTTTCTATTTTATTTTTGTTAACTCAAAAAGTTGAAATATGAAGACGAGAGTGTTACCATTAAAATGAACAACCTTTTGTGCTCCAGAATTTATTTTCCTACATAGTCACCACCATTGTCAATGCCAGGAATTCCATGATTCATCTCTGCTTTTGACACACGTCCATGATAGGGTTTGCTTTCTTGAGTCTTACACCATCAATATCTGCGACAGAGAGATGAAATTTTCAGGTCATGAATGCATAAGTTCAGTCATCATAAAAATGCAATTTGCCATCCTCTCTGTTCGGGCAGAATAAAAAATAAAAGGCCTTACTTTTGGAATACGCATCGTATAACAAGTTCACTTATTTGCTTGCTTGATATAACTTAAGGGAACTTATATTTACGCAAAACTTTTTCCCATAAAAACATGGGACAAAAGTTATAACCTGTTGACTTAGAATGAGTGCTTTATCCCAAATTGACGCGATCGAATGTGGTTTTATTTGTGCAGATTTTTGCATTAAATGCTAATCCCTATTAATTCCTAGCTATGCATCGAATGATACCATAATTCTTAGTTTGCTGCACCTCATCATAGCAAAAGTTAATACAAAATTTCAGCCAGATTGACCCAGTAGTTTCTGATAAAAATTAAGAGAGACAGATAGACAGACTAAGAGAAATATGATATGAATCGCTTGTAAAATGTAGATAAAGATTTATCGCAAAGCTTAGAAGATACGTTATTTGTAGAATTTTATCTTTTTGTAACTACTTGGTTCGTTAGTCAGGTGGTTTAGATATATAGGGCTCCCTCTTTTTAAGACACAGATTAGAATCCTGTATGAGTCTCATATTTTACTTTGTTACATTTTTTTAAATTTATTCCCAGCCCCATGAAATAAATAAATTGTTTACTTAATGATATTATCGGCACAAACATGAATATTAACAAAAAAGCGACAAAATACATACATGCACATATGTACATCTGTATTTTCTGAGCCTGATGTCTGTTTGCATTGGTTGTTATCATGATTTTTGTTTTTAATCCTAAACTGTAAAAAAAAAAATAACCTTGTCTTTGCCTATCTTGTGTACCTTAAGCTGGCCAACGGAGTAATTCAGGCAAGTACATTGTGACAATTCCCGCCCATAGTGTAGACTTCGATCTATTTTTTATTATCACACATACACACACACCACACGCATAATGGCATTATGGTTCCTTTTCTTTCATTTTTGTTTTTGTAAAAAAAAAAAAAAAAAAAAAAGGTGAGAGAGAAGAGAAAGTAACAATTAGTGGCCCTGGATTGCCCCACCCCATCTCTCTCTCTTTTTTTTTTTTTTTTTCTTCACACATTTGTCTTTTGGGTGCTTGTTTGGAAAAATAACAAAAATCAAAAAATTTAGTTTTAACTAAAAGTAATGCTATCTACTTTTCATGTCAAAATTAGTAACATATTACTACATTACATAAAACATTTATTTTCACGATCCATTGAAATTTAACTTAAAAAAGGTAAATAACTCATAGTTTTGAATCGGTTATTTTAGTATACCTTACAATTTCCTTCAAAAACTATTTTATTAATAATTTTCTACTTCATCATTTTTCGTAATTTTTGGATATGTTACTAATTTTGACATGAAAACTAAATAGATAACATTGCTTTTACTTGAAATTCAATTTACTGATTTTCGATTTTTGTCATTATTCCGAACAAGCAATGTTTTATGTTTGTTCACAAGTTATATTAAATGAATTGTCTCCCTTTGTTTTTATTGCATGCCCTTTTTTTGGTTTATATTTGTATAATATGCACCTGATTAGCATTCGTTTTTATTTCTGTGCATGGGGTCTTCATGCTCTTTGTATAAAATGAACCAATTCACTCAAATCACGCCATACAATCATCAACATTTTCTTCTGTCATTTTTTCCCTCTTTCTATTCTTTAGTTCCTCATATATCAAGTTTATAGTTTATTTATAGTAGTTCTAGAAGTATTGGTTTAGTTCTACAGAATTGTTTTGTGATTGTCATAACGTGCTGTTTTTTTATTAGGTAGAATTTTGATAGGCGATAGTTTTAATTTTTTTTTTTTTTTTTTTTTTTTTTACATGTTTGTAAAGGAAATGTCCAACATTCTTTTCTTTTTTTTTGTTTTGCCTTTGTACTGATTCTCTTCAAGATAGTTTCTTTATAATTGTAATTAAAAGAAATCATGTTTGATGAATAGCATTACTAATGGTCAGCATTTGAGGGGCATCTATTTTTGAAGGAGTCGGATGTCATCAGCTTTTGTAGGCATCGGGAAATGTCAACTTCTGCTGACATCAGGAACCGTTGATTTACAGAAATTTTTCGTCTGAATTAGCTCTTTTAAATCGTAGCAGAAGTTGAAAAAGAAAAATTTTTTTTTAGCCTGCTCTACAACCATGAGATGGTCAGTTTAGAGATGGAAATTTTTTTGCAGAAATCCTGAATTAAGTTCTTTTAAATCAGCTTCAAAGTTAGGAGTTGTGTTTTCCAGTCAACTTCTCAACTCTGTTAATATTATTATTAATATAGCAGTCTCCTGACTATTGCTTTTGTCCTTTAGTCCTCAATATCCAGGAGTGATGCTTATGACAAAGGAAGAAGAATTGCTGTTTTCTGGGTTAAAATCTATTTTTCTAACACTAATTGTTTACTTATTTTTTTTTTTCACCTTATATATAATTTTTAGCTCATTACATCAAGTGGCTTTATGCCTTGTCTGGAGTGATTTCCATAATTAAAAAAAAATATTTTATCAGATTTTTACATCAAAGATTATTGCAACTAAAGTGAAGAAAAAGAAACTCATTACTAAAGAAAATGTATTCGTTTTGAATAAAGAACATAATACTAAAAAAGTGTTTATACATACCACAATAAAATATTAATTTCATAAAAAATAAAACATGAATGACGAATGATAGACGCTTATAGAAATGAGCCCCAAGCGGCTGTTTGGCTATTGCAGCACATTTCCCTTAATCATTATATGAGGCAACGCTATGCCCATTATGGTGTCATCCCACATTATCTAAGTCTTAATAAACAAAACAAAAATCTTTGCCTGTTTGTGGAAACAAATATTTGTTTCCACAAATAGGGACGTACTAGTGTTGCCATGATTAATTAATCCCCTTGCGCCATAAGCATATTTTTACGTTTGTGAAAACGCATATGCATATAGTTCATGGGTTTTACTGTAATCTGTAAAAAAAAAAAAAAAAAAAAATCTGGAGCTGAATACTTAAAGATTTAAAAAGAATTGAAATTTCTATCTGAAGTAATAATTCAGAGCAAAATTAGTATTTGTATCGGAATCAGAAAAAGTATTGGAATCATCTCATCACTAAAATGAACTTTTGGTTTTATTATTAATCATTACTAATTTCTATGGATTAAGTTTATCGCTTACATTTTTAAAGCATTTCTCATGCAGAAAGTCGTTGAGTAGGTGAGAGGTTTGGAGAGTATTGTTTTAAAACAATTGTAATTCAAATTAGATAGAGCGAAAAACACTCTTTAAAATGATATACAAAGTAAAGGTGTTATAACGAAAACTTATTTGAAATCAAAATTAAAAATTCTGCCAGCACCTTCTTGTCAACCTAATATTATAATTATTTAGGTTAAAGAAATATAGCTTTACTTTTTATAAAGAGGAATCAAAGATTAAATCTCAGTTGAGCACCTAGCAGCATGATGATGATGATGATGATTATTATGATGATGATGATGATAATAATAATGATAATAACAATAATAACAATGATAATAATAATAACAATAATAATAATGATAGTAATAATAATAATGATAATAATAATAACAACGATAATTATGATAATAATAATAATAATAACAACGATAATAATGATAATAACAATAATAATAATAATAACAATAATAGATTAAAGAAAATCTGTTGATATTCATGACTGGAACTTGGTTAGATTGCAAAAAGAATTATGAATTTTATTAATGTAATACTGACGACACTATGTTCTGTCAAATCTATTAAATTGTAACACAACCATTGTCATTTTTTGCCAAAGATACTGTTGGCTGAAGAGAAAAAAAAAAATGTCCTTTTTTGTTATTATTATTAGAAGAACCAAAATGAGGAAAAAAAAAATAATAATTTTCCTTTTTTATCCTGAGATAACAAATATATTGTAAGATGTATTTTCTTTTTTTTATTATTATTCTTTGTTATCTCCCCTTTATCGCAGGCTGTAAAAGTAATTTCAGGTTTGTTTGCCACCAGATACTCTTGCCACTGTATATGGGCACCTTGAATGCAAGAATATATGTTGTTCTGTCTTAGAATTTTTCACAGATGAAGATTGATAAGTTGTATTATTCAAACTACTATTTTTATGTTGGTTGTTATTTTTCTTGTTTTGGCATGTAAAGAATGGAAGACATTCTACACTTCATTGTAGAGTTCCACTCAGAAAAAAAGAAAAGGAAACAAATGACTGCTTCCATCTCTTCATAAAAAGAAGTTAGAACCATCGTCCTCAGAGGCAGATAACTGACCTGTTACTTCCTGTATCAGGGGCAGATAACTCCTTGAATACTATTTTAACACGAGTAGATAACTCTTTTACCTATACACGGCTGATATAGCTGTCAACCTGCTTCAGATGCCTTTTTTTCGAACATAGACATCTTTTTCTTGAACTCTGGAACTTATACTGAATTTCAAACTGAACTCTTTATTTAATTAATTGTTCTTGTTCTGTCAACCATGGCCGAGTAGAAGTGTTAATTATTTTAGGTTGTTTTTTGTTATTATCACCTGAAATAATGACTGACTCAGCATTTTTCAAAATAATGTCACTTAGAACTGATTGTTAAACAAGATGTTTAACGGTTACCATATGGAACCTTGACATAAGTTATTTGACTAATGTGAGTTCAAGTGTGACATTATCAACATTCAACCCTCCTTCCTACCTTCCCAATAGCTGGGATATGGGGGAGAAAGAGGAAAAGAAGTATGACAAAAAACAAATAAGTTTATCAGGGAAAAGAAAGGTAAAGGAAATGGGGTTGGCGGAAACACAATGGATGGGAAGTTGTTCACAAAGGAACACAAAAGGAAGCTGATATGGTAGTGTTGGTCAAGGTGTGGCAGTAATAGGAACAAAAGGACCAGATATATATTTAGAGTTATTATGCAGGCACTTTAAGGAGTAGCAATGAGTTTTATGACAGTTAGGAACAGTTTGTGGACGGTCTTTGGCTAATGACGGTTGAAGTTCGTTACAATTGATGACAGTTATGAGTTGGACACAGTTGAAGACAGATTGTGGCTTTGACCAGATCGGGAGAGCTTTGGGAGGTTGAGATGAGCTGATGGCAACTGATGAACATAATCTTGACAGAAAAACTGAAATATGTATGTTAGCGATTGGAGGGTAGTTTCTCACGATAGTATCATACACGCACCCAAAATGTAGTTGATATGTAAAGAAAGTGTTGAAGTTTTTTTGTTTTTTTTTTACATGGAGGGCACCACTTATCAAGGCCTGGAAGCCAATCGAGGATAAGGGTTATTGCGGGTACAGTAATCAATGGGATAATATCGTAGTAATCGTTAGTATTGGAGATTTGATAAAGTGTCTTACTTAAGGGGGCGGTTCATCAGGAATTTGTTTATGTTGGACTTGAAGACATTCAAGTTGTAGTCAGGTGAGAAACAGGAAAACGAAAGAGAGTTCCACAGGCGTGCAGTTCTAAGAAAGAAACTTTGTTCATGGAATCTACGTTTTTATTTAGGCACAGATAACGAGTGGGGAAAATTTTTGACAGCGGTTTCAGCTAGACGGGTGTTTATCATGAAAGATTGGTGAGGGGCGATGAGAGATTGCAGCTCAGACGAGCACTTGCCATGAAAATAACGATAAAACAAAGAAAGGCTCACAATATCTCTTCTGTGGGAGAGAGGTTGCAGGGAAGAGAAAAGGGCATCCCCCACCAAACCATGAAGTCTATTTTGTACTTTGTCAAGGCAGGATAGGCTGTTTTTAGCAGCTCCTGCCCAGATGTGGCACCAATACTCCATCCTTGGACGTACTTGGCTTTTATATAGATAGAGAATTGCATCAGTAGTGAGATATCTTCTGGAGCGGTAGAAGGATCCCACATCTTTGTTTTTTATTTTATTATACTTGTGAACCCAGGCGCACCCCCCTGAAATCCACTAATGTAAGAGATGACAGAGCCAGAAGAGAAGATGAAAGAGAAGGTGATTAGGGTGATTGGTTCCTGAGCGGGGTCTATGTGGTTACACACCGTGTTTTCTGGACCATGAAAGGGTACACCTGAAGAAGAGTGGAGATTACATCTGCTGAAATGTGAAAATAACAATCAGGATGAGAATAGTAGTTTGAATAACCAAAGTATGTTGCTTTGTTTGTCTTAAGGTATGAAAATATAGATTTTAATAGAAGTAAAATAAACAACAAAAAAAAAAATTTGTATCTAGAATTGAGAAACTAGGTCACATATTTGGAAACATTATTTCATAAGTTTGATTTGAAAATTTGGAAAACCAAATAATACAATATAATTTTTTTATTAAAGGATTAAAATCTTTTTATTTTTTTTCAAACTTTTGTTAAGACAACTTATCTGTAGAAAAAGACTTAGTGTTTTTATTTTCTTTTTCTCCTCCTGATTTTGCTGGTAGTATTAACCTGAGAGGTTAACCTTGAGGCATGTGATGTTGCTGACGGTTGTTGTATAGTCTGAAATTGATATATGTTGCGTGGTTGGTGCAAATATTGGATAGGGAAACTTAGTATTTAGTCTTTGTTGCCATTAATATTAATGTTCACTGTTCATTTTAATTACATTTGTACCTATAAAAACATTGTTTATATTGAAAAACATGGTTGTGTAATGGATTGTGATCTGGACTATGGAATCAGGGTAAGCCAACTTCAAATCAAATTGAATCTATCATATTCACTTCTACTCTAATGCAACTATGAAAGGTATGAATACCTTAATCTAGCTATGGGTAAAATAGAAACTTTCAATGAATCATGGGTGTGTACAAATGCTATTCACCAAATAAAATGAATTTTCGAATCTGATGATTTGAGAATTATAATTAGCTGAGAAATAACAAAATATAACACATTTCTGAATTTTGAGATAAGGATAAAAAATTTGTATTATTTAAATTATTCAAACTACTGTCTTCATCTTGAGTGTTATTCGCACAACATTTTGGTCAATGTACGGTCTGACCGTTTTTACGTGTATCTTGTTGAACTCTGGAATTTTTTTTTTTGAAACTCGTGAATCTGCATGGAATTTCAAATGGAACCCTTTATTAAATCCACCAAAGTAGCATTGCTGTTCCATCAGCCATGACTCGGTAGACATTCTAGGTAATTCACAATTGTATTTTTAGTGTCACCCTCAATGAGGATTGAATCTTTAATCTCCAGAAGAGTGCAATTTTCAACTGAATTTTACCAAATATTTTATCCACTATGCTATGGATTTGTACAGATCCCAAAGTTCAATAGAAAGATTCTTGAGTTTGACAAGATACACCTGAAGAATGTTGCAAGTTACATTCACCAACATGTGGTGTTAATAACACTCAAGATGAGAACAGTAGTTTGAATAATACAAATTATATGAAAAAGGTAATGTTGTACACTTGATTCCTCATTTTGTCAATTGGGGTGAAATGAGATTCTATTTTTTTATTTATTTATTTTTTTTTGCAATTACACGCCTTTACCCTAGAAATACCTGGGAAAATGATTTAATATATAAAAGAGAAAGGTAATTTGCTTGAAGCATTGCTGGTAAACAAATGTGTAAGTGTATAAGAAGGCTGTTAACAATGTAGAAAACGGGGATGTTGAACTGACATGACATGAACAAACATAGACAAACTAACAAAGGTTGTATTTAGAGTATAAATCTTTGTATATCTATTTATTATTCAAAATCATTTACATATAAATCGATAAACATGGGCTCACTTTTTAATATGACTAGGATGATAAATGTCTTTAATAAACTTGAGAAGTACCTCTCTTTTTCAAAAAGAAAAACCAAAGAAAAGAATTCCGTAAAAATGGAACAAGAATACAAAAATAAAGCTATCTGACAAGTACAAAATAACAGGAGGGCAGTGAATTTAAAACATTATCATATTTACTAATATACTTATTTTTAAATTATTAAAGCTTCTTTATTTTTGTTAATTTATTAATGTTATGATTCCTATTATTTATATTATTTTTATTTTATTGTTATGAAACGTAAATTTAAACCTGTGCGAAACAACAGATACAAGATTAGGACAGTCATTACGCCCACAATTATACAATAGTGGGCAGTGAATTTATTAGTATTATTAAGTATTATTTTCTATATTATTATATAGAATTCTGTTCCTTGGTGATATTATTGGAACTCCGTGTCGGATATTGGCAGGCGACCCCAGGAAGAGAAACATTCGATAGGTTGCACACATGCAGCTGGATTCCATGTGAGAAATGTGGGATTTTCCACCGTTGTCTATTGGAATGCATAGTTTGACCCAGAAATATGTGAGAGGATATTGGTCAAAGGATTGAAACAGTAGACAGTAAGAAATATTAAACATTCAAATGGGAAAAGAATGTTTATATAAATCGTCACAGAAAAAGCAGGGCTGTTGGCCAGAGAAAGCGAGAGAGAGAAGGAGAATTCAGATGCGCCCAATTGATGAGTCCAAATAAGGGCAAAACTTGAGTTTTGGATTTCTGGTTTGTTGGCTTTGATGGTTCTTGTGAGCTGCGACATTGGCTAGCTATGGAAATATATCTTCTTTCGCGCTCTTGAATAAATATATATATATATATATATATATATATATATACTAGATTTTTGAAATGTGAGATAATATATAAATATTTTTACAATTAAATAATGTTGCAACTCACATAAACCATGAAATCTGCAGACTGGAAATCGTAGACTTGAGTTTCATCCTTCTTTCTGGTTCATCAGTGGGACATATCCAAACTTGGGAATCAAAACCAGAGTCACTTGCATACGATACAAGTAATCTGATACCTGTGCCATCACACCATGTACAAGAAAGTCTGTTAACTAATACAGGTCAAACAAACTGTAACAAAGTCTGACTATGGAATGTGCCTACTTCTCAGCAAGAGGTGCAATCATTCAACTACCAAGAACTCCGACTGATGTCTCACAAGTAGTATTTTATACTCACGACAAGAGTGTCATCCAACAAGTTGACCAGCGAGCAAGTAAATATGAGATTTTTTTTATGTATATAGATTTTTAGAGTGGGGTTCACTTTTTTCTATAAATTTTATGTAAAATGATCATGATGACTGAACAGAGGTCTTACTATATATTTATACATATATTGCATGTATGAATTATAATGCTATGTGTTTTGCTTGTATATTACAAAAGCTTTTTTATGCAGACATCAAGTTATTATTATTTTTTTTTTTTTTACATTTTTTTTTTTCTTTTAGAACTTAAAAATATATATTTTAAACAATTTTTGTATTTCATTCTCATTCAATTTTTTCCTTTTCTTTTTTTTCATTTTAGGAGCAAGAAGAAGAATTAAACGGCTTGCGCTCAGAATTGAATCGCTTGCGGGATGAAGAGACCACCTTGGAGACGGAAGTTGCTGAGAAGAAGGCATATTTAGAGACATTGATAAAAAATCAAAAAGACACCCAGTTACAGATCAGCCAGGTGAGAACATCCACCTCATCCATCCTCCTCTCATCCTTCTTTAGTCTTATTTCTAGTTCCATCTCTAGTATGCTCTCTAGTTCCTCCTCTTCAGCACTAAGGTTTGAATTCCTGTTTTTTTTCTTCCTTTCCTGTTATGTTAGATAGAAATGTAAATATGTCAGTGAATAGTTTGCTTTTCTTTCTTCCCTTGTAGAAAAATGTTTTTTTTTTTTGTCTTGATAAAGGTTGATTTGATTAACTTCTGTTTGCCTATAATCTTCACTTTTCTGTGTTTTTTTTCCCCTGTTGATGCTGCCTGCATCGTATCATGTCATTCGTTTGATTTTAATTACCTTTTCATTAAATATTATGCCTATTGTCAACACCGATGATTCTACATATGTCACTTTGCTAAAACTCTGTGCCAATAAGAAAAAAAAAAAGGATACTACATTACTGGAATCAAATAACCTCTACCCCTTCCCCTCCCAGGCCCGCATTTCTACATACCAACTTTTCAAATTAGAAGATGTGTTCTTTAAGGATTTTTGAGATGAGTATTGATAATTTAAATTATTCAAACTATGACTTTCATCTTGGTTGTTGCAAAATGAATTACTATATAAAAAAAGAGTAATTCTTCAATAAAATAAATAGTAATGCTATACATCTGGATAAGATTAGGTTTAAGGCGCCCATAATTCATACTAGAATTGTTCATTTGAACTCTTTGCATAGTGGCTAACAGCATTGGTTAATAATTAGTTCTCAATAACAGTCTTCTAGAGTTGAAGGTTCAATCCTTACTACGGATGGTAATAACTAAAGAATAGCATAAATTGATGGGTCTATTTTTCAATGCTTGAGAGAATGAGAACAATCTGCCCCCGTGAATTAAATAAAGAGTTCAGTTTGAAATTTCATTTGGGTTTCTAAGTTTGGACAAAATGCATCTGAGTGAGGTCAGATGTTGACCTCAAACTTTTTGAATATAACAAATAAAATGAGAATAAAAGTATGATTAATCTAAATGATAAAAATACCGTCCCTCCTTCCCTTACTAAAAAGAAAAGAAACTCAAAACGATTACAATTTATTTTTATCAGGACAGTTCTGTAAGTTTAAAGTAAAATCACTACTTTGTAGATTACATATCCATAGGACTTGTTCCCCACTTTTTAGAATATTGCTTTTTCAATAGTATTTAAAATTTTATATTGATTAAACACTAAATTCTCTTATTAAAAAAAAAAATTGTTTGCTTTTAAGAATTTATCTGTTCAATTTGAGAGGCAGGGTTCAATTTGTTCTGTAAGTTAATTTTTGTAATAGTTTAAATATTTTTTTCATCCAATTTATTTCTTCATTATTAAGGTCATAATGATGTTTGTAAACAAATTGGTTAATTGATTTGACAACAGTATTTATCAACTATTATTACGCAATGTATATAGCAAGGATAACATCCAGAAACGAAAGTCTCTATTGGACTGGAGCAGGTGCAAAAATAAAAAATTAAAATATTAGATTATCTTTTAGACAGGGCGCACAAACAAAAACTGGTGTCAATAAGTAAAAGAATATAGGACTGAATACATTGAGGGAAATATTTATGATAATTCTCTTTTTCTCTGTCCTTGAATGAAGACACCATCTACAAGTTCTATTTTCCTAGTTTCTTTGCTTTATTTCAGAAACAATATTTCCTTAAGGATGCAATAAAGGAGCATTTTCAAATGTTCCATATATATATATATATATATATATATATATATATTTGTACATTTTGGCAGCAAATCATTATTTAGACACATCTGATTGAACACTACAGAGTTATTCCTTTTTCCAATCTTTCTGGATATCTTTTCCATTTGCTGAGTGGTCTTTTTAATTTCGGCAGGCATATCATATAAAATGGCGCCCCCAAATTGTTGCTCAACCATATTTTTTTCTCAAGCGTTTTCTATCGGTTGTTGTTTTCTTTTCCTTTTCTTTTCCTTTGAGGCTTGGTGTATTTATAATTTTTTATTTTATTTTATTTTTTTTTTTTAATTGGCTATAAACGTGGGTGCAGGAGAGTTGGGGGCGAATTATTTTTATTTTATTTTAGTTTTAATTTTCCTATTTTATAGTTTATTAATTTAGTTTCATGTTAGTGACGATAATCACATGCACCAATAGAAAGTGCTCAAGAAAAAAAAAAATATGGCTGAACAACAACTTTTGGGCGCCATTCTATATAATATGCCTGCCGAAATTAAAAAGACTGCTCGGCAAATGGAAAAGATATCCAAAAAGATTGGAAAAAGGAATAACTCTGTCGTGTTCAATCAGATATGTCTAAATAATGACTTGCTGCCAAAATATACAAATATATATATATATATATATATATATATATATATATATATATATATATATAACTAAATAAATGACAAAAGCCTATGTTCTAAATTTCAAGATGTTGTCCATCTTACAATCTATTCCTTTAAGTATGTTGACAGCACCTGTTCCATAGTGCAAAATCATTCATTTAATTATCATACCAATCAATGAATATATTCTGCCTTTAACTCATCAGAAGAAGAAGCATGGTGTAATAAAAAAAATAAAAATAAAAGGTAGTTGCAACTTCTCTCCGAATTTTCTGATTTTGTAATCATGCCCATATGCATTTATTTTAGGTGCTTCTTTTTCCGATGAGTTAGGGACAGAATATATTCATTTACTGATGTAATAATTACATGAATGATTTTGCTCTATGAAACAGGTGCTGTCAAGAAATGTGCATGCCAACATACTTAGAGGAATAAATTATAAGATGGACAACAAATTTTGTTTTTAACCGACCATTTGTCTGAAACATTAGAATAACCAGTACTGCGAACATGTAAATTTGTTTATATTAATAAAAATATTTCTAGCTTTTCTTTCATTGAGCACTCTAAATAACCTTGTTAAATTCAGTAGTTATCACTCTTGAATACCTTTAACATGGTATGTATGTGTGTGTGTGTGTGTATATATATATATATATATATATATACACACACACACACAATGTATGGTTTAGTCAAAATAATGGAAACATCTTAAAATTTTAAACAAATTTATTTCAATATGAGGTAGAACCACCTTTGGCAGCAATATTTTTTTTTTATCATAAGTCTTGACCTATAATGATCTATGCTTACAACCTATGACATCTGGTTATGGCAGTTTTGAATGACGTTTCATGATAATGAATGCTTCAACATGCAACATTTTGTGATCATCATGGACTCAACATACATTTCACGGTTACAACACAAGTCTCTAATTTTTCACATTTAAATCATATACAAAATTTATGCAGGAACTTGTTGTTAAATACAGTGAAAGAATTAGTGAGACTGACAAGTTTTTGCATTCAGTTATTCAGTGTTGTTATTAGTTCATATCCCTCATATATATGGTGTGCTATTAAGTCCTATGTTATCTGTGTAAGGTTGGTGGAGAGAGAACACCAGAAGAGTGCTCCATCATTAAGAAAATTTAAAAAAAAATAAGGGCGTAATATTTATTGATATGTGTTATAGAAGATCGGAACCACATCGGTACTGCAAGTTTCAAATTCAAACAAAGAGAACCAATATATGGTTGCCTATGTTGGACTCCATTCAACCTCTGTTTCTATATGCCACTCTTGGAAATGATACCATTTCTGGATAGAAAAATATAAACAGATGTTGAAGAGAGTGTGACATAGGTGACCATATATTCATCCCATTTGTTTCAATTTGAAACCGATGGTACTATTGTTTTTCTGATCTTCTCTAACACATGCATGACTATATATATATATATATATATATATATATATATAAACTATGACTTTACTACTGCATTAGGATAGGTCAGTGACATAGGTACTTGTTTGTGTGTGTTCCGACTTTCATTGAAAACTGGTTTATGTTCTTTGTTCGGAACTTGTCACCATCGTAACCCTATGACCTGTATATATATGTGTGTGTGTGTGTGTGTGTGTATATATATATATATATATATATATATATATATATATACACACACACACACTCTATTTATTATATTTTTGGTAATTATTTTTTTTTTTTTAGCATTCCAAATACTTTGGAATGATATTTTTTCCCTTAGTTTAAATTCTTTCCAGCAGGTGTCTCTTACTTTTTGCATTTTTATTCCTTCCTTTCTATCGTGACCCTTGAATTCTAATGAAAATGCACTGACTACTACTACTACAACTGTTGTTCACTCCCCATGGTCATCTGCATCACTACTACTGCTACCATCTACACCTGGCACTGGCACTACCATTACAATTATCCACTATCACCAGACAAAGAGCCGTCTACAGAATCTTCACGACCAGCAACGGGGGGTTGGCCAAAGTATTGCCAACTTGAGTGGCCAGGTCAATGGAGAATTTGCATCTTTTCCTTCTGCAGCTGGTGAGGCTGACCAATTCAACAATATGCCCACTGTGAGTATGATGTCCACTATTATGAAAAAAAAAATTTCTTCATCACCCCTCAAGTTGTTTCCTTCCCATTTCTATTCAGCAGCTTCCCACAACAATACATATAAGAAATATAATAAAACTTTATGGTTGTTGTCCAGAATTCACCTATATCAAAAACGAAAAAGCTCTATGATGTACATATCCATAATGAATCGCATAGATTAAGTAGTTTGTTTTTAAATATAAAAAATATCAAAATTTATGGCTAACCGAAGAATGACTGTCTTGTGACACCTTTTGAAAGCAATCTCAAGAAACAAAGAGATAACTTTAAATAATTTAAACTTGTGAGATTTTTATAGCAATGCCTATGAATTCCTATGAATCACTTTATTTTCTTTATAAAAATACAACTACTTGATCAATTTATTGATTTTTGGAGTTTATCATTTTTTGTTTTATTATGGGTACATATGTTGTGCGTTGTTAAGACGGTATTAGCTTGAACTAACTTGATTGTTCAAGTTAAGTGCAGAGAGGTTGAAAGGACTGACAAACTCCTTGACTTTTATTGAAGATGCGTTGCACCTACGTGATAGCAGGGGTCATGAGGCAGCGCATGTTGAGTTCAAACAGATTCATGGGATGCTACCATCCCACACATACACCTCAATATATAAAGGTTACATATGTGAGTTTTTGGGTAATTACAGCCAGAGAATTCTTTAGAAACTAGAATCAGACAGTCAGAACGAGATAATCTGGATTCAAGATGAGAAAACAAAAAAAAGAAAAAAAAGATCTGAATTGATTTAGCAAAGCAGAGACTTGTCAGGGAATGAGGGAAATTCAGAATAAAGATTTTCTCCAAACAATAATATCAATGTCGTATTTTTTGGGAGCATGAATGAGTTGTTGTGAGGAGACACTGGCCAAGAAAAGGAGAAAAAAGGTATGTCTTAAGATCTCCTTATAGGTGACGCACACACACACATACCCATGAATGTATACACACATGTGTACACACAAAGACAGAAGATTGCAGCCAGATCATTAATATATAGACACAACACAAGACATACATCATATATATTTTTCTTTAATTTTGTTTTATTTGTATATAGGAGGAATTCTAGACAGAAACCGACTTTACTCTTCAAAGAATGTTTTCTATATATTGCACATATGATTGATTGTCAATCAGAAATTATGTAAATCACATTTTCTCAGTGAAATTCTTTAACTGAATTTGTACGAAACATCTGCATCTTGAATTATGTTCTCTTTTTGTATCCATTATTTGATGTGCAGTGGAAAGACAAACTCAATTCTTATGGAGATGCATAAAATGATGTAAAATGAAGCTTTGAAAATTACCTTTTTTTTTACCCCCTTAAATTAGATGAAAAAAAAAAGAAACTTTTATAGAAAACACCTCTTTTACATTTTAAAAACATATATGAACATAATTGTAAATATTGAGGCTATTAAAGTTGACCTATTAAGTCCTGCTGTCCTTTAAATAGGGCACCAATTAATTTATTTTTTTAAATCTAAAGCATGATACATAATACTGCTTACTGCATAATTATTTTGAAGAAAATGATATACTCCATTTATATTCATAAACTATTCTCCGACAGTTGTTGGAACTCACTTAAAATTTTTATGTAATTTGCTAAAATTCTATTTGTTCCATAATGTATGAACATATATAAGTGAGTCTTGCAATCATAAGTCACTAACTTATTACCCAAAGTGAAATGTAACTCTGTGTGAATTGCTTTGCTCGTTTACCATAATGTGTAAATCTTATCTTGAATGTATATCTTCTTGATTTCTAAAATATATCACATGTACTAAGTGTCTTACTTGAAAGTCAATATTTTACTTTCAAAATAAATTAAAAACTTTTTTCCTTTAAATTTGTATATTATAACCTATTTTTGATTATTACACAAAGTTTCAACTCAATAATAATAAAAAAAAAAAACTAATATATCCTGGGACTTATTGAGTTAAATTGGCAATATCTCTAGCAAATTAACATCAGTTTAGAACTCAACACAGAATTTTTAATTTCACAGACTTGTGCCTAACTGACGAACATGCATGTACTTGTACTGGTGATGACATTCACCTGGTGTAGGTTGAGTTCGTTCCAAGTGAATTTGCTGTATCATGAGTTAAAGCGGTTCATCCAGGTTTGTCCACTGCTTACTCCTCAGCGTACTTCAACCATTAACGATTCCATCGTCACACACTAAATCCACGAGGGCTGATCATAGCTTCCAAGTCAGCTTTGACCAATGCGAGCCATGTCTTCAGTTGACCACCACTCTTCTTGCGCCATCCAGTACTGATGCTATTGCTTTGTGAATCAGGTCAGTTTGGTGGACAACAAAGTGTGTGATCAAACTATTTGGGCTTCCTGATAAGAGGTACTTTCTCAAGTTTGAGAAGCTTACATCGTGCATGGTTAATGACATGCACTGAAAACTTGGGTGTTTTAAGTTCAAATCCAATTTGTTCCACAGAAACGATTTCATTAAACACATACTTAACATTGTATTGACCCTCCTGGAGAGTTTGTAAATAAAATAACCGACACACATAAAACCAGATATACTCAAATTTGAATAACATATTTTATCAGTTTCACATCTATTGCTATACAGGGTGGAACAATAAAATTGTCATCCTAGAAAAGACAACATGATTCCATTTCATTTGATGAAAACCGTTTTTGTTTTTGTTACAGACCATTTACTTATTAGCCAGTTGTGTACAAGAGTGATAGGAGCCTTCTATTATGTCTGAGTGAGAAAATGTTCAGTGAGCAACATTAGAGATGCGCTGCTCTACAACTCATGCTCTCTACCTATCCAAGTTATGATAACAGGACCATTGCCAGCACCCTCACGGTGCAAATCCAGATGGTTCAACGCTTGAGAGCACAGCTCAAAGTTTCCGGCCACAGTTATGGTCTTTGGTGTGATTTCAAGTGAGGGCCACATCATGCCACCTCACATCTACGAAGTCAGCTTGAAAGTCAACACCAAAGTGTATCTGGATGCGCTGAAGAGTGTAGTGATCCCTTTGTGCAATCAGGTGGCCACTGGCTGATCCTGAGTGTGACAGCGGGACTTGGCGCCAGGCCACAAGTCCAAAGAGACCCAGGCTTGCCTTCAGAAGAAGTGCTAGGACTTTGTACCCTTCTCTCACGGACCCCCTCCTCCTCTGACCTGAACCCGCTGGACTACTTTGTTTGGTCATACGTTGAAAACATCACCAACATGACCTCACACAACATCGATCGCTGCCATCCACCTAGCATTCACCGAGCTCCTGGTGGCGCTTGTGGGAAACTCGTGCTCTCAGTTCTGGAAATGTATCAAGGCGATGATTGAAGTTGAAGGCGGCTACATTGAATAGATGTCAGCTCTACTACATAATCAAGTTACCTGAATTGATTTTTTCTATTAAAGTGTTAAAATAAAGTTGCAGTGTTGTTTTCTTTAGGGCGACAAATTTATCGTTCCACTCTGTATTCTGACAATCTCTTCAAGTAATAGTTACATACAGCGTCTCTATTTAAAAAGAATACAAACTATAGGAAATAACAAAAGAAAAACATTTCTATAAATATCCTAAAATTAATTTAGTTTTAATTATCCTTGATAATCCAGATGGATCTGAAAGTACTTGGGTCAAAAATGACTATAGCAACTACATCAGCCAGTTCTAGTCTAATGAGTAAGCAAAAAGAGATTATCTCACGTTATCTTGAAGAAAAACAAGCAGATAACTCCTCAATAATTCAAATTTGCGAGATCAGCTTTGTAATGCTTATGATTTTCCATTCATCACTTAAAATTGTTTTAAAATTATTTTCTTTATAAAAAAAACTACTTGATCAATTCATATGATTTTTGGAATATAATCTTTTTATATCATTGTTGGTATGTGCATCATACAGGTTTTTCTGTATTTATTTTGTATTTTTTTAATATAAGGTGAATTCTAGATAACCACCATTATTTTTTTTTTTCCAAACTAAGATTGTACTTTAATGTCTCAGCATGAAAACCAGATTTCTGCTCGTAGTCGTAGTTTTTAGAAATAGTTGAACTGTTGCCATGTTCTGCAAGTTTTAGTAAATTCCTGATGTTTCTTATGTTTATTTTTTCTTCTTTTTACATTTCTTTTCTTGCTCTGAATTTTTACACACTTTTTTCTCCCATTTATTTTCCTTCTCCTCACACAACTTTTCACATTTTCATTGTAATTCTTCAAGATTCTGTTAAAATCTATTTTGATGTTTTGCAATTGTTGAGACACAGATTTATAATCTGGATTTAGATTCTTCGGACTGCTATTCTCATCTTGATTGTTATATTCATGATGTTTCAGCCGATATAAATTCCAACCTTCTTTTAGGCAATGAGGATAATCTACCCATGTGGATCAAAATAAAGAGTTAGGTTTGGAATTATGTGCAGGTTGCAGATTTCGACAAAGATTCCCAAGTTTTGATAAAAGTTTGGACAATTAATCAGAATTGAGAATCCAAAAACTTGGAACTTTTTTGGGTGTCATGATCAGTATCAAAATTGGAAAATCTTTGGGCTTATTTCTGATTCCAAAACCGATTCTTTTTATTTATTTTCTTGTTGTTTTAAACTTTATTTCCTATTGCTGGTACTAATGATAAAATGGTAAATATTTATTTATCTTGAACTACCAGAAACTAAAATTTATAGATTATAACTTAGGTAAAATGGTATTGGAAAAAAATGGCTCAGTAAAAAATGCGTGGGTAAAAATAGGATGAGTTATTTTGGTGATGGATTTAATATAGGTCCTCCATTTTAAGTCAGAGGTAAATTCAGAAGTTTGCCGAAGTAGTGCACTGCTTCACGACGGGAGCTGTTCATTTCAATTGGAGCAAAATGGGCATATGAGTGTTGGTAGTGAAAAGGTAGAAGTTTTTTTGTTTTTTTTTTATATATGTAGGAATCATCACTTATCAAGGCCCGTAGGCCACTCGAGGATAAGGGTTATTGAGTGTACAGTAATCAATGGGATAATATCATAGTAATCATTAGTAATGGAAATTTGGTAGATTGGATTACTTAAGGGGGCGGTTCATTAAGAATTTGTTTATGTGGGACTTTGAATGGATTAAAGGTTACTAGCCATTTTTTATCCCATTGCACCACTCAATCAAGATTGGAGGAGAAAGAATCAGAAAGACCGTGATCTTTGGCGGCCTTAGAAGTGTTGCCATAAATGATAATATCGTTTGCAAAGATATTGACAGATGAGCAAAGAATATGGTCTGGGAGGTCGTTAATGAAGATCAGGAAGAGAACTGGGCCCAGGATTGATGCCTGAGGCACACCAGTATTAATACTTTGGATTTCTGTCCATCAACAACTACTTTAATCTACCTTTTAGAAAGAAAGGATTTTGTGATTGAGAGAATGTTTCTAGCTATTCTGTAGCTGGAAATCTTATGAGGTAGACCTTTATGCCAAACCCTATCAAATACTTTAGATATGGCAAGAGCTATTGTCTCATATACAAAGCAATTAATAGATTTACTGATCATGTATGATAATACTGTTACCACAACAGTAGAATTTTCATGAACAACGCTTCATTGCAATGGCTTCTTATCTATGGAACACATTACTGTGAGGCTACTTTTCTGCTGATTACAACCTGGTCGTTTTCATAATCAATCAAATGCAATTCATACCAATAATTAATATTAATACTCTAAGTGCATCTGCAAATCATAAAAATACTATTTACATACATGTTATATCAATTTTAGTGTAAATTCTAATAATTACAAAAAATGATCTAAAAAAAATAATGTGAAATAAAATTTATCAAATAATGGAATATTATTGTATGTTTTTTATGTGGTAGAGTTATTTACTACAATTCTGTTTGGCAAACTAACGTATCTTCCTTTCTTTCTTTGCTTTCAATTTCCGTTCTGCTAGATCTACAGCAGATGTGCTTACAGTTATATCTCATAGGATTAGCAAATCTCTCGACGGAGGCAACCTTTCTAGGGCAATTTCTCTTGACCTATCGAAGGCCTTTGATAGGGTATGGCATAAAGGTTTACTTCACAAGATCTCCAGCTAGGTTATAGCTGTAAATGTCTTCTCAGTTATTAAATCATTTCTCTCTGATAGGTTTATAAGAGTAGTAGTTGATGGACAAAAATCAGAAACTTACAGTATTAATGCTGGAGTCCCTCAGGGGTCCATCCTGGGCCCAACTCTCTTCCTGACCTACATTAATGATCTTCCAAATCACATGTTTACATCATTCGTAGACATTTATGCTGATGACACTACCATCTATGGTAGCACATCTAAGACCGTAAATGACCAAGTTCTCTCCAATTCTCTCTCCCCTGATCTTAAGCATGTGGTACAATGGGGAAAGGAGTGACTGGTTACTTTTAATGCATCTAAAACCAAGCTTTTATCTTTACATCATCAACGCTCTGATCCCCATCTGGCATCAATTGAAATGAATGGCTCTCTTCTTGGGGCGGCCTCATGTTTTGACAAGCTTCTGGGCTTGACCTTTACTGCTGATCTGAAATGGAACATGTACATCAAATCTGTTGCCAAGGCCGCTGGAAAAATGGTGGGATCCTTCTATCAATCCAGTAGATATCTCACTGCTGATGCTATTCTTTATCTATATAAGAGCCAGGTATGTCCAGGGATGGAGTACTGTTGTCACATCTGGGCACGAGCTGCTAGAAAGGACCTGTCCTGTCTTGATAGAGTTCAAAATAGACTTCGTAGCCTCATAGGAAATGTCCTTTTCTCTTCCCTGCAACCTCTATCTCACAGAAGAGATGTTGCGAGCCTGTCTCTGCTTTATCGTTATTTTCATGGCTAGTGCTCGACTGAGCTTCAATCTATGGTCCCCCTCGTGAAACTTTCACAAGAAACACTCGTCTAGCTGAAAACACTATTAATAATTGCCCCACTCTTTATCTGTGCCTAAACCTAAGCGTAGATTCCATAAAGAAAGTTTCTTTCTTAGAAGTGCATGCCAGTGGAACTGTCTTCCGTTTTCTTGCTTTCCAGCTGACTACAATATGGTTGTCTTCAAGTCCGTGATGAACCGTTCCACTTAAGTTAACAAATTTACCGAATTTCCATTACTGACAATTACTATATTGTTCAAATTGTTCAATTGACTACTGTACACTCTTAACCCTTATCCTCGAGTGGTCTCTGGGCCTTGATAAGTGGTGATGCTTATGTAAAAAAAACAAAAAAACAAAACAAAAAACCTGCCATTTCAAAATACTGAATATTGGAACAGTAGTATGGATGATTTTTTTGTAAAATCTAAATCTAGCTCATATTCTACTGGATTATTTTTTAAAATAATTTTTAAAACTTATATTAATTTTAACACGACACTTGGTATGTAATAATGTTTTTACCTGAAATCTTATTATACTTTCATAGTATTGATGCTTATCTTTCATCTGGCAATCATTCCCCTCTCATGAACACTTATTGTTATTGAGGGGTTCTTGGATTTGATGCGTTAGGGTTACTCCAGTAATAAAAAGAAATAAAAAGTACAAAACTTCAGTTAAACAATTGTTTCTCAGTGTAATGTGAGTTTACTTCTTCCTTTAAAAACATTTTCTAAAAAATTGAAAGTGAAGTTAAAAACAAAACAAAACAAAAACTGTTTTTCTGCAATTAATTTCTTCGATTTTTTTTTTTTTTCACTGTATCTAAAATTTGTTTTTATTCTTTTATTTCTGTAAACAGGCTGGCAGCAGCCCCATCAGCATCGGTGCTTTCAGCCATGGATCTAGCCTGGATGAGTTTCGAGATGATCCATTTAAAGGCAAAGATCCTTTTGCCAATGCTGGTGCAGATGTTGCCCCGGCTGCAGATCCATTTCAAAATGAAGATCCCTTCAAAGGAAGTATGTCACCATCTTTTTTCTTGTTTTGCAATTAAAAAAAAAATACTTATGTTTTTTAATCATATTTATTTTTTATAAAAATTTTTTCTTTAATTTAAAAATGAACATGTGATGTTTGTGTAGATTGGTGATCTTTAAACCAACGCATTTCAGTTAAAAACATTATTACTTTCATACATGTCAAGTTGAAATTAGTATAAATTTTAAAATATTACGAGAAAATGATTCAGTGGGAAATGTGCTAGATGTATTTTTAATAAAAATTAGCCACATTTACGTTCTGAGAAACAGGCTGATCCTTAATTTCAGTAAAGTGTTATCTCCTTTCTCTATCATACTGAATTGGTTGCACAACTCTTCCACATTTAAAAATAAAATAAAACTCCATAATTCAATAAATTCTATTTTTACTTATAATTATTTTTCTACTGGATCATTTTTTTTAATTTATACTAATTCCAACATGCTATATGAATGCGTAATGTTTTCACTAAAATACGTTGGTTAAAAAGGTCACCAATTAACACAAGCACCAAAAATTTTTCTAAAATAAATTTTTACATGTTTTTTTAATTTTTGTTTTTTAATTATCGTCATTGAACGAAAGTTATAAATTTTGGATTACCGATTTGATTATATTAATTTTCATATATAAATGTATACAATATTTTTTAATAAAATAAATGTTATGAAATAACTATTAATTTGTTTTATAAAGATTTTAAACATTAATTTTAGGAAATTAATTTCTTTTTATTTTTGCATGTTTTGTTTTGAATTAATTTGTTAGTGTGATTTGTTGAGTTTTAAACTTTTTTCCTTTGTATTTTAACAAAAAATTGTTTGATTTGAAAAAAAAAAATAATAGTGTGTATTAAAATTGTTGTTCACTTGTTAACCTCAAGCACAATCACTTTAAAAAAATTATATTTGTTGTCTTCAAAGTGATGTTTCAAAAACATATAGTTAAATAAAAGGAAAGGAATATTTTTATTTATATTATATATTTATATAGACAAATATTGCATAGTCGCTACACTGAACGAGGTAATGTTTCGGACAATTGGTTGGCAAGAACCAAAAGTCACCATCAGGGGACATAATAGAGCTAATGTGCTAACGAAATCATCTAGTTCTCAACTGTAAGAAATGAAATATGTTTTTTTTATTTATAAAAAAAAAAAAATGTTAAAGTGCTAAATTACAATGAGAGAAGTGGTAGGTGAAGTGACATTTTAGACACAAAACACAGAAAGTGATAGGGGGGAAAATGTCAAGACTTAACAGGATAAAGAGGAGGAATAAAAAAGGAAAACAAAAAAAGAATATATATATATATATATATATATATGTGTGATTGTTAAGATATGAAAATAGATTGGAGGTGGAAGGACCTGAACGCATAACGTTTCGCCTGATGCAGGCTTTTTCAAGAGGGATGGTCAGTGTCAATTTTTATATCTATATTTATATTCAGAATTGAAAACTTGTCATTTTAAAATGGAGGTATTAATACTAATATTTATAGGATAACTCTATCCAGATAAAAATGCTCAATATTTCAGATAGGACATTATTATATGAAGTAAGTTAAAACTCTTGAAACTTGGTAAAAATCTGTAAATCCATTTGTGCTACGGACATTTAGGTTACGAATATTCAGATCTATAATTCTTTGAAGGGTTATGACGAAGTTGCTGCTGGAAAAATGTTGCAGTTTAGAAATTATAGTCTGTAGAACATTAATTTAATTTAAAGTGAAAATGTAAATGCTAAAATTGGCGTTATTATCGCAAGGTATATAAAACCTCTTGTGCTGTTTTCCTCTGAAGAAAAAAAGCCAATTTGTGAAACTCCATGGAATAAGAAAATAATTAACTTTATATTGTATTCAAAAAATAAATGTTGTAACTCATAATTTTCAAAAGTATTAACTCCTTATATTTTTTTTTGTTTAAATTTCATTCAGAAAAACATCATTTTTCAGAACAGAAATTTATTGTTTGAATAAAGAATACAGTTCAGATTTTTTTTTTTTTCCTCAACCCATGGATTTTTGATGTAGGTTCATCTCCTCAGAGGAAAAGTCATTAGCAAATATTAGGTCTAATTTAAAATAATATTATTATTTAGCACATACAAAGAAAATATATTTAAAAATTAATTGCATATTTGTAAGGGGCATAGATAAAACAAATAGATGAAATAAGAATAGATACAATGAAAGGATATGAATTTATGATATCTGTTGTAATTGTAAAGTTTTTTGAAGTTGGATTATGTAGGTGCTAAGTCTGCGATAGGTTAAATTTAGTTTGTTTTTTTTCCACAAATTTAAACTGCGTTCTTTATTTTTACATTTATTTACTCAAAGCTTCTTTTGACTACATTATATATATATATATATATATATATATATATATATATATATATAATGATTTTATTTATAATTTATATAGACAAATATTACATAGTCACTACACTGAACATGCTAATGTTTCGGAGCAATTGGTTTATTAAAAAAACAAAAGTTCCTTGTTAGGCAACAGAAATAAAGTTTATCTGCTATTCAAAGCATCAAAAACCAGATGTTTTGAATAGCAGAAAAATTTGTTTTTTTAATAAACTAATTTCTCCAAACCATTAGCAGGTTCAGTGCAGCGACTATGTAATATTTGTCTATATAAATAAAAATATTATATTTTGCTCTTTTTCATTGAGCACTCTTTTATCGTTTGACTACCTTTAACTTAGTGTATATATATATATATATATATAGTCGCTGAAAAATTTTTTAGAATTAATGTGTAACATATTTTGTTATGAGTGGTCTAGGTAATTTTCAGATGAATCACAATTTCTTTTTCCTTAGGATATTTAATAAGATAATTTTCTGAAAACCTTTTCCTTCCTCAAGCTTTCAATGAAGTGTTTTTTTAAACCTTCAATAAATTTCTTTCTTTAACCCATTTGTGTGCTTTATATTTTTGCATCCGCTGATTACATCCATATATATATATATATATATATATATATATAGATAGATAGATAGTAAGTTATAAAATATATATGGCGATTAAGCTACACTGAATATTCCGCGTTTCATCCACTCTAGGAATATTCAGTGTAGCTTAATCGCCATATATATTTTATAACTTACTAACTAGCTCTACCTACATATTGAGCACTGTTGAATTAAATACTTAAAGTTTACGCATAAATTTATAAATATGTATATTAATATTAATTAATATATGTGAGTAAATAAAGTTATATAGACACACACACCATTTCTCAACGTATTAGTAGATTCAAGCGATCCCACTAAATACACAACTTCAACATACAAAGAACCTACCAACAATAATGCAATACTCTTAAATTACCATTGCGAATGCCCAGAAAAATATAAAACTGCCCTTATAAAAAATTTGATTCACCGCGCTTACAATATAACATCAACTATATATATATATATATATATATATATATATATGCATATATATCCTATCAAATGTATAGAAAATGGTCTTCTGATTATATCTGATCATGAAATTCCTACTTGTACTATTGAAATATATTTCGAGCTGAAAATGTCTCTCATTATTTGTAGGTATTTCTAATTTGAATCCTCTATGTACCAAATTATCTCCCCTGTTTTTTCGACAATCATGGCTTCTCAAATGCACTTTGTGTCTGTCTTGTCCATCATGAGTGTATGTGTGTGTGTCTACATTACCAATCATTACTATTTCTTCCAGGCGATCCATTCACCCAAGATCCCTTTGCATCTGAAGACCCTTTCAAAGATGCATTTCCGGTGGCTGATAATGATTCCTCTGCCTTTCCGAAGGTAAAAAACGAAATAAGCTTCTCTTTGTGTAAAATAAAAAGAAAATGCTGACTCTATATTGCAAATTATGTTTACAAAGTCACTTTTTTGTCTGTTACGTAAGTGAGATTTCAATCGAGCTTAATGCGACTGGTCTTTGCAGCTTTTTTTTTAATTTTTATTTTTTTTTGGAAACAACTTTAATGCTCTGTGTAAATGTACAATTCTAATTTTCCAGAATTCTATTTTCATAATCTATTATTATAATACGTGTTGTGTATATCTTTATATATCTATAGTTTGTCTGTAACATCGCGTTAATGAAAACAAAAGGGGAAGATTATGAAGTAACAATAACTAGTTAGTTATTTGGTTTAGTAAAAAAAATTAACCAAAATTATGTTGAAAATAAATAATAAATTCTTATAATATACGTATCTGTATATTGTGTTAGATTTACATCGGTAAGTTAAGATTTCGGTTTGCATAACATCCTGAGATCTGTTCTTCTAATTAACTGGAGTTGAATAAAAGGGTAGCTCTGGTGAGATAATAATGCCCCAAACTTGTCAATGTAAGCTGAATAAACCACATATGTGTACCAGCTCTACTAAAAACGATCTAAGTATTGAGCACTTTTGGAATGGATATATATCAACTTATTACTCTGTAATAAGCCTAAAATTAAACTATAGTTTTTCATTAAATATTAATAATTTTTTAATTAATTTTTGTATTGCTGTAGTTAACAAAGTTTTAAATCCACTGAAACTCCAGTGTGGTCAGTGAGAAGCAGAGACTAATTATAATATGCTTATTTGTTTATACAAATATTATTGGCTACATAAAATACGAATAAACCTAGAACCCCATCCTCCAACGTAGACCCCTACTACTAGGTCTCCTTCTCCAACATCAGATGTCTACGTTCCAACCTTCCAGAGGTTGAAACACAATTACAGGAGACGAAACCGGACATATTCTTTCTAAGTGAAACTGGCCAACCACTTCCCTAGACGAATTCATAATTAAAGGATACTCTAACTTAACATCTAAATCTGACCCCCAAGATTGCCATGGGCATGGAATATGTGCCTACATCAAAGGTGGCTTTCCATGTGGTAGGGATATCTCCAGAGAAGACCCTAATTTACCTTATATGTGCTTCCGGGTTGCACTAGCTTACACCACTGCATTTATATTTGCCCTCTATTGCCCCCCACAACAATGGGGTTACTATCTTTAAGAGCATATCTGAGAAAATTGGCCACATCCTGTCTGCTCATCCTTTGGCTAACATTCACATTTGCGGTGACTTCAATGTCCATAATGTGGAATGGCTGACCCACTCAAATAAAACAGATGACGAGGAGAGTCATGATTTTGCCACTGCCTATGACCTCACTCAGATTGTTAATGAACCCACCCGTGTGCCCAATACTACCGGTCAGTATGCAAGCCTTCTTGACCTTTTCCTCACAACTTCCCCTGAGCTATGTTAATGTTCCGATTTATCTCCTCTGGGATCCTATGACCACTCTGCTGTAACAGATAAGATAAGAATGAAATGTAATAAGTCTTCAGACGTACCTCTCCACGGTACTGTATATCGATACTCTATGGCTGACTGGGATAGCTTCCGTACATTCATATCTGACCTACCTCTGCATTCCATGTTTAAAAAGGATGTGTCCTCTATAGTATCAGACCTGACCGAATGGTTAATTATAGGCATAAACCGATTCATACCATCCAAAAAATTCCAACAAAAACCTAACAACCAGCCATGGTTCTCTCCTGAATGTGCTGCTGCCATTGTGCACAGAAATCATCTTTTCCATAGCTACCAACGTAATAGATGTACTGCTTTCAGGACTGCCAGCAACCACTGTAAAAGAGTAATAAAAAATGCAAGAGAGCTATATGCTCAGTCCGTTAAATCCAAAGTAGCTGAGCAGTGGCTTGGTTCCCACCAGTTCTGGCAAATAGCAAACAGGATCTTGAACAGAAGCGTGCGTTCTATCCCAACTATCATCAATGGACCTGAGGTCATCTTGTCAGCATCAGATAAGGCCAGACTATTTGCCAAGAACTTTGCAGCAAATTCTACCCTATGCGACAAAGGCCATCAACTCTCTGTATTTCCTCCTATAACAGACAACACGCTATGAAACATACAAATGTCTGTGCATGAGGTCGCCAAGCTAATCAAGAACCTTGATTCCAGTAAAGCAACTGACCCTGACGGCATTTCAGTTATAGTGCTGAAAAAACTCCAACCAGAACTTGCTCCCATACTTACAAAACTGTTTAAGCGTTGCCTTAAGGAGAAGTGCTTTCCATCACCCTGGAAAACCTCATCAGTATGCCCCGTATTTAAGAATTCAGGTGAAAAGTCATCTCCCTCTCAGTACAGATCAATAAGTCTCCTGTGTGTCATGAGTAAGTTGTTGGAATCCATATTAAATAAAGAAGTATTAAACCACCTCAACAGAAACACCTTCTTAGTGATATGCAATATGGTTTCCGCTCTGCAAGATCTACAGCAGATGTGCTAGCGGTTATATCTCATAGGATTAGTGAAGCTCTTGACAAAGGCTTCCTTTCCAGGGCAATTCCTCTTGACATATCGAAGGCCTTCGATAAGGTATGACGTAAGGGCCTACTTCACAAGATTTCCAGCTATGGTATCACTGGAAATGTTTTCTCAATCATTAAATCATTTCTCTCCGATAGGCTCATAAGAGTAGTGGTTGATGGGCAGAAATCAGAGGCCCACAGTATTAATGCTGGAGTCCCCCAGGGATCCATCCTGGACCCAACTCTCTTCCTGATCTACATCAATGATCTCCTAAAACACATACTTAAATCATTTGTTGACATCTATGATGATGACATGACCATCTATGGCAACACATCAAAGGCCGTAAATGACAAAGTTCTCTCTAATTCTCTCTCCTCTGATCTTGAGCGCATGGTACAGTGGGGGAAGAGGTGGCTGGTCACTTTTAATGCATCCAAATCCAAGCTTCTATCTTTACATCATCAATGCTCTGATCCCCATCTGGCATCAATTGAAATGGATGGCTCTCGTCTTGGTGAGGCTCCATGTTTTGACAAGCTTCTGGGTTTGACCGTTACTCCTAATCTGAAATGGAACACGTACATCAGGTCTGTTGCCAAGGACACTGGGAAATTGGTTGGATCCTTCTACCGCTCCAAAAGATATCTCACTACTGATGCAATTCTCTATCTGTATAAAAGCCAAGTACGTCCAAGGATGGAGTACTGCTGCCACATCTGGGCAGGAGTTGCTAAAAACAGCCTATCCTGCCTTGACAGAGTACAAAATAGACTTTGTGGTTTAGAGGGGATGCCCTTTTCTCTTCCCTGCAACCTCTCTCCCACAGAAGAGACGTTGTGAGCCTGTCTTTGTTTTATCGTTATTTCCATGACAAGTGCTCGTCTGAGCTCCAATCTCTTGTCCCCCCCTCACCAATCTTTCACGAAAAACACCCGTCTGGCTGAAACTACTGTCAATAATTTCCCCCACTCTTCATCTGTGCCTAAATCCAAACGTAGATTCCATGAGCAGAGCTTCTTTCTCAGAAGTGCACGCCTGTGGAACTCTCCTCCGTTTGCCTGTTTCCCACCTGATTACAACTTGGATGTCTTCAAGTTCAACATAAACAAATTCCTGACAAACCGCCCCCTTAAGTAAGACACTATATCAAATCTCCAATACTAATGATTACTACAATACTATCTCATTGATTACTGTACACGCAATAACCCTTATCCCTGAGTGGCCTCCGGGCCTTGATAAGTGGTGACCCCCCCTGTAAAAAAAAAAAAAAAAAAAATGTACATACATGTTTCTGTTGCAATTCCTTTAGAAAAGCAGCATTATTGGGATAGAAACCAGATTATAAATAGTTCTAAAGGTATTGCAGCAGAAACATGTTTGCAGATATGTAGCCAATAATGTTTGTATAAATAAATATACATACTATATATATATATATATATATATATATATATATATATATATATATATATATATATGGTCACCAAAAAAGTACAGGAAAAAGAAAACTCTTGTATTTAATCAGACAAGCTTGGATAACAACATGCTGTATATATATATATATATATATATATATATATATATATATATATAGTGTCATCCACATATAGTACTGTTTTGTTGTATCACAGCTCATTAGTGTGGCTAGACAAGCAACTACCTCAAGCCAGGGTTGAAACTCAACCGCCTAGATAGCAGTTAGTTCTTCTAACCGTTACACTATTTGACTACTGCAAAGATGAGTATGTGAATTAACAATGTTCAAACATTGTCCAAACATCTAAGCTCCATTTATTTACACAGAGCATCACTTAATGCGCTAGTGGAAGTTTGTTTATCACTTCCCAATATGCTCAACCCAAGATAGGAAGTATTTATAGTCATCCACAATACAGTATTGTTTCGCTGTATCACAGCTCATCCGAGCGGCTAGATCAGCAACTATCTCAAGCCAGGGTTGAAACTCAACTGTCTAGATGACAGTCAGCGCTCCTATATATATATATATATATATATATATAGTAATTTATAAAATATATATGGCGATTAAGCTACACTGAATAGTCTGCGTTTCATGCAGCTATAGGATTCGTCAGGCTTTACGCATAAATCTATACTTTCGTATAGTAAATTTATGTGAATAAATGAAATAGTTATATATATATATATATATATATATATATATATATATATATACAGGCAGCTGTTTTGTTGTTTCACGACTCATCATTGTGGCTAGTTGTAGCAAGTTTCTCAACCCCAATAAGTATCCATGATGCCAGATCATTTTTAATTGTAAATAGTGGTGTCAGGTGTCTTACCATCTGAGCCAACAAAACTCCAACAGAAGTGGAGGAAATTATATCGCTTGAATGAATTTATTTGTTTACAGAATTATGCTACTAGTAACCTAGACAACTCGATTCTTTATACAAAAACGCTTTGCATTATGCTAAGTACTAGTTATAAATACGGTAAAATATCCCTCAAATATATTGTTTTAAATATAGTATAGTTATATTTATTTATATGCTAATATGATTTCTACACATTTGATGTGTATATAAATACCATATAAGGATTAAAATTTAAATTCTCATGTAGCTTGTGATTGTAAATGTTTCGACAGTTGACCTTTAAATTTCATTCACATCTTGAAGCACTTGCTTATCTAGCCATATTGAAGCACTGTGATGCAGTCAAACAACCTCTCTGTGTATGTGTGTATATATATATATATATATATATACTCGGGGTTTTTTATTCAAAAGTAATGGACTAATGAATTCAACGAGGTTGTTAGATAGTACTCAATAAAAAGAGCTGATAATACTTGTTTATTGTTATATAAACATGCTCACATCCCGCTGCTACAAATAGCCACTTGTTTCAATCAAACAACAGATATCATCAGGCAGCGACTTGACTATTCAAAAGTTCAATGAATTCAGCGGGATATGAGCATGTTTATATAACAATAAGGTGGAGCAGAGCAACTTGCTTATTTAGAATATCAAATTCAAATAAGCAAGTTGCTCTGCTTCACCCTGTATATATCTCTATATATATATATGGTATATACTCATTTGAAAAGGCTCGATAGGATGAAATAAATTTATGAGATTGGGCTAAGGTTTTGGTTGTGTTTTAACATATATATATGTATAAAAACAAAAATAATGTTTAAACTTGTCTAAGTTTAATATAAATTCCAATTATTAAAACATTTTTAGGTTTGACATTTTTAAAAGAAATATATTTTAGAAAATTTGCTAAATTTCATGAGTGAAATATTTTCCCACCAAAGTGTCATACATAAAACTGAATCTAAAACTACTTAGGTAGAAATTTTCTAGAGGATAACCTGCCACTTGTCGTACATGTTCTCCTTTCAAAGAATCATTTCTGCTTTTCATTCCACCAAACGCCACCCCCTCCTTCTTGTAAAAACATTCTTTGTATGCATTGTGTTGAGAAGATTTTATTTATTTAGCATTCTATCTTCTTTCGTGTTTCGCTATCTCGGGTTCTATCAGAACATTATTCAGGATCATTCCCTTTACCAAGCTCTTTTAAAGAGGGGATTTTGTTAGTTTGGTCATGCTGCTTGCTGCAATCCAAGAGAGTTCATTCACAGAACAAAAATTCCAGAAACGCTCCAAAATTGATGAATATGCTGGAGGTGCCAGCTGAAGACATGATTACACATCGTCAAAGCTGTTGTCGAACCTAGCTTCAGTTCACGGGTTTATTGTGTTCACCATTGGTCCTGGTACTGGCTGACTATCTCTATCTTGTCTGCTGCGAACTATTATGTGTGGTCTGCATTCATCCAGGATGCTGTGTATACTATGGGAGGAGTCTACTCAACTCATCCTTTGTGAATATTGACTTGAGTTGAGTCAAGTTTCTGGTTAGACCAGATTGCGTAGTGACAGGAGAAAGTACTTTCTATAGTTTCATTTTTTAAACAGAGGATAAAAGAAAAATTAGATTTTTTTTCAATTTTTTTTTATACCTTTCTTTGATTATCCACATTTTTTTTTTCTTTTACAAAGGAGTCACCACTTATCAAGGCCCAGAGGCCACTCGAGGATAAGGATTAACAAATTTATGGTAGTGAATGGGAAGGTATCATAGCAGGTTAAGCTGCGTCTAGCAGCTCCTGCCCAGATGTGGCAAAAGTACTCCATTTTCGAACATACTTGGCTCTTATATAAGAAGAGAATTGCATCAACGGTGAGATATCTACTGGAACGGTAGAATGATCCCACCATTTTCCCAGCAACTTTGGCAACAGATTTGATGTACGTGTTCCATCTCAGATCAGGAGTAAAGGTCAAACCCATAAGCTTGTCAAAACATGGAGCCTCCCCAAGACGGAAACCATTCATTTCAACTGATATCAGACAGGGATCAGAACGGATTTAAATGCATTAAATTAACCAGCCACCTGTTTCTCCATTGCACCACCTGCTCAAGATGAGAGGAAAGAGAATCAGAGAGAACTTGGTCATCTATGGCCTTTGAAGTGTTGCCATAGATTGTTGTGTCGTCAGCATAAATGTCTACGAATGATCGTAGTATGTGATTTGTGAGATCATTGATGTAGATCAGGAAGAAAGTTGGGCCCAGGATGGATCTCTGAGGGACTCCAGCATTAATACTGTGAGCTTCTGATTTCTGCCCATCAACCACTACTCTTATAAACCTATCAGAGAGAAATGATTTTATAATTGAAAATAAATTTCCAGTTATATCGTAGTTGGAGGTTTAGTAGAGTAGACCTTTATGCCATACCCTATCCAAGGTCTTTGATATGTCAAGAGCAATTACCCTAGAAAGTTAGCTTCCGTCAAGAGATTTGCTAATCCTATGAGATATAACTGCTAGCATATCTTCTGTAGATCTAGTAGAATAGAAACCATATTGCATGCCACTGAGGAGGTTTATTTTTGCTAATGTAGTTGACTACTTCTCTATTTAACACAGATTCTAGCAACTTACTCATGATGCACAGGAGACTGATTGGTCTGTATTGAGAGGGAGATGAACGATCACCTGAATTTTTAAATACAGGATATACTGATGAGGTTTTCCAGGGTGTTGGGAAGCAATTCTCCTTAAGGCAACGTTTAAACAGTTTTGTAAATATTGGAGCTAGTTCTGGTTGAAGCTTTTTCAGCACTTAGGAATGCCATCAGGGCTAGTTACTTTACTGGAATCAAGGTTTTTGATTAGCTTGGCAAGATCACACAAAAATATTTGTATGTCGCATAGTGTGTTTTCAGACATAGGAGGAAATATGGGAGGTTAGTGGCCCTTATTGCATAGAGTAGAATTAGCTGCAAAGTTCTTAGCCAAGAGTATGGCTTTGTCTAATAGTGACGAGATTACCTCGGGTCCATTGATGATGGTTGGGATAGAGCACATGCTTTTATTCAGGACCCTGTTTGTTATTTGCTAAAACTAGTGGGAACAAAGCTGCTGCTCAGCTACTTTGGACTTCATAGACTGAGCATACAACTGTCTTGGATTCTTTATTACTCTTTTACAGTGGTTGCTGGCAGTCCTGTAGGCGGCTTTAGTCTCAGTACAGCTATTATGTTGGAAGTGATGGGTATTTATATTTTGACTGATCCGCCTCTAAACTCTAGAAGAATATCATGATTAATATATTTCTAACTGTTGAATTAAAATTTTTTTATATTTTAATTATTTTCGGCAGACAACATTTGTGGAACGAATTGAACATGTTGTTATTAATGAACAAGATCTGAAAAAATAGTTAGAAATCCATTAATCATGTCATTCTTTTAGATTCCTTCTCGGGTATCGGCCATTTTGTTTTTATTTGTCTAATAACAATAATGAAATCATTTTGTGCAATGCTCAGTTGCACGACAATTCATCAGAATTCTAGTGGTTTCCATCAATTTGCTGTTTTGATACCTAATGTTAATACAGCTTCCTATTCCAGTAGCTTCTTTCCCAGAATTGCAAGCTTGTGGAACTCTCTTTCTACTGACTGTTTTCCTCCTACTTATAGACTTGCTCTTTTCAAAGAGGAAATTCTGGACAAGCACCAAGTGTAATTACCAACACTTGTGAAAGCACATTATTCTGAAACAAACAAAAACAATGTAAATAATTCCTCATTCCAAAAAATTCAGACAAGAATACCTCTATTTTTTATCAATGTAAAAAAAATTGTTTTAAAAATTGTTGTTTGGGACATTCTTGCTATAAGCAACAAACCAAAGAAATGGTCAGAAAACAAGTTATTAATGTTAAGATAAATTACTCTTCTACCTAGTTGGATAAATTTTGAGTGCTTTTTCTTATTTTAAAGTGTTTATTCATTTCAAAAAGCAAATAGTATTGAGGAATACATGAGAACAAGAAAAATACTGAGAAACCCACCCAATAAATGCCATAGCAACATTTATTGGGTGGGTTTTTACCTGTATTTTGTTTAATTTACTATTTTTTAGCAATTATCTAGACTCCAAAGATGTGACCCTCTTGTGTTGGTCTTTTTTTTTTTGTTTATGCATAAAACTCAACACTACTTGTTTTTTTAACTTAGTAAAAGATTTAAGTCAAAGCACTAAAAACTTATCCAATTAGGTAGAAGAGTAACTTATCTTGTCTTTGATATTTATTTATTATATGCTTGCTTTTTGACCACTTCTTTGTTTTGTTTTCCATAGTATAAATTTCCATCTTGTTTCTAAAAGAGGAAGTTACCACACAATTATTCAACTCTGAGACTATGTGTTTCTAGGTTAAAGTGCATTTTTTTTAAGTATAAACTTACTGTCTTTGTTTTATCGTTACTTCCATGGCAAGTGCTCGTCTGAGCTCCAATCTCTGCCCCCCCTTGCCAATCTTTCACGATAAACATCCGTCTAGCTGAAGCCACTGTCAATAATTTTCCCCACTCTTTATCTGTGCCAAAATCAAAACGTACATTCCATGAACAAAGCTTCTTTCTTAGAACTGCATGCCTGTGGAACTCTCTTCCGTTTTCCTGTTTCTCACCTGACTACAACTTGAATGTCTTCAAGTCCAACATAAACAAATTCCTGATGAACCGCCCCCTTAAGTAAGACACTTTATCAAATCTCCAATACTAACGATTACTACGATACTATCCCATTGATTACTGCACACGCAATAACCCTTATCCCTGAGTGGCTTCCGAGCCTTGATAAGTGCTAACTACCATGTAAAAAGAAAAAAAAAAAAAAAAAATCTGATTGAAAAAAAAAAATGCAAGTGTTACTTTAAACTTTTTAGTTTATTTAGAAAAATTTAAACTAAGGAATTAACCCCCTTTGAACTTGGAAAACATCGTTTTATATTTTGTCAATCCATTTTCATATAATCCAGAAAATATACTGTATTATTTCGTCCCCAGAAAATAAGGCGTCATATGTTATTTTTATTTTTGCTTGTTGCGATGCAGTTGACAGATCGATTTTTTAAATATGTCCTTTATGGCAAAAACAATATTACATAGTTAACTGTTATGCCGAAAATAGTAATATATTTATAAATTATGAAAAATTATTGAGTAGAAAGTTATTTATATTGAAAAGTAATTTTTACGGAAAATTGGATAAAATCATTTTTCTTTAGATGTTATAAAGTAGAAGGTAAGAGTCTAAACACCCTGAAAGGAATATTTTAGATTTGTGTCATGGTTGCAATATTAGTTGTCTATAGCAATAGACTTTTTTTTTTTTTTTACCAAAAACACAATAGTAGTTGTTCTACTCAATGAATTTTTGTAATTTTTAGATATATTAACGTTTCCGAGATAACAATTCAGTATGCAATATTCTTTTTGCTTAAAATGATGTATTTAAAAAAATCAATTTGTCGACTATAGCTTGACAAGCACTAAAGATGTTTATCCTTTTTTTCAAAAAAAAAATAAATAAATAAATAAAATAAAAAGAAGGTATAAGTAAATATCAATCTATCACACATTTTCATCGCTAAATGTGTGGATTGAATGGATCCATTTTTCTATAGAAATATTGGTGCTTATACAGATTAGCACAGCCGGCATTTAAGATTAAAGAAAATACAGAAATGTCTGTATGCTGCACGTACTAGTCATGAAATGAAGATGAAAAATTCCAAAAGTCACATAATCTGATCAAGTATTTTTTTTTATATTTAAGAAAATCAAATTTTACTGTTTAGATGAAGGTGAAAAAAATGAAGTTAATGTATCGGTGGACAAGTGCAGACAGTCCTAATTCACATGGAAACTGACAAGATAATCACTGATTACTTCCCACTTATTATATTCTTTAGAGAAATATGGTTGTTTCTGTCATTTAGTAAAAAAAATGGCGAATTCATTTTACGTAAATAAAAAACCCCAGCTATTTGATAAATTTTTGTGATTTTTTGAATATACAATCTTCAATCCGTGACAAGTAAGTACAATACAAAAATTTTTCTTCACTTTTGTTTATTGCTATAAGTGCCAATCTGAATAAACACCAAAATATTTTCATCACAATTATTGGTTGAAAACCATATTGTACATTTTAATATTAACCATTTCTTTTCTTCCAGACTAAATGTTGTGTGTTTTGTGGCTTACAAAATGAAAGCTTGAAATGTTTTGTGTTTGACTGTTTTTTATTTTGTTATTTGCATGCCTTTGTATGCCCTTAGGTCTCGGACAACACCTCAAGCACTTCTCTGCAAGAGGTAAGTACCTCAGAAACCAAACTTTCATCTAAAAACAGGTTGAGGTTTTCATGGGAATTGGTTAAACGAGCTTTTCTATCTTTTTTTTTTTTTTTTAACTATTCGTTTTGTTAAAAGAAAACGTGAATAAAGAAAAAAAAACATTAAGTTGAGTGAAATAACCAAAAAAAAATGGACAATTTTTTTTTATTCGTTGTATGAATGTATTAAGAAACATAATTAAAATACCTATACAATATTGGATGAATAAAAAGAAGGGTATAAAGAATATCAATGTTCTGAACTTACATATCAAGATAAAATTGAGAATTTATATATATATATAATTATAAAACTCAAATGATCTTGTAACAATGTATGTAACCCACTTTCCGGTTTACGACATTCGGTTGCGCATGTGCGCATGACCTGCATACTGAAATATTAACATTATTTCGAAATTATTATTTAACATGGGAAGAGTGGGGTTTAAAATAACTTAAATGTAATACAGAAATGAATGATTAAAAAAAAAAAAAAAAAAAAAGCAGATATATATAAAATTTGAATTTAACTATAATAAGTATTATGGTATCTGTTCAGTGCACATTTACCTATAAGTATGGCCAACCATTTATAATTCAGTAACTGAAAAATTTTTTTTTTCAAAAATAATCAATTATGATAAGCAGAACGACTCATAGAAATCTATCTATATTCTTTTTTCATTTTAATATACTTTCATAGAAATGTTTCTGTTATGTCAAAAAAAAAATTATTTTCTTTACATCACAAGTGTCATGCTCATACATGAATTCTATAGCTAATATAACATACTGACCCAACGGGTCACGGGTAGTCTAGTGTATTATAAAATCTGCGCTAATGCATCCATCACATCCATCACTAGTCTCTCCCTCTTAAACAGGGCCCAAGAAAATGTCTCCAATCTAAAAAGTCCCACACTATCAACCAAGCTCTAACCCCTGTCCCATTGCCGTAATGTTGCATCTCTGTGCTTGATTTACAGGTACGTTAATGGAATGTGCTCTGATAAATTCATTGAACTTGTATCCACTTGATGTACATAACCCAACAAACTTATCTAGCAACAAAATCCCACCTCTTCACTGTAAAGGTCCCTAGATGCCAAAACACCTTTTATTTTAATAGCTTCTTCAAAAATGCAGTAACTCATGCAAAATATGAAGCTGCACCAGAAAAGGCTCAACCTAATAATCAGAATGTCCGCTGACTGACTGTACTGTATGATCTAATCATAGTAGCATCATTGATCTACCATCTCACTCTATCTTCCATGACACCAGGAAAGTTTTCATAGGTGCATTGTGATTCTTCTATTAGTCGCTTAATTTTATGGTTTTGCTGGCATCATTTTGTCTCCAATATCCAAATTGAGACATGATGCAGGATTATCTCCCTTGATCAATTTCTTTTAAAGAAGAAACTTTGATGGTTCGGCCAAGCTGCATGCTGCAACCCAGGAGAGTGTACCCACAAAGCAATAGCTTCAAAACTGCTTTGAGATCAATGAAGATGGCCACAAGGTCAGCTGAAGATGTGATTACACACCATGAAAACCGACATTGGATCTAGCTCTGGTCCACTTGTCTGCAGTGTTCACCACGGGTCCTAGGATTGGCTGCTCATCATTATCTTGACCACTGCAAATTTATTATGCATGGTCTGCATTCATCTGGGATGCTGTGTGTCTTATGGGAGGAGTTGGTTCAACTCATCCTGAGTAACTATTACCTCAAATCAAATCAAGCTTGATGTGAGTTCTATGCCGTCTTCCTACTAAACCACATCTTTGTTTTCGCATATACGAAAGAACGCCACTAACGATTGCACCATTATCCCTCCAGCTGTAACTAACAAATCTGGTTCTTCTCTTTCTGATCAAGGCTGAGATCTGTGATAGTAGTAAAGTTGCTCCCCTGTTGTGTGCTACTACAGTAGATGTTAAGAGCAGCTCTTAGCATTTTGATGTACATATCAAGTTTTTCTTTTTCCATTTTTTTTTTCGTAAAAGTTCAGGTGCTGTTCTTATATCCAAAAATTGATGTAACACTTGCTTCTAAGAATGTTTCATTTCAATGTGCTACAAGGAAAGTGCACATATATATATATATATATATACACACACACACACACACACACACACACAAATTACCATTATCGTATGAAGCGATGCTCTTGTGTAAACAAATTGAGCTTAGGTATTTGAACAATATCAAAACCTTGTTAATTCACTGCCTGCATAGCAGCAGCCATATAGCGCAATGGTTAGAAGCTCCGACTGTTGTTTGGGCAATTAGGTTTGGATTTTGGCTTGAGGTAGTTTCTTGTCTAGCTGCTCTGATGAGCTGTGAAACAGCAAAACAGTACTGTATGTGGATGACTCTCTCTCTCTCTCTCTCTCTCTCTCTATATATATATATATATATATATATATATATATATATATATACACACACACACACATACACACACAAGGTGCAGCAGAATTTTTCCACATTTTGACATGCAATTTTCCTAGCTGCGTTCATGCAGTTTCTGATTAATCATTAATTTGTATGAATGGAACTGTAGAATTCATTCTGACTGTTCAATCAGACAATCCCAAGGTCAAGGCATGTTTGTAAGCTGAACGTTAGAAGATTGAGTAATAGAAAGTCTCACAGCTTGAATACTGTCTAGTGTTCAAACGCTTTGAGACCTTCCAGGTGGCTTTCTTATAAAAGTCAAACCTGTAGCTCTGAAATTTGTAACCCATAGCTGTATTGACTTTTTATCTGGAACAGCACTATGCTGTCCTAACTTGCAATAAAGTCTGAACTCTCTCTTTGCTGTAAATTCAGATTCACCATTCTTCAAAAACATTTCTACAGTAAAAGCACAATGTGCACCAGTCCAAACCATATTGCTTGATGAGGGTACCTGAAAAAAAAAATTGTATGTTATTAGCTAAATGAAAACATCATTGGAACTTGCATAAGTTCATGGAGGAGGTATTTCTGCCGCACCCTGTATGTATATGAAAGGAGTTAAGATTTTGCAAATTATGATTTACAACATTTATTGTTCGTACACAAGGAATACAAGACAAAGATAATTATTTCCTTATTCCATGGAGTTTAAAAATGTGGCTGTTTTCATCAGAGGGAAATGGTTAGCAAAAGGAATTTTTATATAAACTAGCTATAATTTGCTAGTAAGCACAAAAGTTGGAAGCTTCAAAGTTTGAAAGAAAGTAATGTTTGAACGATTATATAGAAATGTATGTAAATGCAAAAAAGAATAGTCAAGTTGATTTTCAAGTATGAAGATGTATTTAGATGGTAACATGATCAATGATGCTTGTTGAATATAAATGAAAAATAAAATTTACGTTATTTATTAGTCCGTCAAATGTTCAAACAAAGAATATAAAAATATTTTTTTCTTTATACCATGGAATTTCAAAAATTAGGCTTTCCACTTCTAAAGAAATAACTAGTATAATAATATAATTATAGAGTTTCTTTTTAATCGGTTTACGATTCGTTTCATAGTTTAAAGGATCTCTTTTATCCTTCTTCAGGTTGATTTCATATTTTATAAGGCTTCTTTTCATTTCTCTTGGTATTCATTGCACATTTTATACCATGAATAATGAAACAAATATGTCCATTTCTTTTGCATTGTCATTAAATCATGTATGCGGCATGAAATATCCAAATTAAGTTTATCAAAACACCCAATTTTTCTTGGCCCTTTAATGTTGAAGAATGTGATTTCACAAATAAAAAATACGAAATTAACTTTACCAAAGTTGATAGATATAGCTTGTAAGAAGATACACGCATGTGTTAATAGTTTTGTGAAATTATATCCAAGAATTTCTATTAATTACCCCCCCCCCCAAAAAAAAAATCAAATAAATAAAATCTTGTAAATCCCAATTTGAATTTAGAGAAAAGGATTATTAATATTGCTCCAAAAATTATCCCATAAATTTTCAATGAGAAAATAATGGTTTGAATTTCTGAGATTTTTTTTTTTTGATTTAATCAAATTTAGTTATTTACTAAAGTATATATAGACTTATAGATAAGTCAATCCAAAATTCTTTCTTCCAACCCCTCCACCCACTTATTTAGGAAAGTAGAAAATAGACTTTGGGTTTACTTTCGGCAGTCTCATAACTTTCACATTCCTTATTTTCTCCTATAATCTTCACATTCCATGAGCGATGTTTCTAAAGGAGGAGAACTGCTTTTTACGGGATCAAAATCTATTAATTTAACACTTATTGTTGACTAGTTTTTTAGTTTGAAGTATTATATTTTAGCTTTTTACATCAAATAGTTTCATGCCTTGTCTGGAGTAATTTTGAAAAAACAAATGACTTATGGTTGAAATAATAAGTTATTACAACATGTGTTCACTGTTTTTAATTTTGTGAATAAAGAATCTATAAAGTTTTTTTTTTTTTTGTTTAAAGACTACCTCGTGCTCTATCAAATAAACCTAAAAAATTGTGTTGGTAAAGTTATGGTCAGTTTAGACTCCTTCCCTCCTTTCATCATTGTCTTTTCCAATGGAAGATGCAGTTTGGTGAGGTACTTACTGGCATGCTAATCAATGTCACACCATAAAAAGCATGATGTGTTTTTGTTTTTGATTGTAATGTTTAGCATTTTTTGCATCAACACGTTTTTGTGCTATTGTCACGTGATAACCTAATCTTAATTCACGCAATAAAGGCAGCTGTGCTTATATGTAACTGCTTCTCTGGACATATTACCTATTCTTTTTAACCATTCTCTCTATTTCTTTACCATTTTTTTTAACCATTTCCCCTTTTTTTTATCATCTCTATTTTCCATTTTTTTTATAACTTCTTTTTTTCATTCTATTTTTTCTATCTTTATCATTTATTTTTACAACTTCTTTTTTACCATCGCTTTCTCACTGTTCTTTTTTAAACCATTTCTTTTTTACCATTTTCTTTTTACAATTCCTTTCTCTTTTTTACCATTTTTTTGTTCATTTTTTTTACCATTTTTTTTTCTTCAACACTTTTGTTTTATTTTAATCTATAAATTTCAATCTTAATTCCTTTTCCTTCTTAATATCATGGTATACTTTATGCTCTTAATATTACAAAAAAAAAACACACAAAGAAAAAAATAGGATACCATTTTTTTTTTTTTAAAATTTTATTTTCCAATTCTTCTTAGAAATCCTAATTTTCCTACCCGAGTTTATAATCAACTATTGATCAATATGGACCAAAAAACAAAAAAACTTGAACAAATTTGTAAATATTGACTCTTAATCGAATATTTATAAATTTATTTATTAATTTTACTTTGGCATCTCTGGCTTTAATCAATGATTCTATTTCATCTTTTAATTCAAAAAAATACATATACAATTACTTTACAATCTCACAGACGATATGGATATACTGATCATATTCTATTAAATATTTCATCAGATAGAATCCAAAAATACCTTTATAAGATCATTCTTTTATTATTATTTTGAATTTATTTTTATGGAAATAGTTCAAAGCAAAGTTCTAGTTAAGGAATTAGAACTCTATTGATATAAAAAAAAATCTAGTTTAACATTTAAATCGATATTGTCTCCTTCTTCAAGAATAATACTTGAGTTGATCAAAAGAAAATCATCATCCTTGTCTCTCAAGGTGAAATATGATATGCCCACAAAATATGAATGTCTTGGCCATTATATTTGGTTATAATTTCAGGATACACAAACAAAATTCATCTTGGATTAGTATTACACATATAAAATTTGGATTATTCGTATTGTATGGGGTCTTTAAACTACTGTTGTCATCTTTAGTGTTATTTTCACAACGTTTTGGTCGATGTAACCTCTGACCTTCTTCAGGTGTATCTTGAACTCTGGAATCTTTCTGTCAAACTTGAAAATCTGCATGGAATTTTGAATGGAGCCCTTTTATTTAATCCACTGGGGTAGCATACTCTCATTCTATCTGTAAGGACATAGCATAGTGGATAATGTACTTGGTAAAATTTAGTTGTAAAATTACACACTTTTGGAGGTTGAAAGTTCAATCTTTAGTGCAGCTGCCACTCAAAATACAATTGTGGATTGCTTAGGGCCTCTACCCAGTAGTGGCTGATAGAACGAGAACATGCTACCTGTGTGTATTTGCTAAAGATTTCTGTTCAAAATTCCATGCAGATTTCCGAGTTTAACAAGACACATCTGAAGAAAATCAGAGGTTACACCGACCGAAATGTGAAAATAACACTCCAGATAGGAACAGTGGTCCGAAGAATCCAAATAATGTGAATATCTATATATTAATTGGAATTTACCAGATTTACTCTTTAAATTGATTTTTGTGAATACATCAATCAAATTATGTTATCATTTTAGAAATATCGTACTGATTTGGAACTTCAATCAGACCACACTGACACAAGTAAGAATGCAATGTTAAAAGTATATTAAAAAAAAAAACACTACATATAAATATTGTATTCATAAAAGGTGAATCTTCATAGCTCATTCCACTGTTTTATGTCTCAATTTGCTTCAGCTTGTGTTTATCTGTTACACATCTGCATTTTATTGTCGTCTTTAAATTACCTTTATATACACACTAGACAATGCTTCAAGCAAATTACATTAACCTTTTAAAAACATTATCTATCTTTTATTAAAATAATTATTAATGTAAAAAAAACAATAGATTGACTTTACTTTATATATTATATGAATGTATTTCAGAATGCAATAATATAAAATTATATCTTCGTGATGCTATATAACATTTATATGCATTAAAAGAAAAAGCATATTTTTATACGATTAGATTCTAAAATATGATTTTTTTAATTAAAAATTCTTTAAATTAATATTATTTTATTATTTCAATTCTTATAGGAAAGCCCTCTCAATGTTTGTAATATTTTGCTGCAGAATATTATGTGAACAGAAGTTCTTAACAGAAATAGAATTTTAGTGTTTCGATGGCACCATGGATTATTTAGCAGAACTTTACAGAACTGTTGAACTATTTTTCATCATGAAATATTTACAATTTTACAGTCAAAATTTGAAAAACAAAAAAACGACAAAGAAAGAAAACAAAAACCCTGACACACAATCAGTATTATGTTAGATTATCAATAAGTGTAACAAAGCAACTGCACTTGTTATGCAAATGTGAATTGTGATTTCTAGGAAAAAGGGTTGAAATGATTTTGGACAGAATTCCATGATCAGTTTATTTTTATTATCCCTCACAGATTCTTTCGTGAATTATTCAATCTGATATTTGAAAAGGATGTTTTGTCTTACTACATTTGAGGTGAGAATTCTATGACACCATAAGGTTACTGGAATTGTTATTTTGAATATAATAGCTTGAAGGACATGAGAGAGGAGAATATAATTGTAATGAGGAAAAAAATGAAGTGACCATTCACATCTCTTGTCAATCAAGTATGGTGAGAAAATCTGATCAATTAGAATTTCCTATGAAACATTAAAGGAGAAGGCATCAGAAACTGAAAAAAAGGCACAAGATGCCAAAATTATTTGGGACATGGATTATAAGCAAATTATTTCAGATATAAACTCTAGGCAAATTATTTCGGATGTAGATTATAGACAAATTATTTTGGATGTAGACCATAGGCAAATTAATTTAGATGTAGATTGTAGGCAAATTAATTTGGATGTATAATATAGGCACATTATTTTGGATTCAGGTTAGAAGCAAATTTGCATGTAGACTGTAAGCAAATTATTTTGGATGTAGATTACGGGCAAATTTGGAAATAGATTATAGGCCAATTATTTTGGATGCAAATTAGGCGAGTTCTTTAGGCAAGATATTAAATTACACAGTTTTGGAAAACAGGAGGATAACATGTTGAACCAGGATTCAAGGAATATGAAAATTTTGCGAAGAGCTCTTTAATCCCTGCTTCACCCATGAAATCTTTATAGTAGCCTCTCCTTTTTCCATCCACCTACCTTGATCGCGTCTTGCCTCTCCAAAGCACTATGGCTCTCATCTTCAGACACTGACTAACTTTCTCGTTTTTGTTGCTAGGATGATCCATTTAGCCAAGTTGGTGGTGACCCTTTTGAAAGCGCTTTTTCAAATCCAAGTAAAAAATCAAATGCTGACCCTTTCGCGGCGTTCAGTAGCCAAAACGCCAAAACCAATGTACAGGTAAGTTGTACAGAACCAGAAGAAGAGAGAAAATAACTTTACTACTCAGGTGACTTTTTAATACCTTTGCCGAGAATTGGCCTTTCGATGACTCTGTGTTAGATAATGTTTTGGTGGTATTTTTCTAGTACTAATTTCAAATCATTCTACTTGACCAAAATGTAGTATGACAAAATGGTGTCAGAATTTAGATATTAGAGAATCAATTTTCATTTAGACAATCAATCAGCTGTCTCAAACATTTTTTTACAAAAATATAGATTGTATGAATTTTAATAATTTTAGAACAGAGCTATAAATTCTAGTATAAATTCTATTTTTACATGAGCTGGATTCTGGGGATACGGTGAAGGTTGATAGAAATCAGATAGATGATTGAGGTTGGCGCACTGGAACTTGTCAATATCACTCATTGGTGTCTATTTCTGAGGTGAACGAGTTATGGAATTAATAGTTTACTAAGAAGTGCCTGGGCAAAGTGAAAGATTTTGGTGGTAGGAAAAAAGTAAAGATGAATAGAAGTGCAATACTCCTACTTTTTCTGATGCTCCATGTCACTAGAAAAGCTTTTTACTAAAAAAGCAAGAATCAAGCAGAGGATTGAAAACTGAAAGATTTTAATACAAGACGTGTAGTTCATGAAAACCTGCTGTGTGCTGTGTCTATCAGGGGAAAAGCAAAGTAAGAATTGTATTGAGATATATTGATCGCTGTCTTCGGTCAAGAGATTATGTATAACCCCTGTAAGGATAGCTGTGTGTGTAATTGTGAGGCAAAGGTTGCACAATCTCCAACCACATTTCTCCTGAATTGGCACTGTTTGAGTCCAGTGGCAAGGAGAGGTCCAGGATGACTGGAGACAATGCCAAGATAAGCATAGAACACATACAACACCTGGAATTTCCAAATGATCACTCATTTTAATACTGACCAGGCTCAACGTTGCTTAGCTTTGGTGATCTAATGGGAACCAGTGTGTCAATGTGATTATGTCGTATAAGTATTGAGATACTCACTTAAATTAATACAATTTTGGATCATTAATAGTACATACACATATATATAGTTCTCCACAGATGTTTCACTGTATCATGACACATCAGTGCAGCTAGACTAGCACTCATCCTGAGCCAGGGATCAAACCTACAACCATCTAGTTGATAGTCAGCAGTTCTATTCTCCAGCCCCTTATCCCCGAGTGGCTTCTGGGTCTTGATAAGTGGTGACCTCCACGTAAAAAAAAAAGCCCATGCGATCAGCGTCCACAAATATCTTTAAATATCGATTTATATAAACATTTTATTTGCTATTTTTGAAGTGTTCGATTAGTTTGTTTACAAAGAGCTTTGCATATTGCTTAGCAAGCAGCTGACAATATCACCAGAACTCTATCCAAGAAGGGAGACTTATATATATATATTTATATACATATAATTTCAGCTACTAACTTTATGCTAACTTCTTTCATTTCAGTATACATAAACAAACAATTTATTATCAGAGTTAAATAGTTTTCTATCTTATTATATTGGAATGATACATTTCTTCACAACATCGTCAACATGTAATACAGGTTATCATGACAGCTTATGTAGCAGAATCTTCGTAGGAGTGTAGAATAGGTGATCGGTGTATCAGTTCTTACTAAAAAAAATGTATGCGTATATTTCTCACAGCAGTGTAACTTGAATCATTTATTTTTATTTACTGTTAATTGAATATTTATTGAAATCATATATATTTTTTAAATCGTTTAGTTACAAAATGAATCAATCTCTCCGTTCAGTCTCAAAAGACAATGGACATCCCTACAAGGGCAACTGTGCGTGTACCTGTGAGGCAAAGGTTGTGCGGCACTTTTGTCAACAGAAACTCAAATCTAGGGGAGATAATCAGCATAGACATAGCAAAATTAAGCTAAGGTATAATTTGGGATGCTTATTAATTAACGTACACAAAATAAAAATAAACAACCTGTTACAATGAAACAATGTTAATTAATCAACAACACAAATTAAATAAACTTGTTAAGTAATGAAAATAAAAAGTCATATCACATTTGAAGTGTTTAAACTGTCAATTTCTGGTTATGATGAAAGTTTAAAGTCAAGCATTATAGTTCACTTGTCTTGTTTCCTGTGAATATTTTACAGAGGGGAGGATCAAAAATTGAAGCTCAGTCTATAATGAAAATAAAAATAGAGTGGAGAAACATTGGTATCATCTCTTCAGTGAGAAAAAGTTAGAATAAAGGAGAAGAGTACATTGCTCCCTAGATTTCTAAGTCAGTTTCGTACTCTGTTAAGGCATGAAAGTGTGTTTTAAGTGCCCCCCCCCTCCCGTTCCTCCTGGATGTGGCAACAATATTCTATCTGAGAACATATTTAGCTTCTATGCAGAGAGAGGATTTTGTCAGGAGTAATTTACTGTCTGGAGTAGTAGAATAATTCAAAACTATTAACCTGTGTGCTAAGCGGGGAGTGGAAAGGTGATAATAACTATCCTAAACAAACAGTTTTAAAAAGACATATGGAACAACAATGTGAGTCGCATCTGGTTATGCAAATGATTTGTTCTATTGTCCAATCAGTAACATCCTAAACTCAATATAATCACACATGTTTTACCTATTCAGTTGGTTAATTTGGTGGCTATTGTGTTGGTCTATTCTATTCAGTTGGTTAATTTGGTGGCTATTGTGTTGCTGTATTCTATTCAGTTGGTTAATTAGGTGGCTATTGTGTTGCTCTATTCTATTCAGTTGGTTACTTTGGTGGCTATTGTGTTGCTCTATTCTATTCAGTTGGTTAATTTGGTGGCTATTGTGTTGCTCTATTCTATTCAGTTGGTTAATTTGGTGGCTATTGTGTTGCTCTATTCTATTCAGTTGGTTAATTTGGTGGCTATTGTGTTGCTCTATTCTATTCAGTTGGTTAATTTGGTGGCTATTGTGTTGCTCTATTCTATTCAGTCTCTGTTGTAAGCTTGCTCTTTGTGTTGATCAGTGTTTGTTGAAGGTCTTAGTTATTGAAGACTTGTAGTTGTTGGTTGATTTGTGTGTTGAGGTTTGAAGAAATGTTAGTTGAATTTTTGCTTTCTGTAGGTTTTGTTTGTTACTCCATGGGATTCAGCATACATTATTAAACAAAATTTGATCAGGGTAAAACTGCTTTTTATCCTCGTCAAATTTTATTCTCTAACAGATTCTAAAGAAAAAGGACATGCTTTTTCTTGTTTTCCAAACCCAGAACTCAACTTTTTGTCTGGTATCAGATTGTTGCATTCACAGCCTTGTGTCATACATGCAGTAACAAAGTACTTGTAATCATTACAGAAACATTAAAATTCACAAATCGGAGTTTATGTCTTGGATGCAAAGTATTCTTGTTCTATATGCTTCTATATGATCGTCCCAAATTTATCGAATGTCATTAAAACTTTTTTGCTTATACTTTCAAAGGAACGCTCAAAACTGATGGGAGACACCAGTTATTTATTCAACATGGTCTTTGATCCAAATCACGAACCGGTATGTGTGTGTAGAGGTGGGGGAGAAAGAGAAAACAAGAGAGAGAGATTGTGAAATCACTAATTAATCATATGTCATCAACTCATGCCATTCCACATCTAAATATCTCACATGCTTTTTAGCAGACTGACTTTTCTATCACTGTCTCTTTTTGAGCTATGTGACATCATATCTGTTTCTAGTTCATTTCCACAACCAAAGCAATTTTCATCTCGGAGTCATCAAGTTGATCTCGGCTAACCTCTCAGAAATCTCCATTTTCTCTTATTCTCAACTAACTAAATTGTTTACTAGTAGATCTATTTTGCTCAATATCTAACAATACATTCAGGGATTATTCCAACCAAATTTCATGTTCTGAGGTCTTCTGACCTTAAACTAGTTACCCAAATATGCATCTCTCATCTTAGTCTCAATGTGAGCCTCAAACAAGTCACCTGAAATATTTACAAGGGTCAAGCATTTTATTATAATTATTATTAATATTGAAATGTTTTCTTCATGAAAAAAACAAAAAAAAAAAAAAACTAAAATAAATAGAAATTAAAAAGTTTTATTAAGATTGAATTTTGTTTTTCTCTTAACCAAATATTCGGGGTTTATTTGTTTTTAATCCGTTGTTTCATGATGTTATCACTGATTCTTATAATTTTGCACCCGAAAGTGCATGTCAGCAGTTTTTTGGATTATTAAAATCTCTTGGGTCAGTTGTTATTTGATTTTACTAACATGATTGACATTTAAAATTTCTTTTTTTTTTTTAATTATACTATTTTTTTCTCCCACAGTTTGTACGATTTTTGATTATGTTTATAAAAGTAATCTTTCTTGTTCAAATGTATTTTTAACTTTTAACATCTTACATCATCTGAAACCAAATTAATAAGAAGCGATATTTCTATTCACAATCCACCTAACAATGCATGAAATGATAACCTTTTGTTTAAATCTATTTTTTGAAGACCTTGAAAATTTAAAACTGGAAAGTAAATAACTCTTACCAATCCCATACTGATACATATTTCGGTATCTTATCATTTTAATAATGATTCGACAAATCTTTATTTCTTTAATGTGATTTTTGTTACACATAACAGAATCATATTAAAGAACCATACTTCTAGTAATCGTTTTATGATTCATAAAAATTAAGTCAACAGAAAAGTTATTATAAACATTTAAATAAAAGAAATAAAACAGATTTTGTTTTAGTCATTTAAAAAAAAATTTTTTTTACAGAACTGAAACTCTAGGCATAGAAAATTTTAAACAGGATTAAAAGAGTGAAAACAGATAACACCATGATGCCTAAGTTTTTTTTATTAAGTCACTTTGATACTTGTCCAGAATCCCCATCCCCTGAAAAAAAAAGAAAGAAAAAATTGTATGATGTATGTACCTGTGAGGAAAGAAAATATCGTATACAAAAAATCATTTCAATTGATCAAGTAGTTTTATTTTTAAATGAGAAAATAAAATTTTATTGCTAAACAACAGGTGGCGATCTTGTGACACCATCTTGAAAACAGTCTGAAGGAATAACGAAGATAATTCCAAATAATTCAAACTTTTGTAAGTTTTTTTTTTTTTTTTAGATCATACAGTAGAATTTCGTAAAAATAACTAAAACTTCTGACATATTTTATTCTTGAAAAAAAAAAAAATCACCACTAGTTAATTCCCCCTTAAAATAGCTAATCTGAAATAGAGTTCAGAATCAATCTTGTAGATCTTCATAATATTTACAAATTCCCATTAATTGCTGAAGAATGATTTTCTTTATAAGAATAAAACTACTTGATCAATTTATGTAATATTTTTTGCTCACAATATTTTATTTTTATACATCATATGGATTTTTCTGTATTTTTTGGTTCTTCATTATTGTAGCGAAATTCGAAAATCGAAATATCAAATGTCAAGTAGAACTAATTGTATCTACTGAATTGTTATGTCACAGTAATGAACATATTCAAAAATTACGACAAACGATGAGGTAGAAAATGAATTATTAATGAAATAATGAAATTGAGATTTGCAAACGAAGAAACCAGAGAGTTCTAATGGTAACAGAAGGGGGAGTAAATCTTTTTTGAAAACTGAAAATCTTTGGCTAATTTAACAAAACTTAATTTTCGCTAATTGTCTTCAAAAACTGTTTTCATTATTAATTTTCTACGTTATCGATTTTCGAAAGTTTTGGATATTTTCATTACTGTGACATAACAATTCATGAGAAATTATTACTTTCACTTGAAATTCAGTATTTTATTTTTTGAATTTCGTTACGATAATGAAGAAGAACCTATTTTTTTTTCATGGGGGAGAGAGATCTTGACAAGCGATATCACTTTTCATCAATATAATCATACTTATATATTATCAGAATGCTTAAGTTGGTTTTGTAATGAAACCTAATCTTGAAAAGTCTTTTATTAAACTTGTAAAGAGTTTATATTATGCTTATTTTTGAAATCAAAGACCAGATTCATGAATTCCAAAATATAAAATTACTGATACCCTCTATTTGTTTTGGAAACTTTGTTTTTGATTCTTGTCCAATATTCCCCCTGTATTAAAAACAATACAGAAAAATCTTTATTATGTATGTACCTGTGAAGGAACAAAAACATCATATTCCAAAAATCATTTCAATTGATCAAGTAATTTTATTTGTCAAAGAAAAACTATTTCTAACGATTTTAAGTGATTAATGGGAAATCCCAGGCATTGCAGGGCTAATTTTGCAAGTTTTAATTACTATGGAGTTACCTGTATTTATTTCTTCAATATGGCAATGCGAGACAGTCCCTTTTTGCATACTCATAAAATTTGATTTTCTTAGTTAAAAATAAAACTACTTGATTAATGTATATGATTTTTGGAATATAGCATTTTTGTTCTGTCACACAGTTTTTAAAAAATTTGTTTTTTAGTAGCGAATTCTGAACAAAAATGCATTTTTTTTAAATTTCTGAATTCTTGTTTTATTTCTTGTTGTACATGACTACTTGGATAATAATTATCAATTTCATTACAAAAATCTTTCTTTGATTAATATAGAATTAATAGGAATTCAGTTAAACTGCATTTTTTTTTTAATATTGAAATCCATTTTCCTGATTTTTTACTTCAGATGAATTTCTGCTTTCCTGTTTTTCTTTTGTTTTGTCTTTATTTTGATTTTCTTTGATTTTTTTGTTTTGTTTTTCATTTTTATTTCCTTTTTGTTTTAGTTCGATTTTTCTTTTCCTCTTTTCTCTTTATCATTTTTGTTTCTTTTTCTCTTTTACTTTTCTTTTCTTATTCCATTTTGCCCCTCCTACTTCTCCTGTCATTATTTTGTTTGTGTGTTTCCCTCTTTTCGTACTCTTATTCGAATACACGTTTCTCTTACAATTGTTGGAAAACATTTTTTGAGTGTTCTGTGTCTTTGCACGTTTTTTTTAGTTTATTGATTTTTTTTCTTCATCTTCTTTTTAAACACTTACATTGTCTACCGGATTTTGACAACCATTTGGCTTCCATTTTTTTTTAACACTTGCTTTCATTTTTCCAATTTTAAAAATTTTTTCCTTGGTACACTTGTTTTGGGTTTCATTTGTCACACTTTTTTTTTTTTTTTTGGTGTCATTGTCAAACATTTTTGGTTACATTGTCACACTTTCTTTTGGGTTTTTTATTACACGGTTTCTTGGTTACATTGTAAATGTGTGCTGTATTTTTTTTTTAAATATTTATCTTCATTCTTTCTTGGTGCCATGTTTTATGACTAATTTTTTTAATTACCAGTTAATTGCTTAACTAAGAATCTCTCTTAAATTACAAATAACTTAAGAATATTGTTTGTATCTTATTTTTAACCACTTATGTTGTCTGCCTGATTCTGATAACCATTGGACTTTCATGTAACTGCTAGGAATAGTAATAAACCAAATAGAAAAACAATATATTTACTTGCAAATTGTTTAGCTATTTTTTTTTTTTATCAAACCGGTTTTTGTGTCTAAAATATATATATTTTTCCCCTTCAAAGGTAAGTAACTCTGTATGGAAGTATGGAAATATTTGGCATTTCTAAGCCTGGAACCTCATTTTATCATTTCTATTCTTATTAATTTCTATAATTGTTAAGTTTTAAATAAAATATTGTATTTCCTTTTCATGGATGTCCTATGCAAACACTGGCCATAGGATATTATTGTATCCCCTTTTGATCAAAATGAGATATACTTATCCTAGTACTTTAGGTTATGTACATTATTTCAGTGGCAAGTAAATGTTCATGAATTAAACAAAGCCAACTCAGGAGAAATGTAGAAGGAGATTGTGCAACTCTTACCACAAATTTTAATGTGCAGGGAGTGGGTCTATATATATATATATATATATATATATATATAATTATGGCTATTTAAAGACTAAATTTAAACTTGTTCGAAAACACTATTTATTTAAGATTGTGAAATTAAAAAATAAAAATGAATGTGTCAGCTGACTGGTTTTGAAGCTCACTCAACAGAGCTAAAATCGAGCTTAATTACGTTTTAAAAAGAAAAGGGGGGGGGGAACAATGAATCGGAGATGAAAAAGTAGGGGGAATATATGTATAAAAAAAAAGAGGGGGATGAATTAATCATTAAATAGAAACTAGATTAAGCTTTAATAGATTCTCTTTTTGTTTGCAAAGAGAAGGTCTCAGAGTCTTAATATATATATAGTTTCTAGAATTTTAAGATGGTAAAGAGAGTGCGACTTACTAAGAATGGAAAGAAAAGTCCGCACTAAAATTCAAAGCGCAAATACGATTATTTATAAGGTGCTCTGCTATAGATGAGCCATGGGTATTGTTCAAAAAGTCCGAAGGTAGGTAGTTTCCATTTCGAATTTTGGATGGAACATGTTGTTTTACCCTATTATCTAACCTTTGAGACGTCCGCTCGACGTAGCGCACACCGCAGCTACATTTAAATAAATAAATAATAGAATTGTTATGGTGGTGGGGGGGGGAGAACGTCTTTACAAATTGAAAACAAAATGGGTTGTATGACAGAAGAAATTTGCTTGGCAAATCTTTCACTAATATTACCTAGCCAAGGTAGGCGTAGGTAGATAGGGCATTTGTCGACAGATGCCTGTTTAATTTTATTGAAATTAGAAATTTTATTTTTAGTAGTAGATTCCACGATTTGCAATGGAAAACCATTATTGCAAAGAGTCTTGGTAATAAATTTGACTTCATCATTTAATTTGTTATCTGAACATATCATACAAGCTCTATGGATAAGAGTGTTGATAAGATTATATTTTTGTTTGGTGGGGCAAAAAGAGTCCCAACGTGTGTAAAGACCAGTGAATGTAGGTTTACGATAGATGGAAGTCAAGAAAACGGAAGGTGTTTTACACACCAGTACATCTAGAAAAGGAAGGTAAGAATTACTTTCCTTTTCTATAGTAAATTTTAGAACTGGGTGAATATTATTAAGGGATGCAAAAAGGGTATCTGCTTCCGTTTCATTGTTGAACAGACAAAAAGTGTCGTCAACATAACGAAAATAAATATCTGGTTTTTGAAGCCAGATAAAAGACTCTTTTCGTGGAAACTTACGAAAATATTTGCCAGAGCTGATCCCAGGGGAGAACCCATCGAAACACCATCTATCTGCCTGTACATAATGTTATTAAAACTGAATTCGACCGATATGGTGGCGAATTCCATAAGTTCCACAAAAATATTCTCAGGAATAGGGGGAGTTGGGAGCTGACTGCGATAAAGGGCATCGGCACATATATCAATGGTCTCTGAGAGTGGAACGCAGGTAAATAGGCTTTCAATATTAAAAGAATACATAAATTTGTCAGTCTGAGTATAATTCTGTATAAATTTAGCAAAAGAAAAAGAATCTTTAATGCAGAAAGAACTATACTCTTCCAAAACTGGTTCTAAAATATTAGTAAGCCATTTGGCTACTTTATGTTGGGCGGAACCTATCATGGATAATATCGGTCTTAAAGGTACCCCACTCTTATGGGTTTTAGGTAAACCACAGAGACGGGGACACAATGAACCAGTCGGTCTGATTAAATCAGAAATGGAGGCAGAAAGAGCTCCACTCTTTACCCATTTAACCAAACGTCTTTGGAATCTAGATTCAATAGATACAGTAGAGTCATGTGTCTCTACCGGACCTAGCTGTTCAGATTTAGAGGTGTCATTGAGAATTGTCATCATTTTATTGATATAATCCTGGTGGTCAAGTATAACAACATCAGAGCCTTTGTCTGGTTTAGTGATAGTAAGAGATTTATTCTGGCATAGTGTTTTGATGACACAAAAATGTTCATTACGCCATTTGGATATATATATATATATATATAAGTGAAAGTGTCTGTGTGTGTACATTTCCCTACACAATAACTCTGTAAATTTTAAGTCTACAGACTCGAAATTTGATATACAGGGTATTGAGATTTGGGAAAATCTATGTGATCAGTTTTCGGCCAGAAATGTGGCTGTTAAGGGGTCAAAGTTCAACGATTTTGGGTCTAAACATTAAAATTTTAGATAAAGGTTCCTTGGACATGGATCTAACTTAATAGACTGATTTGAGCCCCAAACAATAAATTTTAAGGGGTCATAATAGGGGTCAAAGTTAAAAAAATTGACCCTTTTTTATTTGCTCAGCATACACCTCTAAACACCCAGGCAACGCCGGGCACCCATGCTAGTATATATATATATATATATATATATATATATATATATATATATAGTCTAAAGAAGCTTTGAATAAAAAAAATGCAAAAATAAAAATAAAGAATGCAGTTTAAATTCCCGGATGGAAAAAAATATATTGACTTTAACCTATCGCAGACTTAACACCTACATAATCCGACTTTTAAAATGTTTATAATGACCAAAAAGAGTTCATTTATATAAGGATGAAGAAGAAGAAGAAGAAAAAAGCTTTACTAAAATAGATAAATAGAAATAGACTTAGCAAAAGCTTATCTGGCTTGATTTTGCAAAAGTCTTCAATTTAAAAACAGAATTTAACTACATAATGATAAAAAGAGAAAACCTTAACTAAAATTTTGTAAAATAGAAAACGGGGATCATCAGCTGCTTACAATGAAGCTGATTTGGAGATTTAAAAACAGGACAGCTGTTTAATACATGGCTCTCCAGTGGATAATACCACTTCCCCAATAAAATATATATTCTGATTGGTTGTTGCATAATGATCAAAAAGAATCAGTGCGCAATCCTAATTTTTTAGCTTTTATTTAAAAAATTTTTTTATTTGTTCAAAATTTTTCTGTATTTTCTTTTTTACTGTCTTATGCACATTTTGCAATCTATAATGAAAAATTGCCATTAGTCTATTTGGCAATATCAGAAAAATGGTTTGTGAAATGTGCATAAGACAGTAAAAAAATAAATATAGGCATTTGTCAAAAAATTAAAAATAAACAAAAATTATGATTATATATTTTCCATTTTGCAGTGGAATGCAATCAACCAGTATATATGTTCTGAAGCCAGAAATATAACATTGAAACAATTTTGATGATATTATATGAGATATGTACCTTAAAAAAATATATATTTTTGATATAAATTCGGGAATTAGAGATTATTGTAATGTGATTAGTAGTAGTAAGCTGGTTTTGGAATATAAGCGTAAAAGGTTAATAACTGTGAGTTTCATTTTTTAAAATTCGCAATTTTTTTTTTTTTTTTGCCAAAGTCGAAAAAAAGCAGTAAAATTCATTGATCTATTCCATTTCTTGCCTTTCTGACACTTCTTCGCAATATTTGACCTTAAAATAAAGGAAATACCATTTTAAGACCAACTAAAGTTGAAAAATTTAAGGATTTTTTTTTTTTATCCTAGAGTAATATGTAATATCCTTATGGCATGTAAGCTATACATTTTGAACTATTTTAATCAAAGGAGCCCCCTGGCGATGCTGGGTAAATATAGTTAGTTCATCATATTAATAAAAGTTTTCTTTCTGTCTGTCTGTCCGACTGGAATTACTAAAAACCTTACAATATTCTGGTTCAGTATCAACTCCATCAGGTTATGATAAACAATTGTCATGTCCATTCATTTTGGGGTTTGCAGAGGCCAAATTATTGAATGTGTAAGTCAGAAAGTAATGTGTTTTTTTTATGTTCTTTTATTTGAGAAATCCAGCTAACTCTATAAATAGTTTGATTTTACTAATTTAGTCGTACATAAATAGGTTATATTATTTATTTACAACTAAATTAGGCATGACTACTTACCTACCTAGGAGGGCAGAGTTAGGCAAAAGGTCGATTTTAATTGTGGGGAAAACTTAGCTCTCTGAGAAGGGGACATATTGGATTGGAAAAAAATTTAATTGCTTCAGTTTTTAAAGATTTTTTCTATCATGTAGTACCGATTATAATACTTTTTAAATATTGCAACATTAACATATTTGTGTGATGTACATAATTATTTTGTGTTTCTGTTTACTTTTTACAAAGATTTCCTGTTTTTATGTTGTGTATTTGTTATGTTAAAAATTTCAAATTTTAAAGAAAAAAAAGTTATTTGTAAGGTCTAGTTCAAACATTTTTGTATTTTTTTTCAGGCTTAAAAGAAAATACCTAAAAAAAAAAAAAACTGGTTTATTTTTTGTAAATATCTTTTAAAGTATTTAAAAGTAAAAAGATATTTACCAAAAATGAATTTATTGACACCAGGGAATATCCTGGCTGCTTTTAGGCTTTTCATACAGACTTTTTAGTTTTTCAATAATATGTGTTAAATAGCAAAATTTATGATTCCCTATTAACATTATTTTGCTAAACATTTCCTCTGATGATGTGCTATTTATTGAAAATCCATGGACTAAGGAAATAACTTGAAATGTTGTATTTTTTGTTGAATAATAAATTTTTCATAAATTAAAAAATTACTAGATTTAATTCCAAATTTTCACTTATAATATTGCTCTATCTTGTATATTGAGCTTCTTTATCTGATTGGGATCATTTTATAAATGACTAAATACTAATATTTATATGGACTTGAATTTTATAGTATTATACAAGCTGTAATGTAAACACATTTCAAAATTTCAGTGTGTGTGTGTGCATATATATATATATATATATATATATATATATATATTCTGTCCTCAAATCCATTGGCCCTGGATATGACCTAAAACTATATTCGATGGTGAGGCCCCACCTTGTGGGCCTTGGGGAGTGTGGAGCCACCCTTTAATTGCCATTGCTCCCAGGTTCACTCTGACCCGGAGTGGTAGTACCTGTTAGGGTCCCAACTATGGGTTAAATAGAATCCGACTTAAAAAACAAATATACTCCATTAAAAATCGTTCCTCAAAATAACTGGATTCGGCATTAAATATCCTGAAAAAGGTTGATATGCGGTAAAACAAAAGCAACCAACCAATCAAATCCATTATACATCGTGTATATGCCTACAAAGAATTCATATGAAATAAACATTTGAAAATATTAACATTTTTTGAATATAAGCTTTTACCAAAATAATTGGATTTGGAATTAAATAAACTGGAAAGGTTTGATATGCCTTAAAAAGTAAACAAAGCAAAACATGGGCAAAAAAATCTTTCACTTAACTATTATTTCTTTTTACATGGCATAACCATGTTGATACATTAGTTTCTGTTAGTTCATTGAAGTTAAGTGATATTGAACCTGTTTCGTACTAAATAACCATTTTGGAATACCAGGTGCTGTATGTGCTCTCTGCTTATCTCTGCATTGTTTCCAGTTTTCTTGCTACTAGAATCAAGCAGTGCCAAGTCAGAAGAGGAGTGGTTGGGATTGTGCAACCCTTGCTTCACAATAAATATGCAGCCACCCGTGCAGAGGATATTCATTGTCTTTCAAGACTGAATTGAGGCCATGATTTCTTTTTAAATGTTATATAATTTTAGAAAATTTCATTTGTTTATGTCTATATCTCTCTTTTTTCGGTCATCTCCAGTTTTATTCTCGTTCTGCTTGATTGCTGTCTCTGTTTGAAAGGAATTTATTGCGTCCTGGTTCTGTACTCTTAATATGTATTTTCGCTTTGTTCGTTTCAGAATAATAATAAAGGAGACCTATTTGGAAGTGTCCCCTTTGTGAAATCCAATTCTAAGTCGCCAACACCACCAAATCTTCCTCCTAAACAAAAGAAGCCACCACCACCACGGCCAGCACCTCCGCGCCCTAAAAGCTCTCCGGCGGCAAGGAAAAAAGATGAACTTTTCCCCACTTTTGGTAACGATCCTTTTACTGGCAACGACCCCTTTGCTAGCTCAACTGGAAATGAAAACTCGGAATATATTTTTGAAAGTTTTGCAGACTTCAGTCCGAGCAAGGTAAGTTAAGAAAACACGCGAGCGTCTTTGTGAAGAATTGCTTACCCCTTTGTTTCTCTTGCTTCTTTTTCATCTGCTTTCTTTCCATGGATCTTTTGGTAAGGATAGCAATTGTGTACGGTGAGATTCTTACTACTGTGCATCATCTTTGCCCTCTCGCCTCCCACACTCACACACAAAAACATATTTAATGGTATATAAAACATAACCACCACCCTAAATTAAAAAAAAAAAATCTTTTTTCTATCCTTCAAAAAAAAAAAGTACTTGTACAGTTTAATGAAGACATTAAAAAATGAAAATATTGAGAAAAAAAAAAGGTTATATTGTACGTATCCGTTATGAAATGAAGTTCTCCCCCAAAAAAAATTTCACTTAATTTCATCAAGTAGTTTTTTTTTTTTATACAGCGAAAAAAAACAATTTGTTATGATACAGAGCAAAAGGTTTGATTTTTAGGAAGAAAAGCTAGTAATAAAGATGGGAAGGGAGTGTCGGCGCTTTACATTGAGTTATCTCTCCGTGACGTGTTCAATAAATTTTTATAATGGCTGACTTCAATGCGCTCTCATATAAACATGTTTTTTCGCTGTAAAAAAAACTACTGGATCAAATTAAATGAATTTTTTTTTTTTTGGAGAACTTCATTCCATAACGAATACGTACAGTATAACCTTTTTTCTTCTTTTTTTCCCCTTATATTTTCGTTTTTTAATGTCTTGATTAAACTGTACAAGTACTAAAAAAAAAAGTAAAGAAAAAGAGGTATTATTTTTGCTATGAAACTACATCCTATGGCAATATTCCAGTTTAGGAACTTTAGTTTTGAGACCTCTCATATTTGATATTCCTTCCAGTTCCATTTTGACATAGAACCGCAGTTCCTTTGAGAGTCTTGTTTATGTGTAAAATGCGAATGTTAGATATTCCTAATTTCAATGTTTGTAGGGACATATATGAAGAGCACTTTTCTTCATCATGGGCACTACCATATTTAATATATAGTAAGAAATAAATAGAAAATGATAGAGAAGGTTGCCGCATTTTCATAGGCATATACATACATACATACGCACTTTATATATATATATATATATATATATATATATATATATATATATATATATATATATATATATAATCATAAATTAGTAATTTAAATTCTATGACGTGAAATGGTTAAGTTTCAAATCTAGAAATTTAATTATATGCAATATAGGTTTTCAATGTCTACCCATCTCCTCAGAGGAGAAAATATTATTCCTCTGAGGAGATAGGTAGACATCAAAAACCTATGTTATATTCTTTGTCTTGCATATAATTAAAATTCTAGATTTGGAACTTAACCATTTCATGTCATAGAATGTAAATTACTAATTTATGATTTATTTGCTCTATCTGGTATACTGAGCAATTTTTTTTATTTAGCTGGGATTGTCTTTATAAAATATTACAGCCAATAATATTTTGTAAGACCAATAATCACTGGATTTCCATACCAGTAGATCTATTGCATTATACTATTCTGAAGAGAATATATATATATATATATATATATATATTTCATTTAATCACATAAATTAATATGCGAAAATATAATTTTATGTGCAAATTCTCAGTATTTACTTCAACAGTGCTCAAAAAATAGGTAGAGCTAGGTAGTAAGTTATGACGAATTCTCACAAGAATGAAACGCAGAATATTCTGTGTAGCTTAATTTCCATATACATTTTTATAACTTACTATATATATATATATATATATATATATATATATATATATATATATATATATATATATAAAATAAAAGTTTTTCTCATAGAAACATGAATATGACATGTTTGTATGAATAAAACTTTTATTAAATCTCATAATATATCAGAAACATGAAACCATAAAACCTTGCTTCAACATCTGAAGGTGTTCCAAGTATTACCACGTACAGCATGACACGTAAAAGAAAAAAAAAGAAAAATCTTGGATTACCTTGTCGAATGTTCTATTAGGAATTGAAAATTTGGCTTTTAATGTTTATTTATTAAAAAACAATGCACTTGTTTTTGGTCTTTTTAAATCCGTTAAATTTTGAATTTGTATTTCAATATCAACAGTTTATTATCAGTGGATTTTCTATTACTAATAGCTTTATTTATTATTGAGCACTATTATATAATCCCAATAAATATTCCCCAGATTTTTATCTTGTTCATACAAACCTTATATACATTACTCTCTCTCTCTATATATATATATATATGGTACTTGTATAGTTTAATCAAGACATTAAAAAATCAAAATATTAAAAAAGGTTTAAATTATACGTATCTGTTATGGAATGAAGTTCTCCGAAAAAAAAAAAAATTTCACTTAATTTCATCAAGTAGTTTTTTTTACAGGGGAAAAAACACTTTATTATGATACCGAGCAAAAGGTTTTATATTTAGGAAGAAAAGTTAGTATTAAAGATGGGGGTGGAGTGTCGGCTCTTTAAATTGAGTTATCTCCCCGTGGCGTGTTGCAAAAATTCAAAGATGTCTACCTTCAACGCGCTGTCATAAAAACGTGTTTTTCTGCTGTTAAAAAAAATTTTTTTTTTAAAATACTCGCTCAAATTAAGTAAAAAAATTTTCGGAGATTTTGAGTCCAAAATGGAAACAATAAATATAACCTTTTTTCGATATTTCGAGTTTTTACTTGATTAAATTGTACAAGTGCCATATATATATATATATATATATATATATATATATATATATATATTACCTCCAATTTTGTCAAAGGGAACATTATTCCCAACTCGCATTTAGATAAAAATGCACTTTCGTATAAATAATTGAATTCGTTCAAAGAGTATCACTATAATACAAATAAAAACATCTATCTATCTATCTATCTATATATATATATATATATATATATGCATTTTTTTTTTGGCTGTGTTAAATAAAACTGTTTCTTTTTGACTTACGCTTTCTACTTAGCGGAGGTCTTGCCAAGTCTTGGTGGTGTATATCGAGGAAAAATCCCTTAAAAATAAAACCATTCTGAAAAAGAAGCATTTCAAAGTACAGTCTACTTTTTTTTTTTTTAAATTTTTAAAAATTATTCATGTAGTGTTTTAAAATTTAACAGGAATTACGTACTAGTCAAAAGGGACTTTTCCTCAGTACTTCTGCTGAAAGAGCAAGCAGAAGTCCAAAAGAAGGTTTCATTTAATAGAGCTGTATGTCTCACAACAAAGGTTTGTCAAAGGCAAGTAGGAACATAATGTATGATACACAAAAAAGGTGTGCACATTGCAAATGTCATTCCTAGTTGATGTTAAAAGTCTCTAAACACAATCGAAACTAGCATGAATTGCAAGGGCAAACATAGAGAATTCCTGGGTTGTGTTAAGTAAATACAGCTTTAGTGCCTGGTAACCATTCTTTACACAATTGTTACAACCAGTAGATAAAATAACATGCTGAAGTAGCTACCTCTCTGGAAGTACCATCATAATTATCTAGAAGTGAGATCTGACAACATGGTCTTGGTGGTGTAAAACATATCCACTGATCCCCAAAACCTGACCAAAAAAGAAAGCAGGCTTTGATTTTAAATCTTGCAGCCCACATATAAAGTTTTTTTTGATACTTCAATTATATACTTATTATAATTCAGGGAAGATAACTTGATAATAATTCAAGGGACATAATCCAAATATATTGAGGCAACGTATGGATTAAATAAAATGATCTAAAAAGGAAGAAATGCTTTAAAATTCAACAACCAAACACTATTTAAAGCCATCATCCTTGTTTTATATATATATATATATATATATATATATATATATAAGTTGAGAGCTAACGTTGGTATTGGATTAGCACATAAAATTTAAATTATATTCTGAATAAATTATGTTGGTAAGAATCTTAAGATAGGTGTGAAATTACAATTTCTATCTCATTATAAATAAAAAACTTTCCTTCATATTCAAAGTATCTTTATAATTTACAACTGACTTTGTTTCCACATCAAAAAAACTTGAAAGATTGAACAGACAAGCTTTCATCCTTACTCTGGATAATATAGACTTTCACTACTAATTCTAACTTTTTACTTATATTGTAATGATGAAATATATTTGCCTCAATATGAGGATAAAGTTAGACACAAAGTCAGTTTTTAATGTGAAAAATATCCAGCGCTTCAAAAAGAGTCACTCTGGATTGGGACAAATTAAAAAAACAATGCCTAGAATCTATTGCAATTTTGATTCTAGAAAAATGTCTTGAGAAGAAATTGAAATTCAGAGAGTCTTAATTTCTGTTGAATAACTATGAATTGAATTTCGTTCAAATGTAAACTATTGAAGTAAACAAAATATAATTCACATGACCCACATTTAAACTTAGTAGTTGTGTTCCAAAATTCATGGTGATCAATCAATTAATTAGTTTTGAAGTTTACACCACACGTGTTAATGTATGTATGTATGACATAATCATGTTGACATAACAATTTGCATCAAATCACCGAAGTTAAGCAATGTTGAGCCTAGCTAGAACTAAATGGGTAACAATTTGGGAATTCTAGGTGTTGTATGTGCTCTTTGCTTATCTTCGTATTGGTTTGAGGCATCCTGAACCTCTACTTGCCACTGGTATTTAACAATGCTGACTCAGGAGAGGTGTAGTTGAAGATTGCGCAACTCTTGCGGCAAAAATTCGACATACAGGCACCTTTACAGTGAGTATTCATAGTCTGTCAGGACTGAATGAACCTATCTCTCTCTCTCACACACACGTGCGTGCAAGTTTCATTAAAAAAAAACAGGGATAATTCCTGTTTCTTTCTCTTAATTGAGACGATTATTCAAAGTTGGGAATTGGAACTTTTTAATGTATTGAAATTGGAAACATTTATGCCTCTTTTCCGATCTCAAGAAGGATTCTTGTAATATTTTTGTTTTGTTTTGTTTTTATTTAAAACTTAAATTTCAGTTGCTGGTACCAATAATAAAATGATTAATATTTATTGATTTTCAACTTCCAGCAAAAAAAAAGGAAAAGAAAAGTAAACCTTTAGACCCTTTAGATTTAAAATGAATTGGAATCTGACATCATATCGGAACATAAATTTAGAACAGAATTGATAATTATATCGAAATTAGGAAAAATATTGGAATCATCCCATCATTAATATATATAAATAATTATTTCATCTATCCACATAAAATTTTATAAGAAAATATAATGCTTTATGTATCAATTTTCTGCATTTACTTCAACAGTGCTCAATATGAGTGTAGAGTTGGGTAGTAAGTTATGAAAATACATGGTAATTAAGCTATATGATATTTGCATTTCATTTTAGCCTAACGATTCCATACGGAGATGAAATGTGTAAGGTTCAAGGTAGCTTATCGTATATTGTAATAACTTACTACTCATTATATATATATATATCCATATATATATATATATATATATATATATATATATATGGAGAGAGAGGGATAAAATAAAAACATTACAAGTTAACGGTATAAAAATCCAATTGTGAATCTCCAGCTTGTTTACAATGAATAATACTCACTACCAAAGATTGACAGTTGAGATGACACTACAGTCTTTTTCTTATATTCATATATCAATTTCCCTTTGTCCAGGGATGAGACATTTTATTTTTTTTTAAAATTATATTTCACAATTCACTCTTCAGTTCTTATGCTGCAGTATGGCAACAGTCTCCAAATTCCTCTTAATTGTTAACCAATGTTATTAATACATTAAGCTATGTGTCCATCTAATAAGAAAATTTGAAAAATATTTGTTTTGAAAAAATATCATATAGGAATGTAAATAATGTTTGTAGCGATATGGTGCATTAGGTTTATATGCCATAACATGGATATATTTTGTGTGTGTGAGGAAAAGGGGGTTAGTTTATTTTTTTCAGTTTCACTTGTCATGTGTGCACCTGTTTTGATTCCAGTTTTAACTTTTTATTTTACTCTCCCTTTTGTTCATTAAAAAAATAGTTTCCATTCTTTCCACCTGCATGAATTAGTTTTTATTTCATTCTTTCTTTTATCTTTTATTTTGTATTCTTGTCTTTTTCCATGCAGAATTCTCTCATCTCTACAAAATCAAAATATGGATTATAAATATGTGCAATATTTCACATGCTATGAAAAATAATTAAAAAAAAAAAATTTTTTTTTTTTTAATTAAAAAAACAAAAATGTGAAACATAAAAAAAAAGAGAATATAAGAATAAACATGAGTAATAAACAAATTCACTGCACTTTAGTTTGGAGTAGAGATGAATTATGGTACATAAAATATTGAAACGCCTGGAGATTATTGCTGTGGGATGACTCCTTCCTTGTTCCCCTTCAACTCTGTTTTGTTTTAAATAAAAAGTTTTCTATTTTTTTTTTTTTTTTTTCACAAAGTAAGAAGAATCTGATGTTAATTCTTTTTCTTTTTTTTTACTTAAATTCACTCCCCCCCAAAAATATGGTGCCACCAAGATAAAAATGGCTACGGTGCATTAAGAATCTTACCTACTGATGTTGGGACGATTAATCAGAATTGGAAAAATTGTAACTTTTCGTGGTATCGAAATCGGAAAAATTAGTGTATATTTTTTGATATCCAAAAACGATTCTTTTAATTGTTTCATTTTTTTTTTTTTTTTGATTTTGTCATATTAAAAACTTATTTACCATTGCTGGCACTAAAGATCAATATTTATTGATTTTAAACTGCCAGTAAAATTAAAATCTACAGATCACTTTGAAAGTATATATTTTATGTTTGAGAAAAATATATGCATATGATATATGAAGTATTTACGTTAATCTGAAAATAAAATAATAAAGATAAATCAACTTTACAACTATATTTAAGAGATTTTAAAAGAATCAAAATCGGGAATTGTATTGGAACCAGGGAAAATATTGGAATCGTCCTATCACTAATAGCTACAGAAGCATCTTAAGTGGGGTGTTGAGTTCAGGATTGAATTTCTTAGTGCTATCAGATCAGGTTGTCTGAAATTACTTGTTTCCTGGCCTAGAATGCACCAAACATTAATGTTATTGATTTTTTTTTCCTTTCACTTTGCAAAACTCAATCATCTTCAACAAACTAAGAAACAAAGACAACAATTTTTGTCTACAAATCAACCAAAAAACACATTAAAATAAATATTTGAAAATATAAAGAACTTGAAGTATGAAACATTTTTCCAAAGTTACTGAATTTAGCATTAAAAACACAAAAGGAGTTCATAGGTCAAATGCCATATAATGCCAGTGGCATTCACCATAAACAGGTTGAACCAGTTTTCGTCTGGAGGTGGAAGTTCCATGGGATTATCAAGTTCACAAGTGTTCCCCAGTCGCATGCATAAGAGTTGATATCCCATAAACAAAAGAGCAATGAAATCAAACATGGATAAATATTTGAATATATAAAAAAATGACAACATAAAACTTTTTTCCCTACATGACTCAATTCAGCATTAAATAACTCAAAGAAGTTGATATGCCATAAAACAAACAAAGCAAAATCGAGATTGAATTAAGGACCTCAATGTCCTTTGGTACCATAACACCATAATATCTTTTTTCTTGTTTCTTATATTTTATTATCTTAAATTTTGTGGTTGTGATTCAATGATGTATTTAACTTGGATTGGATTCAAGAGATTGTAAGTAGAGTAAGAATAATTGAAATAAATTTCAAAAAAATTATTTTTTCTTGAAAATTCTATGAAGACAACTACTGTAGTTTCAAACCTGGACATCTTATAAACATTTCTATTCTCGTTTTTTAATTTCTAAAATTTTCAATTTATCAATAAAATAAAGTAAAACATACTTCCTTTTATGGATGTTTCAGAATGTATTTAGTCATGAGGATTTATGTTGAAAATCCTAGGAAGAGTTTTTAAACAAACAAGCAAACAGGAACTAATATATATATATATATATATATATATATATATATATATATATATATATATATATATATATAAATCTTATTGAAAATCAATTAAAATTTAAAAAAAAAAAAAAAGTAAAAACCTATAAGGAAGGTATACAGAATTTTTAATTATCCGACAGGGAGTACAGATAAACTTGAAAAACCTTATTCCACAGAGTTTTGAAAAATGTAATTCTTCTCATCAGAGGAAAGAAGTTTTCTAAATATACAATGAATTTTACAGATTAATTAATTAAAATAAACTACAAATATGAATTGAATCATATTTGCATAAAAATGTTTTTAACAGTTAGTGAAAGTTTATAAAGTTTCTTAACGATTATAAAAGTAGAAACAAGGAAAAAAGTAGAAGCATAAAATGATATGGTAAAAATCCATTGAATAAGGAGATAAAATCCAGGAAGAACAGAATAAATCCAAAAAAGTTCATTGATAATCCATAAGAATGGGAAATAGAAATACAGATGTTCAGGATAAATTCATGCTTCCAAAAAGTTCATCAGATCACAGAGAAGTAAAAGTTTAAAAAAAAATATGACAGAAAAGGCAATATGGAAAAAGTGAAATGAAGACTTAAGGAATTGCAATAAGGATTGAAATTCTTAAAAATACCACATTAAAAGGAATAGACATACAGGTGTTGAAGTATATAATAATTTATCTATTGTAATTTTGTACAACTGGGCTCCATCAGTGCGTAAAAAAACAGAAAAACAAAAAAACTTTTCAAAAATTTCACAGCCTACAAATCAACTTTCCTATTAACACAGTTGATTTTTTATTATTGTTTTTTACCTACCACCTATATATAAAGTATCAAACAAGATTTATTTTTGTTCATCATTTGTATTTAATTGAAATACTGATAAAGCCGTTTGATACTTTATAATAATAATAATAATAATAATAATAATAATAAAATGAATGCTATGATTAATAAGAAAAGTCCTATTTGTGGGCCGTGAAATTTTTGAAAAATTGTTTTTTATACACATATGAAGCCCAGTTGTACAAAATTATGATTGATAAATTATTATATACTTATATACCAACATGTAGGGCTAAAACAATTGTATGCAAAGTGCTATCAATCAAAGACTAACATTTTGAATATGAGTAAACACTTGTCTGTCAACTCTCTTTAATATATGGTACCTTTAAGAAAATATTTATGGCTCTAGAGTTGCACTATTGAGTTATCTAAATGAGAACTTTGTTATCTATTTATATGTAATTACTATCCCGAGTAGTTAAATTATATATCAACATTGGGTGTTTATTGTAAGACTTCTTCTGAATGAATAAATTGGAGAAAATAAAATAGCAGTGCTATATTTGAAAATATGTTTGTTGTGAAAACGATGATATTGATTCGTCAATGCTTCATCTTTATTTCAAAACTTTTCAATCTGATTTAAAGAAATAACATAGAAGTTACCTTAAGAAAGTCTTGAAATAAAGACAAAATAAATGAATAGGAAAGGTTGATGAATGTGTAAATAATTTTGGTATTTCCATAATCATGATCACGTGTAAAAACTAATTCAATGTGAAAATAAGCGTTTGTGTATTAATTCCTTGCTACAACTCGAAAGCAACTTTATTTATGGCTATTCAAAACAAACAAAAAAAAAACAACAAAAAAACACCCAATTCATATTATAGGCACAGAAAGTATATGTTTATAGAACATTTGATCTCTCATGTATAATGAGCCGTTACAATTCTTGATAAAAATTATTTAAATTATTTCTATTTTCTTGCCTCCCCACAAGGGCAGATACAGGGATGGTTTTAATGTTGGGAAAATCCAGCTCTCCAAAAAGAGATGCTCTGAATTAGAACCCAAATAAGAATTGTTTAAGTCTAGAAAAACGTTTTGACTGACGGAGGACAGAAAAGCATAAGTGCAGCATCGGAACAGGTACTACACTCTGATCCCAGTCAAAATGTTACAACATATTCATATTAGTTTAGTCTAGCAAGGGAGTTAACTGTATTAGTTTTTCAAGGGAGGTAAATTCTGATTGTTGTAAAAAATATAGTTATTGCTTTAAGTAACATTATCATAATATTGATTGATCACACACACACACACACACACACACACACACACACACACACATATATATATCCGTCCCGTCACACAGAAGTTATCTAGTAAATAAAATTGTTGCACATTTCAAGTATTTAGTGGAAATCAAAAAGCAAATAGCAAGTCAGTCGTGCTCTCAGTCTGTTTTCATAGTGAGACATTTTCTTTCTTTCATTTCTGCTTTCTATATCGATTTATACATATTTTTTTTTTTTTCCAGATTGAGACGTTTTTTTTTCTTGTTTTAATTCGTTTATTTAGACATTATTTTATATGACTATAAATATTAGTGAGGATACTGGCAAAGGTTTTTTGTAAATTTTTATGGAAAGTGTACACACACACACATATTGATTTCTCTATTAAATAAATTATATGTGTAATGATTTAAAGTACTAAGAAAAGGATGTGCAATTATTTAATATATATATATATATATATGTGTGTGTGTGGGGGTGTGTGATAATTTAATCTTTGAAAAAAATTCTCTATATTAGGTTAAGTTTTGAAAAATACCACATAATTATTTTAGCTATAAAATGTAAAAATTATGATGAATCAAATAAAAATAAACAAACAATACTTCATCTGGTCAATCCTTGGACCATTATTATTCCTGATATTCATAAACGACCTCCCTGATAATATTGTGTCCGAGATGGGTATATTTGTTGATGATACAACACTCTGTAATATGCATGAGGGAAAAATAGATGTACATAAATCTAAGAGAATGGCAGAATCATTAGAATATGACCTCCAGACTATAGTGGAATGGGGCTGCAAATGGTAACATTTAATGCTAGTAACACTAAGCTGGCCTCCTTTAACGATTACAAGACGCCTCTCCAACCCCCTATATCCATGACAAATAGTACCCTACCTGAGAATTCTACCTTCAAACTCCTCGGCCTAACATTTGCGGGCAATATGAACTCTAAAAAATACATAGAGGACATTACAAAGGCTGCTGCAAAGAAGGTGGGTTCCCTCTATCGAGCTAGAAGACTACTCACACCTGAGAATATTCTGTACCTTTACAAGGCCACCATTCGCTCATGCATGGAGTATTGTTGCCACAACTGGGCTGGTGCATCTACCATTAGTCTCTCCCTCTTAGACAAAGTCCAAAAAAGAGTTTTCAATCTAATCAGTCCCACTTCGTCAACTAAGCTCCAGCTCCTGTCCCATCACTGCAATGTTGTATCACTGTGCCTGTTTTACAAATATTTTAATGGAATGTGTTCTGATGAACTTGTGGTATAAAGATCTCCATCACAGGATCACCAGCTATGGAATAGTTGGGAATGTCCTTTCAGTTATAAAATTCTTTCTCTCTGATACGCTTATGAGAAGTAATCGTTGATGGGCAAAAATTAAAAACTCATTATATTAACGCTGGCATACCTCAGGGTTTCATCCTGGGCCCAACCCTGTTCCTGAGATTCTTTCCCAGAACTGCTCGCCTTTAAAACTGTTCCACTGGAATACTTCCCAGTTGAATACAACATGGTAGCCTTCAAATCTAATGTAAACCAGTTCCTATTAAGCCGTCCTCATAAATAATCAAATTCTACCTAATTTACACCATAAGTGATTACTAGACCACCACCTTATATTCATTAACCCATATCCTCGAGTGACCTTTGGCCCTTGATAAGTGATGACTCACAAGTCAAAAAAAAAAAAAAAATTGGCACTGATGGTGATAAACAAAAATGGAGAAAAACTTTTATTGTGTACCTACTCTTTACAGAATTAAGATGTCATACTCCAAATATTACATATATTTTTTAAAACCAAGAAAATCAAAATTTACGAATTTTAGCAATTTACTACTAAACCGAAGCTTATTTTTCATCCTCGACACTTCAATTTGAGTTGTCTCCATTTATTTATTTCTTTGACTTTAGTAATGGCCATCAAAAACACTATCACTCGTTTAGTCGTAAAAATTAATTTGCTTGAATAAAAAACACAACTTGATCGAATTACATGATTTTTGGAATATTTCATTTTCATTCCGTGACTAGTGGTATCATACTGACATTTCTGTATTTTTCTCATTTTTAAATGCCGCTAATCTGATCTACACTAATTGTTTTTATTGCATATTTATCAATCTGCCAAGGGAATTAACTCTTGTATTTTCGTCAAGGGATATAATTCTGTGTTAAAATATCAGTTAATGCTTTACACAGCATTTAATTTTTTTTATTTTTTTTATTCCATTTTCATCCAAAACAATGCCACTTTGATATAAGGGGCTACTATCAGGGCCATAACTTGCAGGGATACTATGTAGGGAGTTGAGCAACAAGATTTCTGTTCACATTATACACATGTTAGTACAGTTAAGGACTATCAGGTTTGGGACTCTCTTTTGAACCCTGTTCAGGAGTGAGAGATTAGTAGCAGATGCACCAGCCCAAATGTGACAATACACCATACATGGACGAATGGTGACCTTTTAGAGGTACAGGATACTTTCAGCCGTAAGTAACTTTCTAGCACGTTAGAGAGAGCCCACCTTCCTCACAGCAATGCTCCCAATATATCTGTTCTAACTCAAATTCCGTGTGAACGTTAAGCCAAGGAGTTTGGAAGAAGTACATTCAGGTTATTTATCTTTAGCCATTGCTATTGGTTGTTGAGAAGGTTTCTTGTAATTATTGAAGGAAACGAGTTTAGTCTTGGCAACATTGAATGTGACCATCCATTTTTCTCCCCATTCCACTACAGATTGGAGGTCTTCCTCTAGTGTTTCTGCCATTTCCTTAGCTATGTGTTTATTTGTTTTCCCCTCTTGCCTGTTATAGAGCATGGTGTCATCAGCAAATATACACACCATCTCAGAGACAGGGAGATCATTTATGAATATTAAGAATAAAAAACGTTCAAGGATAGACCCACATTTATATCATATTGTTTAGATGTACGATCATCAAGGACAACCTGGATTCTTGCTTATTTAAGAAGGATTTAATTATGTTAAGTATTCGTTCAGTGATATCGTATGATTTGATTTTCCTGAGAAGACCATTGTGCCAAACCCTGTCAAAAGTCTTAGATATATCTAGGCTACTGCTCTACCCTCCCCTGCTTTGGCTAGTGTATGGTATATACGTTCAGAGATTACAGTTAGGATATCTGCTGTAAAACGGGCATGCCTAAATTCATATTGTTGGTCGGTCAGAAGTTTAGCAGCTGTAAGGTGATGAACTAAAGCTTAGTTAATTATGGACTCAAATATTTTGATGAAAAGAGAGAGGAGGCTAATGGGGCGATAATTTAATAGGTCAGTTCTTTCGCCAGAATTCTTGTAAACTTGTACCACAGAAGCAAATTTCCAGTAGTCAGGAAAACAAGATTCATTAAGGCATTTGTTGTAAAGTTTGGAGAGGACTGAAGCAACATCAGCAGAGCATGTTTTTAATAGCACAGCTGGGATGAGATCAGGTTCACATTATTCTTATTGATTGATTAAGGCCTTACTCCTCTCGCACCTTCTCTTTCTCTCTCTCTCTCTCTTATATATATATGATTTAAAGTATTAAACAATCAAAAATGATGAAAAAATTGAAAAAAATATGTATATTAATTGATCACAGGATATAGGTAAAATTCAGTTGTAGGTTGCACTCTTCTGGTGGTTGAAGGTTCAAATATCAGTGTGGATAACACTCAAATAAAATTGCTAATTACTTCAGGCTTCTACCCAGTCATGGCTTACGGAACCAGAGTGTGCTACTCCAGTGGATTAAATAAAATCTTCCATTCAAAATTATCTACAGATTCCCAAGTTTGACAGAAAGATACCTAAATTCACCAAAAAGATTCCAGAGTCCAACAAGATACATGTGAAGAAGGTTGGAGATTCCGTCAACCAAGACGTTGTAAAAATAACACTCAAACTGTGAACAGTAGTTGAAATAATACAAATAATATGAATCATTTTTTTTTGTATTTTTAAGATGAGGATTGGTTATATTATTTGGATTCTTTTGACTATTGTTCTCATCTTGGGTGTTATTTTCACGTTTCCTTTGATGTAACTTTTGATCTTTTTTTTAGGTATATCTTGTTGAACTTGGGAATCTGTGCAGAATTTTAAATGAAACCCTTCATTTAATTTTCAGGTATAGCATACTTTTGTACTGTCAGCCATGACTGAGTAGAAGTCCTAAATAATTCACAATCATATTTCGAGTGTCACCTGCACTGAAGATTGTATCTATAAGAGTGTAATTTTTTACAACTGAATTTAATTAAATGCTTTATCCACTACACCCGGGTCCTTGTTTGACAATATACACCTAAAGAAGGGCAGAGATTACATCAACTGAAACGTTGTGAAAATGACACTCAAAATAAGAACTCTAATCTGAAGAATCCAAATAATATGAACAAATGAGTTTGTCCTAAAATGTTTTGTTTAAAAGAAAAATTAGCTGAAGAAAGGTTAATGGAGAAAGAGTGATATTTTTTCTTTTCCTAATGTTGAAGATTTATCTCTCTTCTGCCAATAAAAGACACCACTTTTTTCTTCTTCTCTAACTTATATGCATATATTAGATTGATTGAAATATCCAATAGTGTATAAATATTAGTAGAAAGAAAAACAAATTATTCCAATTGTTGTTTTTATTTTTTTTTTAAGATATAGATTTTTAAAGAATTATGAAGTCAGCAGAGAAAAAAAAAAGGTAAAAAAAAAAAATATTTCAAATGAAACATATTTTTCACTATTCATAAATGCTTACACCATTTAACACGCCATGCACGTAGGGAGGTCTATTTGTTAGAAACATTTTTTGTATGAGCCATTAAAGAAAATATAAAAATTGGAATATTTTGTTTTTCTAATGTGAGTATGTATGTTGGAAAACAAAATGGAAAAAACATATTAAGCACATTATAGAGAGAATTCTTTTTTTTTCTGAACAAAGTCGTTCATCCAACTGAAAACAATCAAATCTTAGTTTTTTTTTTCTTTTTTGTCTTTCACTACATTTTGTCTTCAATAATTGTTCATTTTATGACATATTGTGTGTTTTATCCCCATATATATTATTGTTTCATATATTATGTATAGGTAGAGAGAGATACTGTTTCATTTATTATGAGATTATTATTGTTCTATATAATTTGTGCTACTATTTACATCAGTAGTGCTCAGTACATGAATAGAGATTAATAGTAGTATAAAATATACTTATGGTAAGTAAGCTACAAAAGAAAAGTTTGTATTTCATTCAAAATGAGGAAGTTTATCAAACTGCAATATTGACCATTTTAATGTACCTTTTTTATGCCAATATCTTTCTACATTCACTGCCTGTTATTTAAAGCTATTAGTTTTTATTGATGATTCCAAGCATCTATGCCCATTGCTTCCAGCTTGTTTCAGTTACTTTCACTGATTACTGCCAATGTTTTGACTCCTCTGTTCTCGAGTAGGTTAAGGAGACTGTTTACATTAGCTATAGTAGTTGCACATCGGTTCATTTTTGCTCAGAAAATTGTAATGATTTTTTTTAATTTTTGTAGCTATCTCAAAATTAAATTATACATTTCTAGTTTCTTGCTTAAACATAATCAACACAGATTATCTAAAAAATACTATATTTTAACCTAACCTAAAATTTTTCACTCTACCTCACAGTTGGACTAACAAATTCTGGTATGAAATTAATCACAAACATTCCCTGTAATTTACTTGCTATAAGTTTATTATATATATATATATATATATATATATATATATATATTAGTCCATTATTTGAATTTTTTTTCAAATTTTCTTCCTCGACTGTTTAAAAAAATTAAATTAACAGCAAAAATAAATACTTATCTATATTTAATGTTTGCTAACGTTTTTCCTCTGAGGAGAATAGCCTATCTTTGAAACTCCATGGTATAAGGAACCCTCCACCTTTATTTCGTATTCTTTGTTTTGAATAAAATATTGTAAATTCAATTCTACAATATCTTGACTTTTTCTACTTATATATTTATATATGCACTCAGATTTCCTATTCTGATGCTTCTAATCCATGCACCCATCTAAATGCAACATGCTTATGATATGAATCTGACAAGAAAAGTTTATAAATGAGAATAGAACGTGAACCTCGAGATTTCTTTCGTTTTTCTTATTTTGTCTTTTAGTACTCATATTCCATGGGTGATGTTTTTAACAAAAGGAAAAGAGTTGCTGTTTTCTGGGTTGGAAACTATCCATCTCACACTTACCATTGACCAGTTTTTAATCTTGAAGCTATATATATATATATATATATATATATATATATATATATATATATATATATATATATATATATATATATATATATATATATATTTTTTTTTTTTTTGTAGTTCATTACATAAAGTGGCTTAATCCTTTGTCTGGAGCGATTTCCATTAAAAAAAAAAAAACAATTTTCTATCATAATAATTGGTATTGAACATATATAAAACAATTATTTTTACTAAAAATGTCTCATTTCTTCAGGGTAAGTAACCATTTGAAATAAAATTCTATAGAAAATTAAAAATCAAAATATTTTACTTATTAATATTAAAAATCACAATTTTATTTTGTTCTTATGGTGAATGATTGTTTATTTAATTTATTCTATTTACACACTTTGTAGCAACTTCACTTCTATGTTTTAGTAAATTTTACATATCTTTAAACTTAATGATTAAGACAATTATTAAGATTTCTAGTTTCTCGCTCATTCATAATCTACATATATATCTTAACTTGCTTTAAGATTTACATATTAAAATTAATTTACTAACAATGTATAATTATTAAACGACATGATTACCTGTGCCCTTAAAAATGACCAACAGAAATTTTATTTTTTCTTTAGATATCGATAATTGTCCTTCAAACACAATCAGATTTGACAGTAATTCTGAGATGAGATCTTGTTATTATGTTTGTGAATTTTTTTGATGAAAATTGATAATTAGTATTTAGATAATTCGGATTACTGTTTTTATACTGATTGTTATTTTCACAATATTTTATCTGATATAACCTCCACTCTTCCACTAGCACCCATGGTATAATGGCTATAGTATTAGATAAAATTCAGTTGTAAGTGACACTATTCTTGAAGGTTCAATCCTTAATGTAGGACAATACTTAGAATACAACTGAACTTATGTAAGACTCATACCCAGTTATGGCAGAACAAGAGAATGCTACCTCTGTGGATTAAAGAAAAGAGGCCTGTTTGAAATTCTGTTCAGATTCCTGAGTTGAACATAAAAGTTCCCAAATTCTACACCCGAGAAACATTGAAGGTTATATCATCTGAAATATTGTGAAAATAACTCTTATGATGAAAAGAGTTCATTAAATAATCCAAATGATCCAAATGTGAAATTGTTGTTTGAATTATTGGCTACCATCCTTATCTTTGTTGTAATGTTCACCATGTTTTAGCCATTGTAGTCTCCATGCTTCTCTTGTGTTTATTGTTGTAGTCGTTGCTTGATGCAGAGCCTAGTGGAATGCTGGTTTAGAAATATTCTAGATAAAATTCTATATTGCATTATTTTTTCCAGAATTTTTGAGATGAGGATTTCTAATTTGCATTATTTTAATTATTTTTCTCATCTTAAATGTTATTATCACAGCATTTTCAACAATATAACTTGAATTTCTTCAGATGCATCTTATCAAGCTCAGAATTTGTTTGAAGTTACTAAACTTCATACTAAAATTGTTTGCAATGATATGTGGCACAACGGATAAGAATGTTATCTATAAATATAAAAGCGAAAATGTATGTATGTATGTGTGTTCGCTTTTTCTGTATGTCTACAAAAGGCTTCTTTCAGAGAAGCGGTCGCTCGCTTCGCAACTTTTAAAAACTTTTTATATCACATATAAATCGTAATATCTCACAGTTAACAACGAAGCTCGCCTGTCTATTTAATTTGCTCGATTTCGGGAAGATAAATATTCAACATTTGTCGCTCGCCGCATGTGGGTTAGTCTTTTTCCTATAACATCTTGGGGGGGGGGGTGAAGCGTTCATCAGTAAATGAAATCCCGCAGTCAAACTTGACCTCATTAACTCATTAAAACACGCACCTGCTAAATCCAAGTAATTAAATAAATTCAAACGCGTTTCCGTTAGCATCTCGCGGTGGGGCAATGGTTAACGTCGCACGTTTTCTTTTTTCACACTTTAATTTACAACTTTCCCTCAATGGTACGGGTTCGATCCTCATACTCTTTTTTTTTTTAAACCCCCCCCCCTCTCTCACTCGCACACACACACACACACACACACACCTCCAAACACCTGGGTGACGCTGAGTACCCCTCGCTAGTGTAATAATAAGTTCTAAGTTGTAAATTACTGTCTTCTGGAGTTTGAAGGTTTAATCCTAATTATAGGCAATAACTAAGAATACAATTATGGATTGTTTAAGACTGTTATCAGATCATGACTGATAGAATGAGAGCAGGCTGTCCACATGAATTAAATAAAGAGTTCTGTTTTAAATTCTATACAAATTCCCAAGATTGACAAGATGCACCAGGAGAATGTTGGCGGTTACATCACTTGAAACATTGTGCGAATAGTGATCTGTGTAAAACAAATGATGCAAATTCTGTATTAAGGTCATGAATTTAAGAAAACCAGAAATTCAAAAGGGTTTATTTTGAAATCACAGAAAAGTTAGAAATGATGACAAAAAAGGTACCTGATGAAGATCGGAGTGAACAATAGTTTAAAATCCCGTAAACATAACAAAACAATAATAACCCAGCTCACATCAAAGTGTAGCGCCTGTACATATATTTTGCTCTGTGTCTCCAAAAATGTGAGAGGGGGATGAAGAGATTGGTCAAGGGTAAAAACTTATCCTGCCCATCAAAAAGTGCTGAATCTCTAACATTAAATTTTCTTGTGAAGTGGAGGTGGGGTGGGGGAGGTAAATACCAAAAATAGCCCTCATGTGGACAACAGTTTGAAACTTAATGTAAGAAATTTTGAGCCGTGTTTTATTGAAATATTTGTATTTCCAATTGCCAACTTGATAGATGATAATGAATTTGCCTGTTGAAATGTTGCATGCCTCAAAGTAGACGATAGATGAATTGCGGATGGAAAAGATGGGATTATCTCCCATGAAATCTGCTGTTTCTTTGTTTTTCTTTACAACTTCTTCACATTTGTTTTGTGAAAACAAAAAACTGCATGATTCACATTTTACGCTTATGAAACCTTTTCGTGTAGTCACAATTTAGTTCTTTGCGTTTCTTATTCAAATGTATTAAATTGCGTTTCTTATTCAAATGTATTAAATTCCATCCATTCAAAGAAATGGATAATTTTTGTGGGAGATATATCTATGTCCCCCCATTTTTCAAAAATAAATTTTTTAGGGCACTATTTACCTCACTTGATGTTGTTCTTAGCACTCCTGATTCAGAATGGCGCCAAGATGAAAATAAAAACGAAAATGATTGTGCACATTTCATGTGACTGTTATTTATGTTTTAAGGAATTCAGTATTGAAACTGACAGAATTATTTTGGCATAAATGCTGCATGAAATGGTATCTCTCCTGATTGTGAAAGATTTGTTCAGGAAGTGTTTCTTTATTTTCCTATTAGAAATGTAGAAAGCAATTACTTTATATATGTCTACAGACCAAATTTATTAATCATGATGAATTAAAAAATGAAAAAATGAAAAAGCTAGCTGACCGGATTTGGACCTCGTTCAACAGACTTTAAATCGAGGTTAATAACAATTAAGAAAAAAATATATGAGTTAGAAATATGGCAGGGGAATAAGTGAAAAAAAAAAAAACATGGAAAGAATCAGATAGAAAGTACATTAAGTCCTAAAAGATTTTCTCTTTGTTTGCAAAGAGAAGGTCTCAATGACTTAATATAGATTTTTTTCTAAAATGTTTTAAATGAAAGCAAGAGTGTAATTTGCTCAAAATGAAGAACAAATCGACTCTGGTTTAAGGCACAGACACTGTTATTTATTAAGTGCTCACAAATTCGGTCTGTACATAACTAATAATAGATTTTGTATATATATACATAAGCCTGAGGAATCCTAGAGTGGATGAAACGCAGAATATTCAGTGTAGCTTAATCGCCATATATATTTTATAAATTACTATATATATATATATATATATATATATACACACCAGCAGGGCGCCCAACATTGCCCGGTTATGTATATATATATATATATATACACACACCAGCAGGGTGCCCAACATTGCCCGGTTATAAAATATACTTAAATATGATATTTTGATTAATGCAGATTTCGTATTTATTAATATATTATATTAGATCCAATATATAGTAATGATTTAAAAAGTAAAAAAAAAAAAAAAAAAAAAAAAAAAAAAAATGACTCCACAGAGAATCAAAACCAAAACGTTTAGCTTACAATTTATTTTTTCTTCTGCCGTTAATGACTGAGTTATAAAGACATGTTTTCTGCAAGGCTAAAAATTAAAACATGAACCAATAGTTACTACATTATGCACGCATATTCGTAATGCCGGCGTTCGACCGTCATCTGGCAAATTTAATTTTTTTTTTTAAAATAAATTTTCACACTTTTGTACCGATTTTCCTGGGTTAAATCCCAAATATAAAGGTTCGCATGAGTTCAAATATTTTATATATGAAGTTTCATACATACCTGTAGACAAAGATTCTAGAAGGAGTGTGGTAGGCAGAATTTTTTAAACAAAAATATATATGTATACATAAACATATATGGAAAGAGTTTTGTGTTTACTATGAACTTTTTATGCAAATATTACGCAAGTATAAATCGTAGAATATCTGCATGAATATGATAACACATAATAGTTAACTAAAGATGATCATCCCATAAGAAAACAAAAAAAACTAATAGGAATTAATTAAAATGAATGTTTAAAAGAATCTCCAAATTAGCTAGATCTTTTGCCAGTAAATGCAATTCGATGACACATATATAAGAAAGTTGTATTTTCTTTTTAAATAAATAGAAAAAGGGTTTTTAATACGAATATCATTACACACAAAAAACAACAAATTTTTAGGAATATAGATATATATATATATACATACAAGGGAAAGATAGTTTGCTTGAAGCATTGCTGGTAAATAAATGTGGAAGAGTATAAGAAGGCTATAACAATGCAGGGAACTGAGTGGTAAAATGGTGTGATGTATGGACAAAACATGGACAAATGAAAGAGGGTCTTGTAGAGTTTGTTTTTTTATATTTTCCTATATCCATTTATTTTTCAGATCCATCACAGATACAAAACAGTAAAATAACTGTTTGAAATAACCAGGATGGTAGAAGTCTTTGATATTTTGAATTTCTTTTGGTCCCTTTCTTTTTGAAAAAGAGATTATATTTTCAAAATACCAAAGACTTCTATCATCCTGGTTATTTCAAACATTAAGTCTATTTTACTGTTTTGCATCTGTGATTGATCTGGAAAATAAATGGATATATGAAGAGATGAAAAAGCAAGCTCTACAAGACCCTCTTTGTTTGTCCATTTTTGTCCATACATCATATCATTTTAACACCCGGTTCCCTGCATTGCTATAACCTTCTTATATGCTTATATATATACTAGCCTGGGTGCCCATCATGGTCTGGGTGTTTGGAGGTGTGTGTATTGAGCAAAAAAGAAAAGAAAAGTGGTAGTAGGTAGGCAGGTAGTACTGCGAAGGAGGAAAGGAATGTGAAAAAAAAAATGACGTCTTTGCTGTTGCACCCATCACCAAAATGGAAGTGGTGTGTGTTTAAATTAAAATTAGTGAATTGAAAAGAAGGGATGACTTTCGAAAATATCGGCAAAAACAGCGGCCTCCTCCCTGTAGAAAAATGCCCAGTTAAGAGTGAAGGAATTAATGTTTTTAGCCAATTTTTCGGTATTTGTCATCCGAAGGGTGAAGCTTTAAAACGATATTGATGTTGTGAAAATCCGTCACCTCTGTCGAAAGTTTTAGGCAGACATACAAACATACAGACATTTAAACAGACAGGTGAGATTTATATTATAGATAAGCATATGCATATATGTATATAGATATAAATCGAAACAATATAAATCAAATCATTTGTCAGACTCTGGCTTTCTTTAGTAAGTTACCAACATTGTTATTTTTCTTTTTTTTTCATTATCAGACTTTATTGTATAATAAACAAGTAATTTTGCAAAATATAGTGTAAGAAATGCTATATGTGCTGATGTTGAAAGATTCGTTCATTTATTTTCCTATTGAAATTGTAGACCCAGATCCAAATTACTTTATTATATAGATAAATGGAAAAGGAATGTTATTTTTCAGTTATTTGGAAAGTAATCCTAAAACAAAAAAAGAATCTACAAAACATTAATGAACATAAGACCTTGGTATTTCAATATCTTTCCCCTCTCAGCATTATTAGGGGCACTAACTTCTGCTAAGATTGCTTAATTGCTGAGGTCATTTGTCATCAAAACTTGATCTTGGCCAGCCATTATAATTCTTTCCTGATCACAGTGGAACAACCCCTTAACCTATAGAGCCTTCGTTATCTATATATTCATCCAGAAAACACTTGGCAGACTTGGTTGGCCCATTCTTCCAGTTTTTAGCAATAGGAGGTCTTGCTGTATTTTGGTGATTCTTTTGGGTTTACTCTGTAGGAGGCTTTTTTTTTGTTTCTGTCTCATTTGTAAGACAGTTTTGTCTAATCAAATTGTGTGGAGAAATGCATCTTCAACACATGTAAGAGCTTCTATAAATCGTTGTGTATTGGTTGACAATACTGTATGTAGATTGTAAAAGACAATTGAAAATTTGTAAGAGACAAAGACATTTCATTTATTTATAGTTTATCTACAACAAAGTCTAAAGATGGTAAACGGGAGATGTAAGACATAAGATTAACATAATACATTGTTCCTATACAACAAAAGAATGTAAAACTTATTCATGCAAAAAGAACAAATTAGGACAAAATGAAATCTCGTCTTATTTCTATGCATATGTGTCACAAAGGTTTCCAACTCAAATCTTGTGCTTACGAGATTTAGGGAGCTGGGCTCTTTTTCCCCCAAGGAGAATAAATCTGGCCTGGATATCAATTTTTCCTCAAGGGAAATAAATCTAGTTTCAACAGTTATATAAAAATTATTGAAACCATAGTTTGATGTATGTATAAAAGTTGATAACTTTAATTATATCTGACAGTATTTGCTCATGATTTAAAACAAAAATTGTTAATTCTAATGAAGGCAGTAATTTGATAAATATGTAAAATAAAATTATAGATGAACTAATCAAATATCTTTTTTCTCAAAGAATTGAAACTGATGCAAACAGATTTCCAGTTATATTTAGTCCATATTTTCTCTGGTATAATGTTATTTAAAGATGAGCACTTAGTTCTATGGGAGATATTTACTCCTATTCTCTGTTTGAAAATAATATTCAAAGTGATGCTGCAGTTCCAAACAAAAATTAGTAGCATCACTCCAGAAAGAGAAGCTTTGAATTTTAAAGAATTTCAGGTAAAAAAAAAATAAAATGTAATATTATCCAATCAGGATCAGCAGAGCATATTTCCCTTCTTGTATCAAGATGAAAATCTATGATTGAAAAAAAAAAAAAAAAATTCAAAAAGACTCTGTATATTTTATACAGCAATTCCGGTATCTGATTGGTTTGTTTTTATCATCCATGACTATAAATATAATTATCCAAGTCTTGATGATTATATCCTGTTGTTATACGAGAAATATTGCAACAGTATATGATTAGATTGGCTTCATTGCACCTCCTCTGCACACCACTGCATGCATGCACAGATTCACAAATATAAACAGAAAATATTTTATCAATTTACACATTTTTACAAAACATACTTTTATCATTTTATGCACATGCATTTTTTTTTTCACTTTTTACTATTCCAATTGAACAGTCACAGTTTAATATGATTGAATTTTAGTGAAAAGATAGGCATCTGACATTGCCTTCTAATGAATGATCCCCCCCCCTTATAATTATTCTCCCACCCCTGAGCATATTATTATCATTGTGATCATATTCTCTAATTTTCAATCTTTCCTTTTCTTTATTGAGGTCATTTATTTATTCACATCCTCTTATTCTGTCTACTTTTCATTTTTTTCTTTGTGTTATTCATTTATGTAAGTCTCTTACAGTTTTCATACTACTTTATCTTTCTTTATATAATTTTTTGTCATCGTTATATCCTTTATCTTTCTTTATATAATTTTTTGTCATCGTTATATCCTTTATCTTTCTTTATATAATTTTTTTGTCATCGTTATATCCTTTTTCTTTATTTATATAATTTTTTGTCATCGTTATATCCTTTTTCTTTATTTATATAATTTTTTGTCATCGTTATATCCTTTTTCTTTATTTATATAATTTTTTGTCATCGTTATATCCTTTTTCTTTATTTATATAATTTGTTATCATCGTTATATCCTTTTTCTTTATTTATATAATTTGTTATCATCGTTATATCCTTTTTCTTTATATATATAATTTTTTGTCATCGTTATATCCTTTTTCTTTATTTATATAATTTTTTGTCATCGTTATATCCTTTTTCTTTATATATATAATTTTTTGTCATCGTTATATCCTTTATCTTTCTTTATATAATTTTTTGTCATCGTTATATCCTTTTTCTTTATTTATATAATTTGTTATCATCGTTATATCCTTTTTCTTTATTTATATAATTTTTTGTCATCGTTATATCCTTTTATGTAATTTATTTTATGTCATTTTCTTACTCTCCTTTTCTGTTTTTCTTTTCCTCTTTATTTATGTAATTTATTCATGCCATCCTCTAACTTTCACCAAACTAAACACTGAATAAATAAAGAACTTGACGCATAGAAACTTTTTACCAAAATGGCCAGATTCCGTATTAAATAATCTGAAAATGCTTGATATGCCATAAGACAAAACAACCAAACATAACCAAACACCTTCCTTTCTTATGCTACTGATGCTCGCTTCCTCTCCTATCACTTCTCCTCTTGACCATCCTTCCGCCTACCATCTAAAAGTGTTAGTATTGTAAAGATAGTTGAGGAAATTATCAACATTTGTTATTAAATACTGTAAAGCATTACTTGTTTGTTTTTGTTTTTTTGCTTTAATTTTATTAAGGAATTTGTATGAAATATTTGAAATTCTCCAACTTTTCATTCAATTATCATTATTGAGATTTGACTTTTTTTTTTTTTTATTCTATGTATGTATAATCATGATTGATGGAAATCTTTCTTCATCATGGAAACTGATTACCTATATCTATGATCCTTAAAGACTTATCTTCTCTAATTGCAAAATTATCTAATTCAGAGAGTCTCCAAACTACGGCCTACAGGCCAGATCCAGCCTACCAAAGTCTTTAATTTAATCCGCAGAGCTCTTATGAAAAATGTAAACATATTCAAGAAAACATTTTTTTTTTAAATGGAAATGTGTGAAAATAGTGTGATGGTTTTTCTGTTTAAGAAAATGATTAAAAGAAAAATGATTACAAGAATGAGGTTTTGGAGAACCAGTTTCACTAAAAAGCAAAGCTGATGAGCAAAACAGGTCATTTTTTTTTTTTTTTTTATTTTGGCCAGAATAGTTAAAAACACGTAAGTACTATTCCCCCACCCTCCAGTTTGAAAACTTTGGAGACTCCTTAATTAAATATTGTGTGTGTAAAAATAAAAAAATAAAATCAATTAATAATTTATTTAAAAAGAAAAATATAATTAATAAATTTAAGTTTCCAAATCCTATTTAAAAAAAAATTATAATGCAGTAAAAAAATAAATAAATAAATAAACTGCACCTTTTGCCTCTTAGCTTTTTATTATTTATAGATTTAAAATTTATAAATTTAAAAGTAAAAACAAAGCAAAGAACTACTCAATATTATGGGATTTAAATTTCAAGACTTGTTAAGCATCCAATTGATTTTATTGTAAAACAATTTTTTATTATCAATATATATTCATTGAATTATCTTTCCAAGAAATTAATTTAAAAAGACATGTATGTGTGTGGGGGTGGGGGATGAGCAATGAGTAAAACAAAAGTGCAGATAAAAACTTTCTGTATTAAATTTTTATTAATAACTAGCTTGGGTGCCTGGCATTTCCCTTGTGTTTGGAGGTGTGTGTTGAGCAAAAAAAAAAAAAAGTGGTAGTAGGTAGGCAGGCAGACTCGAACCTTTGACGCAACGGCGGAAAAGAAATTGAAAGAAAAGGGGACGTCTTCCCCTACTCCGTGATGCAACCGGAAGTTTGAAACGTTGAAATTAGTAAAGTCATTCTAACTGATATGATGACTTGCAAAATGGCGACGCAAAAACAAACGACCCTCCTTGTTGAAAACTGCCTCGTTGAGGGTGAAGAAATTAATGCGAAGGGTCGAGCTTCAAAACAATACCTTCACCACAGCTTACGGGAGCCCTCTCCATTCCAATACACACATACATACACACAAAAACACACGGTGCTAGTTGGCTGTTGACCCCGGAAAGGGGTTCATTCGCCCTTTGGAAAGTCTTATTTTTAATCCTTCAGGGAGACTAGCCACCCTCCTCACCAAACAGGTCTGGTGGGGGAACCAGTTTAGTTGCTGGTGACCCGACCATGAGGCAGGTAGTACTGGGTCACATGGTACTAGTAGTATATAACATGACCTGACATACAAAAACATACATACATAGATTTAAACAGGCAGGTGAGATTTATATTATAGAAGATAAAACTATAACTATTGATTTTAAACTATCAGTAAAACTAAAATCTATAGGTCACACCCATAAGTGTTTTTTTTTCACATTTGCAAAAGTATATGCACACCTTATATGGTGTTCTGCCCCCCCCTCCTCTATATTTAACAATTTAAAAAGAATTGGGATTGAATTTAAGAAATTATAACAGTATTGCTAATTGTATCAGAATTGGGGAGAGGGAGAAAGATAGTTGGAATCATCCCATCACTAACAATTACTAATTCTTTTTCTACCAATGAAATAAAATAAAAAATTCCAATTGATTTTTCAATCTTATTTATAACCATCAATTATTTTGGTTGCTTGTTTCAAATCACAGAGAGATAACTCCGTATGGACAAATAGAGTTATGTCCCTTTTTAAAGGTAGAATTATTTTCAAACAGTTACTAACTGAAACATTCTTAGAAGTAATTGAATTACAATTTAATCTTAACATGTTGCAATGATCCACAAGAATTGACAGACCAGAATCAAATATTGATTTTATAGGAAAAAAAAAAAATCTATCAGTGATAAAAATAGTTACTTTACTTTATATATTAGATTTTTCAGACAGGTTGTTTTTTTCTGAGTTATTATTAAAGTTTTGTTAGTTTCCTTCTCTGGATTTCTTTAGATGTCTTCTGAAAGTGTGCAAGCTTTCTTGAAGTTCTGAGTTCAATCCTTAGAAAAGGCAACCAGATAAATTTACTGAACTAGAGCTGTAAAATAGAATACAAACTATGCTCCACCAAAACTTTAATAAATGCTTGGTTTCAAAATTCAACATGAGGCACCTGAAGAAGGCAGTAGTATAAAACAGCCGAAACATTGTTATAACAACAATCAAGGTGCGAAAACTTTCTGAAATTATAAATAACACTGAAACTTACTCATCCCAAAATACAGACAAATTGTTTTAATGGTTTTATTTCAATTAGTCCAGATCCTAGTCAGATGTATTATGAAACACACTGCTAGAGTTTGTGTTTAGATGCTTTTAGATAACCACTAACCCATTTAAAAATAATATATATTAATGAATATCATGGTACATTTATTTAGTGTGCCGGAGCACAAGTGCTTCTTTTGTGTACTGGCTTTCAACTTCCACCTTCAAACATTGTGTCACATCTGGGAAAGAGGTAAATACTAATATTTACAAGTTACAAAATGAGTCTTCAGTGACGTCATCTTAGTATGATAAAATGTTTTGTTTCTCAACATCATACTCTTTCTATCAGGTTAGCCAGCTTAAAACATTTTGACGTTTCTCTGAAGTAAGTTGCAGAAAAATATAAATTTTAATGAACATAGGCATAGAATCCTTAGCACATAATGATTACCAGTTTCTTGGCTTGCATTCATCAGATCACGTTTTTAAATTTAATTCTAAATATATGCACTGTCACCGATATTGAGCACTCTCCTATAAATGGTATAATTAAGGTTAAAAAAAGATCGGAAGCAAGCTCACATTTGACTAGTTATCCACTGTAATTCCTTAAGACATGCTTTCAATTTTTAATCTTGTTTGTCTTCCCATTTTTAACAGTTGGACCGTTATACAATCAACCAATGAAATTGCTCCATTTTTATTCTCTTTTCTGTATAACACTATTGGGGGGGGGGAGGTTCATATGCTAAAAACAAAATATTTACATAATTCCAGGAGAGTTTTTATTTTTCTGAATAATATGGTTTTCATTGTTTAGTAACGTGAAGGGTGGTCTGACGGCCTTGCTACACCTCCCAAAAACGATGGTCCTGCAGTCTTGTTACTTCGATTAAAAGGGTAGTCCAAAATTCTTGTTACTCCTGACAAAAAAGGTGGTCTGAAAATCTATTTACACCTACCAAAATGGAGAATGGAATCCCAAATCTAAACTAAACCGGAGAGAAGAAGTGATCATTACAAGATTAAGAACAGGGCATACAAATATCACCCACTCATTCCTATTAAAAGGAGAAAATCCACCTGAATGCTTACCTTGCCAAGAAAACTACACCGTTAAACATTTTTTAATTAACTGCATTGACCTAGCTCCCCTACGCCAAAAACACTACAGCATTAACAACATTAAAGATCTCTTTGAAAAAATAAATGAAAAAACAATTCTAAATTACTTGAAAGAGGTAAACCTCTCCTCCAAAGTATAAATCTACCAAAAAAAGAAAAAAAAAAAAAAAAATTTTCAACCCAAATCTCTTACAGACCTTCCTCCAATCTTACCTTGACATACTGGAAAATAAAGAACACCTACCTTACTAAGACATCCAAAAAAAAAAAAAATGAACTTATTTGGCCTTAAATGACCATGCAGCTGTTGATAGGCCAATAAACTGAACAAACAAACAAACACCTACCAAAAAAGGTGGTCCAAAAATTTGTTACTCCTATCAAAAATGGTGGGTGGTCCAAAAATATTTTTATCCTTATCAAAAATCATGAACAAACAATCATAACTAGGGCTATGACAACAGCGTGTTCTTTTCCCCGTTTTGATTGTTGGGTATATATCCATTGATATTTTATATGTTTTTATGTAGAGTGATGTGGTTCTCGGTTGATTAATTATGTTTAACTGTGTCAGATATATACTCGAGAGTCAAAACAATGAAAAGAATATGCTTTTGTCATAGCCTTAATCAAAACCTCTCAGCAAGCATCTCATAGGGCAGAATAATCCCCCCCCTTTTTTTTTTACCCGGTGGCCACCACTTATCAAGGCCCGGAAGCCACTCAGAAATAAGGGTTATTGCAAGTACAGTACGTTAGTGTGGAGATTTGATGAAGTGTTTACTTAAGGGATCGGTTCATTAGGAATTTGTTAACGTTGGACTTGAAGACATCCAAGTTGTAGTCAGGTGGGAAGCAGGCAGATGGAACAGAGTTCCACAGGCGTGCAGTTCTAAGAAAGAAGCTTTGTTCATGGAATCTATGTTTTGATTTAGGCACAGATAAAGAGTGGGTGAAATTTTTCTCAGTGGATTCAGCTAGATGGGTGTTTTTCGTGAAAGATTGGTGAGGGGGGACCAGAGATTGAAGTTCAGATGAGCACCTGCCATGGAAATAACGATAAAACAAGGATAGGCTCGCAACGTCTCTTCTTGAGAAGTTGCAGGGTAGAGAAAAGGGCATCCCCCACTAAGCCACAAAGTCTATTTTGTACTCTATCAAGGCAGGATAGGCTGTTTTTAGCAGCTCCTGCCCAGATATAGCAGCAGTATTCCATCCTTGGATGTACTTGACTTATATATATATATATATATATATATATATATATATCCCCTGCTTCGCTGTAGCTCTTCAGCCAGTCTATCCTGAACTAGCCTTTCCTTTTATTTGTTATGTTTACAGACCTAGTATTATGACTTTTATTTCAGAGAAAAGCGGATATAATGATATCGCCTACTCTTTCGTTCCGGATTCCCGGAACATCAATTTGTTTTTTATATTTACAAACATGCATGCGCATTCTTGATAAAACATACGCCATTACAATACACCTCAATTGTAATTAACACACATGTTCAGGTTAGCTTTAACTATTAATACATATCCATGCACCACTGGACATGACATAAATGTTTTCATACCTGTACTAAAAAAGATGGTCTGAAAATTATTCTACCCCAGCCAAAAAGGTAGTTCGAAAAGTCTTGCTACTCCTACCAAAAAATAACAACAGAGGAACAATCATGAGTACAACTTTGTAAAATATCACACAAGTCACAGTGCCACATGGTTTTATGTGTAGAGGGGACAGGATGGTCTGCTGTGTGATAGACGATCCCATCCCCATTGTAAGGTGAATGTATTGGCAGAAGGATTGAAAAGCGAAAGGTCATATAATGATGACAAAAACATATCGGTATAAATCACCTAAGGAATGCAATTTATTTACATAAATGTACACGAGATATATTAAGAAAGAGATAGAAAGAATAAGGGTTCGTTGATAAATAAGAGTTTGTTACTTGCGATTGATTATTTGACGGTTATTCAGGTAAGCTGGTTGGGTGGCCGATGCCCCCACCGATGCGACTCTTGATTACATGTTGGCTGCTTGAGGGTCCAGCATGAAAGAGAGAGAAATATGAGAGAGAGGAAATCACGTGGCTAGGTCGCTCTTCTGAGTTAGCCTGGGAATCTCCATTCCCACATGTCACAAAAATGATTATATTCATACAGACGTTCTTTATGTGTGACAGTGTCAATGAAAGTGAATAAACTGAATTTATTGAATAGATTTTCTATTGCTCTATTATTCATTCTTCTATTATTCTAAAGTTTGTTGTACGTTTTGTTGAGTTAATTAACTGAATCCAAAACATGTGTTGTCTTCTTTACCCCAATAAAAAGAAAATGTTTGTGATTTACAACTGCTGTATTTTTATAAGGGTTGAATGAAACCATTAAACTACTTATCACCCTCCCTTCTTTTTTTGATTATTTATATTTTTTTATATGTTTGAATTACTATTTACTTAATCTCTATATATAAAAGCGAAAATGTATGTATGTATGTTCGCTTTTTGTGTATGTCTTCAAAAGGCTTTTTTTGGGCGGATTCTCGAGGCTGTCGCTCATTTTTAAAACTTTTTATATCACGTCTAAATGATAATATCTTCGACTTAACAAGGGGGGTCGCCTCTCTATTTAATTTGCCCAACTTTGAAACGTTAAATATTCAACATTTTCGGATCGACACTTGTTGCTTTCATTTTTCGGTATAAAAATAGCGAAACTCGATTCTAATAACTTGCCCATGGCCAGTGGTCTCCAGAAAGCGATTTAACGTTTGGTCAATGTCGGCTTATCATATCAGACAGTTGCTTCCATTTCGAGACGAGACACCCCCCTAATAAATGGGGAGCTGGTTTTCCCCAAAGTTAGGTAAAAACAAACAAACTGGATTATTTATTGACCTCATTAAAAACTGTCCCACAGAAAATGTTAACTGTTGAATAGTTATTGCTTACGATCGTGCATTAAGCCTTTTCATTAAAAAAAAGAAGCTAACAGACTCGCAGTAAATAAAACACTGTCCCAGCACTCAAAGTTCACATCATTAACTCATCAAAAACGTGCACTTGCCAGGTCGCACATTTTTTTTTCACACTTTACTATTTTCCAACTGCGCGTCAAGGTTTCGTTTTTTTTTTTTCTTTTCATTTACCCAAAAACACACACACCTACAAACACCCGGGCAATGCCGGGACCTCCCGCTAGTTATATATAAGAAGCATAAATGAAAACCGTAAATGAAAATTTATGTGTAAAATTTATTTTTTTCGACAGAATACCTCAAAGATGATTCTTCCATGGAGTTTCAAAGAATGTAAAATTTTTGCCTTCATAGAAAAGAAATATGTTGGCAAATTTATGCATATAGCAAAGCTAAAAATTTGCTGGTTTTGACATTGTATGAAACTGCATTATATGACAGTGTTCATAAAATGTAAAAAATATTTATAAACTGTTTATAAAAATGAATAACAAACCGAAATTGGTATTTCCAGAGTGAAATGAAGTCTTTTGGGGAGATCAAGAAATGAAGAAAAGTTGATTTTAAAGATATATATATATTTGGAATTTCAATCAGTCTTAATTCGCAATAATAAAATTTGGTAATATTCCAATCCGTTGTTAAAATGAATAATTAGATGCGGTTAAAATAAAGCAAATCCATCATCAAAAGGCCCCAAATAACGCAGGTTATCAGATATGAGTCAAAATATATTAGATTGAAGTTTACATTTGCTTTTGTCTTGTAAACGTTTCTTATCTACTACCTGATTAGTGTATATATAACATGTATATATCAATAGTTTACATTCCGAAGTCCCTAAAAAATATATTTCTATTTTTTCTTTCACAATATTTTATTTTACATGTTTCGTTTTGACTCCTATAACACTTATGTACTTACTTTTTCAATCGAGTGATAATACAGATTCTTTTGATTAAAAGGAAATATATTTATCCAAGTACTCTGCATAATTTAGTTTTAAACAATCGAGAGTGCTCCTTTTTTTGGAGATCTGGGTTTTCCATCCATAAAAATCCAACCATCTGTTCGACTGTGCCCTTGTGTAGAGGCAAGCAATTAGGAACATGAATTATTTCTTATTTTATTCAACCTTTTGCGCCTAACTTTCTTTTTCTTTGATTATTACCAGCATTCTTTTATAAATATTATTTTATTTGTCTCCTCTCCAGAAGGTTAGACACAAGGTCAAGTGTGGGTTTTATTCAATTGTTTCTGTGGAATGAACTGGACTCAAACATTGCTCCTCCATGTTTTATGTAACGATGCATTGCGATGATTAATCAGATTCAGAAAAAAATGTGCCAAAAACAATTCTTTTAATTGTCTTTTTTATTTGATTTTGTTTAAAGTAAATCTTCCATTGCTGGTAATAATGATATAAAAATAAATATTTATTGATTTTAAACTAATAGTAAAACTAAAATCTATAGATCAACCCCAGAAGTGTTTTTTTTTTACGTTTGAGAAAACATCTGCACATTTAATATGCTTTCACGATAATCGGGGGAAAAATAAAAACTCTATAGTTAAATATTTATAGATTTATAAAGAATCAGAATCTATAATTTAGTGTAGAATTGGCAATTTTATCAGATTTGGAAAAAATATTGGAACCGTCCCATCATTAGTTTTCAGTCTGCATTGTTAACCACTTAGCTACCATCATTTGGGCAAAATTACTTTCAAAGTTTTACATAACTTTATAGGATAGTTATAGCATTCATTTATACTAGCGGGTCCTGTGGAAATTCCTCAGGGGACTCATTCATATGTAATATATTGATGTTGGCATTCTGTAGATGTTTAGTGTAAATGGAGATGCTCTGATATTATTGTAGCTTTTTTGTTAAAACTGCAAAATTATTTATCTAAGCTAGCACGAATGCACCGTAAAGCCCGGTCAAATATGATATTTTAATTCTTGCAGATTTCACATATATTATTATAGAGTTAATGTTCTACCGATTTTTATATGCTATAAAGTTGCGATTTAAAAAATAAAAAAATATATCTATATGACTTGGTTGCATTAGCTTGAATCGAAACCGAAATAAAAACTTATACAACTTGAGTTCCTTCAGCCATAATCGAAAATGAAACCAAAACTTGTGAAGAATTCTTGATAAAATTATTTATGACAAGAAACAGAAGAACATAACAATTAAACAACCCGGATGTAAGCATGACCCACAAAAGAACACACACGCTATCGTATTAATATATAGATTATAAATATTTTTTGTTTTGTTGCTCCATTACATTTTAATGTTATTTTGTTTTGATGTTTTCTTTAGTGAATAAACTAAAACACATACTTTGTATTGCTGTATTACTTGTTTCTCATACATTAGCCCGGTCAGATATGTTTCAAATAGCAGGCTTGCTGTGGGTGAGAGAAGTTTGATCAAGAGAAGGGAGAGTGGAAGACACAGAACAAATTGAAAATATCTCTGATTGTGAGTTAGGCCACCCAAGAAATGTTTATGCCTCATTAAATGGGAGCTTTATACTGAGGGCAACCTAGTTGAGAAAAAGTAATGTCCTCAATTAATTAAACTGAATTTAACACTTTTGTTTTGTATTGCTGTATTATGAGATGCATTCCAAAAGTAGTGCATCCTATTTTTTTAACTCAAAAACTAATATGTACAAGAGCTATGAAGACTGGAGTGGTACCATTAAAATGAGTGACTTTTTTCTTCGGAATCTATTTTTCAACATATTCTCCATGCACTTTTGATAGTGATGAGGTGGTGGCTGTGCGTAAGTGTCCAGAGCATACTTTGTCACTCATATCTCTGTCACCACTCTGAAATCAACAAGCCTATCTCCTAACTGTGCTGCTTTGGCTTCGTAAGCATTCAGTAGGCACCGATGAATGTTAATTGGTTCAACTTTTTTCTGCATGGAGAAATCCAATGACGCACATCTGGTTCTTACGCTCGTCCATGACGAGTTGCTTTGTTAGAGTCTCACACCATCAATATCTGCAACAGAGAGATGAAACTTTCAGGTCATGAATGCACAAGTTCAGTTATAATAATGCAATTTGTTCCATTCAAGTGAAAAAAAAAATAGGAAGCATTACTTTTGGAACACCCCTTGTATTTGTTCTTCTATTGTAATTATTTTTGGTTGAGGTAACATGACTTTCAGACCGCTAGAGTTGGAGATTTTGGTTATTTTGAGGAATATTTACAGATTTTCTTTTAAAATAATTCTCTGATTTTATTCATTGCTTTGACATCTTCTGGATTGTTGATTTTTATTAGTGATTGACATTGAGATGAACATTTATTTTTTACTGTATGTTGTTGATTTTAAATATGAAATATGTTTTATATCTCATGCTATTTTGCTTAGCTGTACATTTCAATGATTCAGAAAAATTGAAACAATTGTTGTATATTGAATTAGATCCAATTACTATATTTTTTATTAATGTCTTGTGATTTAACTTAATAATATAAAAGACAACAAAAGCCATTTTCTTTTTGTAACTACTTAATCGTGTTTATTTTTTTCATTTAATTATTTGGGCAATGTTCAGATTTTGTCTTGAATAAAAAATAAGAGTAAGTTTTTGTTTTATGTAGGAAACTCTTTGTAAAAAAGACCGTTTTCAAAATTGTATTGTTTTATTTCTTTTAAAATATTAGATAATTTTTTCCCTCTTTCTTTTTACAATTTTCTCTCTTTATTTCTTCTCTAAGTCTTTTTCTTTCATTATTTTTTCCTTCCTGTTCAAAATTTTCACTGTTTTCTCTTTTTTTCTCTTTCTTTATTTTATTTTCTTCCATTTTTTCTTCATGTAAAAATAGTTTTATTTGTTCACCTTTTTCTTTCATTTTTTGATTTCTTTTCAATTTTTATTTTCATTTAAAACTTTTTTCTCATCTTTCTATTTTTTCTTTCAAAAAAAAAAAAAAATTTTATGTTTAATTTAATTTTTCAAATTTTTTTTCCATTTGTTTTTCAGTTATCACTTTGTTCTTTCATTGTTTCTTTTTATTTCAATTTTTAGTTTTATACTATTTCATTTTACTTACTTTTAAAATTAATATCTGTATTTCATATTTTGCTGATAAAACTCCCAATTTTTATAACTTAAAATTTAAAAAACTACTACATGTTAAAATCTTTTCAAAATCCTATATTTGATATATTGGAAGAAAAAAAAAAAAAAAAAAATCCGCCAAAGCTTCTTTTTCTATTTTCAACCAAGTCAACACTTGAATGTTGCCCATCATTGTATCAATTTTGATTTGACTATTTTGTCGCGGCACTCAAGGTGGTTTTCTTTTACCCTCCTTTTTTAATTTCTAGTTTGGAGAAGAAACCTCAGCAACATCGGCGTGGGGCACCAGCCAGTGATCAATACCAGCTGTTCACCAATAGTTTCAATAGCCACATAATACAACTACTGTTACCTGGTCTTCTTCTTCTTGTTTGACCTTTCTAGACTGACCTCATTGGATTATATATATATATATATATATATATATATATATATATAATGAATGAGAAAGTACATGGAAAATGTAGGTAATCATGGCAAATACAAATCAAATCAAAATCTTTTTGTAGATGATTGATATTTGTTACTATTTAATCAAGGAATATTTTCTAAGTGAAGTTCTATAAGGCAAATGTTAAAGGTTGCGGCTTAAGCAGACTGCAAGAAAAAAAAAATTCCACATAAGACTTAAAAATGGTTTTATATTGTTGTTTTTCTTATTATTGAATGAGGAATCGTTTTCATTTACAATCCAGTTAATATTACACATGTAAACTTGAAAAGAGCACATTTCGAATAAGCAAAATTACATGACATCAGGTCAAATTTAGTTGCTATCTTGTTTTGATTTTGCTTATTCAGATAATATTGACATATTTCAAGTGTGCTTTTCTCAAGTTTACATATGTGGTACTGAATGGATTTTAAATCAAAATAATTTCTCATTTAATTGAATAATATACAAGAAAAACAACAATATAAAACCATTTTGAATACCTTTGCTTTGGCTGTGTCCTTTAACATTTTCCATTCTTTCATTAAAACAGGATGAAATATCAGTCATCTACAAAAAAAGTTGATAATTTTTTTTTTTTTTTTCCTCCTGCAAGCATCCACATTTTCCATTGATTTTCCCAACATTTTCTTTGGATTCGATCTCAACTGTTTTTCTTTGTGGTTATATAAATATATGTATAAATGCATATAAATATATATATAAATGCTGCCAAAACCTCCTCCTCCAACTATTTGGCCGAGCTGTTTACTTATCTACCTTCCTCTCTCATCTGTGACAGATCTTTGACCTCGGGTTAAGCTTTCCATGCCTTGTCTTTTTGAGAATAGCATCCGATCATGCATTGCAAGAGGGCATGTGTGCATGTAGCTTGTGAAACGACCTCCCTCCCTATCTTACACATCGTTTTTTTTTTTAATGTTTAATACACCAATATATATTTGCATTAAATATACTTTAGAGGATAGAATTTCTACATATGTGTACTTGTTACATATATAAATGTGTGACATAAAAGGATAAGTTATTTTTAAACTTGCTACCATAATTTCACACATGTACAATCAATCTAATTTCCAAAGTAGTGAATTAGACCCTAAGCATGGAAATTAGACTTTTTGGTGATTATGTGTGTTAAACTGTGCGAACAGTGTATGTATGTATATATATATATATATATATATATATATATATATATATATACACACACAAACTCTTTAATGTAATATTAAACTATGACAAATAAAAATAACAAATTTGAACCAGTAAAAAAGGAAATTCTCATAAACTATCAATTGAAAACAAATATATACAGACACACACTACATACACAACACATGAATATATATATTTATACATATATAACACATGAATATATATATTTATACATATATAACGCATGAAAAAATATATATATACACAACACATATGAATATATATATATATATACATACACACAACACATGAATATATATATATATATATACACACACACAACACATGAATATATATATATATACACACACACACAACACATGAATATATATATATATATACACACACACAACACATGATTACATATATAAATATATACAACACATATGAATATATATATATATATATATATATATACATATGCAATATGTATGAATATATATATGCATACATATACAACACCTACCACATATATGTATATATATGTAACACAAGAATATATATTTATGCATATATATATATACATACATACACAACACATATGTATATATATATATATACACACACACAACACATACAAATACAACACACATATATATGTATACAGACACACACACAAATTAATGTGTATACACATATACCACACATGAACATATACACACACACACACATATTTATGTCTGTATATGTACACAACAGTCATTCATATATATGAATGAGTTTATACTTACATTCAAATGCATACAAACATGTGGAATAGTAATGTACTTCTGGTAAGTCCTTTCTAAATTTTTATCATAATTATACATATTGCATAATGCTTTGTGTGTAGGAGAAATGAGCACATTATTTTATTCCAAATAACACTTAACATTAATTCAGTCAACTGTCAATTGACTTTTGGTTTAATGGAATATTAGAAATCTCGCCAGTTTAGCTGACAAACACTAGTTGATGCCCTGCAAAAATTGTTATGTGACACAGTTGGTTACTGTCTGCTGTCATATATATATGTATATATATATATATATATATATATATATATATATGACTTTGTAATCCTTCCACTGGCAATAATTATTTCCTATACTAAAGATAGTGTAAACATGAAATACTAGTGTCTGTAGGTAATAATAAATATTTATATAAAAATATTGTTATATATGAATAGAGGTGATTTTAAACAGGATACCTATATTTTGTATATTCAAGAAATGTATAAAATAATCATATCTACAGGACTGAAGCATAAAATCAACCCACAAAGATGAAAAATCTTGTCCGATTCAAACAACTATGTCATGACTACTGCACTATCGAAAATCTGATAATTAATGAAAGTCGTAATTGCATTCCATATTAAGTAATTTTCTGACCTTCATTAACAATAAGATTCTTGGTTAGTCGAGACATAATGATGACACTGGCTTAAAGTGGCTCCTATCGCTAAGGACAAGTTTGAATTATGCTGGAGTCTCATTTTTGTCTTTAGTTTTCAACTGAGTAGATATTATCTGTTTATTACACACACACACACACACACATTTAAATTGACAGATCAAAATTGTCATAGTGTAGTTTGTTGTCAGTTTCAAAGCAAAGAAAAGCTAACGTGTTTCTAGTAGAATTAAAAACACACTCGAAAGAAATTGAAATAATACACAAAAACTTCCATTATCGGAGTATTTTCTCTGGAATTTGATTCCCATAAAAATCAGTCTGAACTTTATGAAATAACTGCTTTTCATATTAGTACACGCGGATATGCACACGCATTTGTATACACACTTTATTAGGAATTTTTATTACTCTCTCTCACACATATACATTTATATATAAACAATATCAGCTATTGAAGAATGATCTATTTCTAAGAGCTTTGCATTATTACTAATGACAGCTGGCGATTTTGCTACAGTGCTCAATACATGAAGCAGTGGAACAGTCACACATAATATAAATGTTAATTTATGCAGACATTTTTGGCTACATATTTGCATGCTTCAGCTGTAGCAGTTTTGGGTTAAGCTTCTTCCATGAAGGTTCTAGCTGAAGCATGTATGCATATATGTAGCTAGAAATATTCATGTAAATAAAAATTAATACTAAATAAATACCTAGCTCTATTTGCGATTGAGCACTATTATATGAATACAGTTTCATAGGATGACATAACTCTTATGAACAAAATTTCACCAGAATAAGTGTGTGTTGTTGGCTTTCAAACTCGTGTTTGAGTATTGCTATATTGCTTAGGTTTTTGCGTAACAGCTTGTCGCTAATCTGTTCAAATGTGGCTTTTTTAACCTTGCTAGCGATTTAAGTTTTTGGGGACATGCATTACAAATATGAACGCCCCTGACAAAACCTTTTCACAACTAATCTCAGTGACCTTATTGTCACTGATGCTAATATTGTTAGAAGCCTTCTTTGAATATGTTTGCTTTTTTTTTTTTTAGCTACAGCTCGACACTGTTGTCATAAAAATATATGAGGGTCTTGAAGTTTTCAAACAATGACTCTGTGTGAAGTTTAACTTAAATGAGGAAAGGCTTTGCATGGAACGAATCCCACTGTCTAAGTAACTACCACTCTAACTGAGAAGAGTAAGTCTGCATCAATGGAAGACGTAGTCAACTCAGTGTTTTCCTTCATATAGATGCCAGTCTTCACAATAACTGAAGGGCATATCCATTCCAGTGGATTTACTATGCACTCAGACATCAACCTGAACATTTGGAGATTTTGGCATCTCTCTCTCTCACACACACACACACACACACACACACCTTTAAAGAAAGTAGCTTGATAACGTTCAGCTGGTTTCCAATTAGGACTGAAACATGTCTGCAAATATGTAGTAAAAAAATGTTTGTATAAATAAAAATTTGTATAACCAGTAAACAGCTTTTGTATATTACTGAGCATTTTTATATAAACACAGTAAAGATTATCTGAACTTTTAGCCCATGGATGTTAATTTTACTATATATATATATATATATATATATATATATATATATATATATATATATATATATATATATATATATATAAATGCTAACTAGTCATATACATTAAGATAGTATTTAATCTTTACACATGTATCTGTGACACTTTATAATTTTGGTTCCATAGTTTAATTTTTTTATCATAATTTATATTCATTACAATTCCTGTTAGTCATCATTGTGCTGATCTTGAATAAAAAAAAAACTATGATAGAACATTAAGACTATAAGTGATATATGATCGACATGTTGATTTAGTATTACGAGGTTCAGAAGAAATGGAGAAATGTACAAATTGTTCGTTATTAGAACTTCTGTAACTGAAAAAGTTTAATTTTTATTTAAAAAAAAAAATGTTTTGTTTTATTTACTATTCCAAACAACTTTTGGTTTTAAAAACCCATGGAAGTAAACAGTGTGACTTAATTTGAAGCCCCCCCCCACCACCACCATACATCGAAACTGTAAGTCAAAACATTAGAATATCCGTAAACTGCTTTTCACAGAAATAATTTATTTTTTAAGATATAATAAATTAGAATATCTGTAAACTGATTTTTTTAAATAAATATGTTTATTCACGTTTTTTTTTTTTTTTTTTTTAAGAAAATATGTTTATTTATAGACACAGTTTTACAGAAAAAAATACTGAAATTAATTTTTTCTTTTTTAAATATGAATTTAATAAATGGAAAAGAAAAATGAATGTTAACATAGTTACAAAAATATGACTATTTTAGTTATAATAGATAAAATAAACGCAATTAAAAGAAAATGTGTAATAGATAAAGTAAATGAACATAGCGGGGTATTCAAATTAAATAATACTGTTTACTTCACAAGCATTTCAAAACCGCAAGTCGTTTTGATTAGTAAATATACCAAATCAATAAAAATGCTTAGAAATATATTCTATATAATTAAAATGTCAGAAAAGCAAGTTTAAAAGAAAATGAATTTTTCATCTTGTAGCTTTCTGAAGATACAAATATTGACTTTTTTTATTATTTTTTTTTTGAATTAATGAAATTTTTGTACGGCTAAATTTTATCATTGCACAATGAAGCATTTTATTCTATTCCCGATTTTGTTGAGAAAAAAGCCTGGGATTAATTCTCGTTAATTTATTTGTTAAGATTTACAATAGGTTTTGTGCATTTTATCTGCTTTAATTTTAATGAGTTAATTAAAAAAAAATTATCTTTCTTATCTCCCTTTTGTTTTTAATTCTCCATGTTTTTTTTTTACCTACATTTTTATTGTTTACTGTTTATAATCGGCTGCCATTTTAATCTGCCTCCTGCAATATATTTTTAAAGGCCTGTTTGCATTGCCTCTGATTATTTTCTCCTCATAAGACAATGTTGCTGCCCCCCTTCTTTTTCTTCTGTTACGTCCTGCTTCATCTCCTAAAGTAAGCATCTTTCAACCTTTTCATCCCTTGCAGAACTCTTTAAATAACTTTCATGCCTTAGGAGGGAACTTGTCGTTTTTACAAAATCCTTCCTGCAACATTTTCAGAACATTTTCGTATGTGTAGCTTATCTATTCAACTTATTCTCTAATATTTTATCCTCCTCAGCTCCCCAATCATTTTTACGTATTCTGAAAAACACTTCCCTTTCAATGCAAGTATTTACCTTTTTAATAGTTCCTTTATTTTGTACACTCTTCCTTTCTTGCTCTTTCTATCAACAGAATTACATTCTTCTATCATTAATTTTAAAATGGACTTGTGCTGCTTATTGGCATAGCTCCTCTTTGAACTATTATCCTCAGCGTCACAATTTATTTTATGACGATGCTTCAACCGATGTGCTTTTTGGATTTTTTCAGGTTTATTGTTCATCGATTATGATTCCCCCCCCCTCCCTTGCCCTGTATTCAAATATGACTTGTTATTTGTAGTTTATGTCTTTGGTTGCGAAACCATAGTTAAATCAAGTTTTTTTTTTTTTTTTTTTTTTTTGGAAGGGGTATTTTCATTGTTTATGAGTTTTAGCAAGTTTAGAACTGCTCCATAGCAGACAACCCTTTTCTTTCTACTGACCCCACTGAGTTTAATGAAGCATCCTATCATGATGAACCACAGACCTTATACGTTTCAACATAAAATATCGTCTTTGATAAATGTCATAGTAGAAAGTGGACATGTTTCTGACAAAGAGAGAAAAAATTGCTATTTTCTGGATCAGAATATATTTATCAAACACATGCGGTTGGTTAGTTTTTGACCTTGAATCTATATAATATATATATTTTGTGTACAGAAAGTTGTTAGATGAGACAAGTCATTGGTACTGTCGGTTTCAAGCTCAATGATTAGTTTAATTGAAACCGACGGTACCAATGACTTGTCTCATCTAACAACTTTCTGTACACAAAATACAAAATATAAATACGCTCTTATTTTCGAATTTTCCTTTTAATTCAGCACTCTGTTGAATTTCTTCTCCCCCCTCCCCCCAAAAAACCCCTAATAATTTTATATATATATATATATATATATATATATATATATCTCCAGCATTGACAGATCAAAATAATATATATCATGACATCTGTGATGTTTTTGTGAACAGATAAACAATAAGTAAATATATAATGTCATCATATATGACACCGTCTGCTAGGAAGTGATATCTATTATAATAAATTTGTATTCCTATCTGTTTGTTTGTTCACAATGACGTCATAGCATATGTTATGTATGATATAATAGCAGATGACGTCATGTATGATGTCACTTATGGCGTCATGTATGGGTACAAAAATAAAAGTAGATTCCCTGGGCAACGCCGGGCAGTCTGCTAGTATGACATATTGTGATCAAACAAACAAACAGGAAGACAGCTTTATTATAATAGATATAATTTAGCCATTTACATCAAATGGCTACATGCGTTGTCTGGAGCAATTTCTATACAAAAACAAAGGTATCATTATGAATGAGAAAATGTTGCGTTCCTTCCGTTGTTATAGATTTACTTTTCTCATTGTCTGCCGCTTGCTTTGGTAAAATACATTCAAATCTATATTTTTAGTTTTTTAATTCATTCTAATCTTAAAATGAGCAGCAAAAATTTTGGCAGGAAAAAAAAAAAGATTCTAATTTGCCTTTCTGACATCTCGACTTTAACTTCTTGTGTAAATTCACCGTATTCATTATTTTGGAAGCATAGAGAACATTTTCTGTTTAATATTGGATCACTAGAACTAAGAGTCATTCATGAATAAGAGTTAATGAGATAGAATGAATGTTATCTGAAAGATGGAGAACACTATGGAAGTACTGAAAATAATCAATAGAATGAACCAAATTTGATTACTTATGCGACTTGTTATGGTAGGTATTTGTTGATGTTGGATTTGAAGATGGCCGTATATTTATATATATATATACACACACACACACATAACAGTAATAATAGACAAGAGAAAGTCATATGTTGGTATGCATAGATTTATTTGTTGATGTAATAAGGAAACACAGTAATTGGGGAGGTATTATATCTTTATGCCTAGGTATTTCGAAGCCTGGTGCTTCTCATCAGAAGAGGGGCTAGGTGGGGCTAGATTGTAAACATTCCAATACAACATCTACTTTGGGTGATAATTGGGATATTAAAGTATCTGGTAGGTAGTGTGATGTCAGTCATTATTGAAAACATTGATAATAAATAAAATCAGTTTTAGCTACCTTCCAAACTATTAAAAATATGGTATCTATGTTACTGCGCTGAAATAATAACATTATTATTTAGAAACCCTTCCTTAACATGGGGAGGGGAGAGTGTTTTGTAATTATTCTGCATGTTCATCTAACAATTTAATAAATAAATAAATCGTAAAAATTGAATTTAACTTGAAAATACTATTTAAAGAATAGGCGGTAACATAGATGCATAAGCACCAAAAACACTTTCATACATTTGTGCATCATGCTAACATAAGTATCCTCACCAAAAATAAGAACAAAAATGGTTGAATAGAATATTATTTATATTCAAATCAATTTTATTGTAAATTGCAGTTTTATCGTATTATGCCGTTCATCTTTATTTGTTTACATTAAATACAGAGTAATCTCCCCTGCTTTATGAGAATTTCTGATAGTTTTGCTCTTCTCCATGACGAATATATGTTAAGTCCTGATGTTTATTTTTAATGTAAAGTTCTAGGTGGCCTTCTATTCAACTATATTTTTCTAACTTTTGATGAGAATATGTCAGCATTACACGTAAGTACATCAAAGTTTTATTACTTGAAATGCAATTTTCAGTTGCGGATAATACTAAAGAAGCACCCAATATTGTTTTTCAATCATTTAAAAAAAAAAAAAATTGATCTTGTTGATTTTGTCTAGCCTTTTCTCTTTAATTATTTTTCGTTACAGAATATATTATTTGGATTATTCAAACTATTCACAAGATTTCTATTAATGGAATATCTGATGCATTGTCTTGAACTTCTAGTTGAATTTAAGAATTTTATCTTGAATTAAACCCTTTATTTAATTAACAGAGGTCGATTGTTCTTATTCTGTCAGCCATGACAAAAGTATAAGTGCTAATTTTATTTTATTCTTAGTTATTATCGCTTGTAATAAAGATTGAACCTACAATATTATTTTACTAGGGCATCGCTGCTTATCAAGATCAAAGGGTCACTTGAGGATAAGAGTTAATGAGTGTTGGGTATACTCTGAGACAATACCGTGATGATCAGCAATCATGGAACTTGGGTAGGGTTTGATTACTTATGAATTGCTCAAATAGAACTTATTTACATTAAGTTTGAAATGGACTGTTTTATAGTTAGCTAGGAAGCAGCTCTGCGGTGTTGTGTTCCATAGACAGACAGTTCTAGGAAAGAAACTTTGCTCATAGAATTTTTTGTTTGGTTTTAGGCACTGATAGAGAGTAACCGAAATTATTGGCAGTTGTTGTAGCTAAATGACGCATCAATAATTACTTGGATTAACATAAATTAATACTTCTTCCCAGTCATAGCTGACAGATTGAGAAGAATCCCTACCTTCTAAGTTAAAGAGAGAATTCTGTACAGGTACCCAAGCAAATTTGACTAGACGGTTTCCGTGATTGAAAGATACATCAAAGGTTACATTGGCTGAAACGCATTTGACAAAATTCTGAAAGAAAACAATATTTAATCAAAACATTCCAGTTAAATCTATAACTCTTGGGGCGATACCCCTAGAGATTCTAACAATGGACTATTCCTGATGTCGTTTCCGGTGACCAGGCTCTGCTTTTCAGCAGTCTGAACCCAAGACTCAAAGAAAGACAGGCGTAATTTTACTTTGTTCTTCATTTGAGCGGAGTTGCCACTCAACTAACACCATTTCTGTATTTAATACATTATTCATTTCACTGTTTCTGAATCTCTCATTATTCTTTCCAATATTTACACCATAACAATGACTAAGCAGATCTTTGACTTGTATGAATTCTTGTTTTAAACCGATTTTATTTTTCCCCTTCCTTGTAAACTACTTTTGGTAGTCTTGTAACTTTTGATTCCTTAATTTTGTCCATTAGTCTTCACATTCCATGAGCAATGTTTCTGACAAATGGGGAAAAAATTGCTGTTTTATGGGCCAGAATCTCACACTGGTTGGTTGGTTTTTAACCTTGTAGTATTTTTTATTTTTAGTTAACTCCTTACATCGAGTGGCTTCATGTCTTGTCTGGAGCGACATTTATAAAAAAAAAATATATTGGTGGACCTGAAGAATCTTGCCCCCTCTATTTAAAAAAAAAATTTCACCTTTTTTTTTTCCCCCAATTTTTTTCAGCGGATTATTATTGAATGGACACTAGTCTACCAGATTAAAAAAAAAAATGAAAAAAGTCAATGGTTAAATATTAGTAGGGGGTACTCAGTTGCTGAGGCAATGTTGTAGTAAAAATCGATCACCCATTGTAGAAGCACTCAATATTTTTAGGTCAAATTCCATGAATTTAGCCTTTTTTAAAAGTAGTTTAGCATTTTTTGAATTTTGCTTTGTAAAATAATGTAAGAAAAAAGTTTAGCTGATTTTAAAAAAGGCTAAATTCACAAAATTTGTCCTAAAATCAAGTTGCTCTAAAATTGGTGATCGATTTGCTAGAACATTTCATTAGAAACTGACTATCCACTACAAATATTTAAATTGACTTTTTTTCATTTCTTTTTTTTGATAATCTGGTAGACTAATGTCCATTCAATAATAATCTGCTGAAAAAAGATTAAAATTAAAAAAAAAAATAGAGAGTGGGGGCAAGATTCTTCAGGTCCACCAAAATATCTTTAGAACTTGTATTTATGAATTCAAACATCCAAATTATTCCTCTGAATAACTGATGGCATCCCATAATCTCAGCTTTGAAACAAAATAATTATTGACACTTTCTGAGTTTAAACTGTGATAAACAATGTTTACTGCAGGCATTTTGTATCATTTGTTATCAAAATATGTTCATTTTATGACCTCAGATACATTAATCAGGCAGAGACGGAAAGAGAGCTAACTAGATTAAAAAAAAAAAAAATTACATTTTTACATGTGCATTACGTTTTGCATTAAAATGAATACTCTCTAGCTGTCAGCATGCTAATTTGTCTCTTCTACTTTTGTTTGACTTAATGGCAACTTACATTGTCACCAGCCTTCCCATATCACCTTAATAAATAACAGGAGGAGTAGGAGGAGGAGGAGGTAAATACCAGAAAAGGAGGAGGAGAAATACAGACTTGATATTCATATCTGTAGGTCAGACTTGAGTTTGTGTCAGTAAAAAAACAGTGGCAGCCTAGTTGTATGCAGAATGCTATGTTGGATGGCCAAAATGACCCTTGTAGAATTTACTGTGGCAAGTGGGAGAAAAAACATATTTGTCTCATTGTTTGAGATAAATACTTGAGATTATAATTTGTTGTTTACAAAATTATAGAGTTTGATGATTTAAAAAAAAGAGTTTTAGTGGTGCACTATTTGAAAATATATTTACAATTTTTTTTATTTTTAAAATTTTTTTTTATGAAAGTGCATTATGGCCTGAGTAACTTTTTGACTATCTTTGAACGAAATCTTAAATTTTTATTTATTTATTTATTTATTTGTTTTAAAGCATACTTAGAAAATATTTAATTTATTTCTAGCTATACCTACCCGGCATTGCCCAGGAATGTTTTTATTTTCATTTTGCTTTAGATGTTTAAAAAAAAAAATTATTTTGTTAAACCATTTTTTTTTCAAATTATTATAATTATTATCTAAGGGTGAAAGTAAAATTTAATTAGACATTATTGTTTGATTGGTAAATAATTTTTCTCAAAAGAAAAGGTTAAGAAAAGGTCAGATGTGGTGACTGGAATGGCTACTTCATGAAGATCAGTTTATGGTGTGCGATTTCTAGGACATTCTCTCTCTCATATATATATATATATATATATATATATATATATATATATACACACACACAAATATATATATATATACACACACACAAATATATATATATATACACACACAAATATATATATATATACACACACAAATATATATATATATACACACACAAATATATATATATATATATACACACAAATATATATATATATATATATATACACACAAATATATATATATATACACACAAATATATATATATATATATATATATACACACAAATATATATATATACACACACAAATATATATATATATATACACACACACACACAAATATATATATATACATACACACAAATATATATATATATACATACACACAAATATATATATATATATATATATATATATACACACATACACACAAATATATATATATATATATATATATACATACACACACACATATGTGTGTGGGTGTGTGAGCATAAAATGCATATCATAAAACGAGGTGTCATAGAGACAGAATGCATGAAAGACAAAATGAAAAGACTATTAAACACCTTAAGAATAAGAGGTTGAATCCTTTCATTTAGATTTTTCTCAAGGCGTTCATTGATCAGAACCAAACTGGTAAACCTCTTGTTTATTTTTATTTTTCTTAATTGTGTTTCCATATACTGTCTTGCATACATTCTACATCCATGACATTTCAATCAATGATATATTCTTTATTTCATATATATATATATATAGGAAAGACATTTTCTTGGAGCATCTTTAATATACAAATATGTAAGTGTAAAAGAAGGGTGTTGGTAATGTAGAATACTGGGGTGTTGAAGCGATGTTATGTGTGAATAAAAACAGACAAACGAATGAAGGTCTTAGTAAGATATCAGATCTTCATATATCTATTTATTTTTCAAAATGATTCATATATAAATCAATAAATATTGACTTACATTTCAGTTATATTAAACAGTAAATGTCTTTGATATTTTGAGAATAACATCTATGTTTTTAAAAATAAAACAAACCAAAAGAATACTGTAATACAAAAAAAAAAAGAAGGAAAATATGTCAACATTCTGAATATCCCATTCTTCCAGCATTTTCCGCTTCTTTTTAATGTCATTCTTTTGGTTTGTTTTCTTTTTGAAAATGTCATGTTATTCTTGAAATTATCAAAGATATTTATCATCCCGTTTATATTAAGCTGTAAATCCATATTTACTGATTAATATATGTGATTGATTTTGAAAAATGAATAGATATACAAAGATTTATAAAATCAACAAGACCATTTTCCATTCGTTTTTTCATATGTCACACCACTTCAGTATCTCAGTTTTCTAAATTGTTACAGCTTTCTTATACACTTGCATTTTTATCCAACTCATGTGTTCTCAAACTATGGCAATTTTGAAATTTTGTACCACTAAAATCATTTTTAATTGGAAAGGTTTTTTTTTTAATATAATATATTCTTGATAGGTTGGATAAAAAGGTGTTCCGCCTGTCATGCCTTAGAGAAAAAGAAATTGTTTTTGGTCTTAAATACATATGCTTGGTTTTTAGGTGTGGTCAGCTCAGTGCAGGTAGCCTGACTGCTGGAGTTACCAGTGATTCATAATTATCTTGAATTAAATAATTAATTGCTCTATCTTTCTGAAGAAGAAATGATAAAAAAAAAAAAATGTTTTGTTTAAAATGTAAAAAAAAAAAAATGACAAAACAAAAAAAATAAACTGACTGTATCTTCTTAGTATATATATATATATATATATATATATATATATATATATAAATTCAATTTTCAACAGCTTCTGTATATTAGAAGATGATTTACAATGTCTTCTTTGTAATATTTTGTAAAAACAATAAAATGAATGAGCTTTGTTATAAATTGAGGATTGAAATGATTTTAAAAAGTAAAAATGATGTAAAGCATTTTTTTTATCTTAATTTTTTTTTTGTTTTTAATATCAGAAAAGAAAAACAGCAAGAAAAAAAAGTAGCAAATGTGTTTGTGATGATGATGTATGTACATTTCAGTATTGGGAATGGTCCTATACTTTGTTTTGATTTCTTCCCCCTCCTTGACATTTGTAAGTAAAAAGAAGTCTTTAATGAAAGCGACCAAACTACGCTGTATATAATATGAGGAAAAAAAAAAGTTTGGATAAAATTGGACAGAATGTAGAAATAAATGCAGAAAAAGCAGATAGACAAAAGTGCATTGAAATAAACTAATATGGTAAGCTTGTCGTTTGTTGTTTTGTTGAAGTTTGAACAAGTAAAATGAAATATAAAAAAAAATATCTCACCAGATTGAGTTTGTGTATTGTTTGTTCTTCTCGCTTTTTACACACACACACACACACACACACACACACACACACACACACACACACACACTGTAAGGAGGCTATATGAATTGGTCAACATTTCGACGTCGTTATCAGGACTACAATGACAAGGAAATGTCGAAATATTGATCAATCCAGACTCCTTGCAATGTTTTAATAATTTTATCCATTTATAAGCTCTACACATGTATTGAGCACTTTTGAAAAAAATATTGATTTTTTTTTATTTCATGTTAACAATATACTTGAACTTTATTACTATTTTATATATATATATATATATATATATATATATATGAAAAGGGGCTTATTGTTATAAAGGTCTATTCGTAAGGATATTTTGCCATTTTCTGGAAAATCTATCTAAGCTTCAATGCTCTTTCAATTCAAAGAATATGACTTTTTACATTATATATATATATATATATATATATATATATAATCTGATTGAAATTATCCAACAGAACACTATGAAGGTGACTAGAAAATCTGTTTATGTGCAAATAGCTTTATTCAATTCGTTTAACGATTTGCTTTATTATATACTCTCAAAAAAACAAAAACAAAAAAAAACAGGCAATAAAGGTCATATGTACTGGAATAAAGCCTTTTTCATTAAAATTTTTTCTAATTGTCTTTATAAAATACTGTCAGATATCCCCCCCATATATATATATATATATATATATATATATATATATATATATATATAATGTGAAAAAGAGAAAAATAATTATTTGTATAGTTATCTATGTTTTGTCTTTAATTTAAAAGTTTTAAATTAAAGATAAAACATAGATAGCTATACAAATAATTAAACTTTTTCAGGATAGTTTATTTAAAGAAATAAAATACAAGTACAATATGTGGAAACATTTGGTGCGTTTGTGATGTGAAAAAACAAATCTTTACATTCTTTCGTTGAATGAAACGTTTGCTATAATTCAGAATATGTAATACATTTATGATATAGAATGAGTTATTATTATTCAAACAACATGTACAAGTTAGACTTCTAAAAAATATGATGCGATTTTGACGTGAAAATGTACCAAATATTTTCAAATGATTTATATTTATTTCTTCAAATCAATCAACGTGAGCAAGTCTTACAATAAAGACGACATGTTGATGAATATATAAATAATTTTGGGGTTTCCTTTTGCATTTTCTCATCATTGGAATATTATTTCCACAATTTTCATGATATCTCTCTCTCTCTCTCTGTATATACATATATATATATATATATAAATTAAATTTGATAAATATTTAATAAAATTGGAGTAATAATGAAGAAAAAAAATTCTGAAAATTTATGCTAATTAAATATGAAATAGGAAGTTTCCAAAAAAAGATTTTTCAGTTATTACTATCTGTCATATATAATGCACACCTACACATTGTATTTGCTGGTACTTTGCCCACTCTCAGCTCTCATTGGGAGCAACATTTTGTCATTTTATTTTTTTTTTATCTGAATATTTTTTTTTACCTTATTAGTTTTATTTATTTTTTTAATAAAGTACGTCCACAAAGAATTTTAAGAAAATGTTAATTTTGAAAACAAAATTTAGACATTTTAAGAGGATCATGCACGTTTACAAATGTGAACTATGGCAATCAGCATGTCAAGTACAAATTTATCACGCTAACTTTGATCCAGGGAAAGGTATTAACCCTCATGGCTCTGAGTAAAATAGCAGATCTTCATTTTAATTGTTGATATGCCATAAGCCTGAAAGATAAAAATTAATTTATAAAATCTTCCATTTCCTAATTTTTACGATAAAACTTGATTTCATTTATAATAATAATAATAAATATTTTGTGGCTTTATGCCATCAAGTATACATGGTAGCTTCCTTCAGTCTTGACAGACTATGCATACCCATTTTAAGGGGTCTGCACATGGAATTTTTGTGGCAAGAGTTGTATAATCTCCAACCACACCTCTACCGAGTCGACATTGTTAAATACCAGTGGCAAGTGGAGGTTCAGGACGACTTGAAAACGATGCCAAGATAAGCAGAGAGCAGATACAGCACGTATAATTCCCAAATGGTCACCCGCCTGGTACTAGCCAGGTTCATTGTTACTTAACTTTGGTGATCTAACAAGATAATCAAGTATGCTTACACACATACACACATATATATATATATAGGTTGTATAGTTTTACTTTCCTACATGTAAATCCACTGAAACTCCTGCATTTATCAAAGAATGCTCGATGGATGAACAGAGCATGTTTATAACTTGTTTATTTATACAGTCATTATTAGCTACATATGTGCATACATATTTCTGCAGTACCTCTTTTTAGAGAGACCATATCATCAGACTAAAAAAAAAAAAATCAAAAATGATTTTTTTTTTTAGCCTGATGACATGGTCTTTCTGAAAAGAGTTATTGCAGAAACATGTATGCACATGTGTAGCTAATAATGGTTCTATAAAAAAACATTATATATATGCACATGCACATTCTCACAGTATATTATGTACTGTGCTGCTTTCTTGTTGATACGCTGTGCTTAAATAAACGGTTTAGTTCACAAGGCCGAAAGAAAAAAATAGCTACTAGTTTAATCCTTGCTTTTGTGAATTTTTTATATTTATTTTCAGTTCTAATTAAATTAACTATTTATTAAATGCTATTACACATGCAAACACAGTGTTTTTTTAAAAAAAGGCAGTGTGGTACATACACACATATATAAGTCTAGTTGGAGAGAATCCCCAACAGAGTGTTTGATTATTAATTTTTTTTTTAAATAAGAGCGTAATATCATACATGTGTTACGAAAAATCCGGAGAAGCAGATTTAGACAGTGGCTGAAGAAAATCCAATATAAGCGACCAGATATTGGTCCCCTCTGTGTGGATTTGAAACCGACAGTACCAATATTTTTCTGATCTTTTCTAGCACACGCATATTAAATTAAAAAGATGAATAAAAGTTACAAAGAACTTTATTATATCATCGGATCAATAAAGACGAAAGTGAGAAGAAACCTCTTTAGGTAATAGCAGTTCTTTTCCATTTTCTTCTCACGTTTGTCCTTATTGATCCGATAATACAAGGTGGTCGCTAGAAAATCGGGAAATTTGTCAAACAACGATTTATTTTTACAAAGAATAATGTTTTACAAAGTTTTTCAAAGACAAATGTTATATTATACTCATAGATACTCAAAATGTTGCCCGTGCACTTCACTGCAGCGTCTTAACCTAGAAATCCAAGCTCGACAATAAAAGAACCGATTAAAAAATAGCAATCACGAATTTTATTCATGATCTAAGCTAACCTTCAAATTTCCCGCTTTTTTTAGCGACCACCAAAGTTCTATGTAACTTTTATTCATCTTTTTAATTTAACTAATGAATTGCTCCTCTTAACCGGCTAGAGCTTTTATTATCTTGATAGGTTTGGTTTATTGGAGATAATATTTTATTTAGGTTCATTTATTATATATTTCATATACGTGTGTGTATATGCGTGTGTTGTGTATCTGTAATTTCTTTGTTTTACTAACCAAAAAACAATGCATTTGTAAAAAGCTCCTTGGATTTTGGTGGCAAGGTTTGATTTGACAGTGGACAGTGACTTAAAATTGGTATACAAAGATAAACGTGAAAATATTTGAAAAAGGGAATCAATAATAACATGTTTCACTGATTTAAAATGAATGGAAACAAACCCAGTAAAAAACAGAACAACTTTCAACTTTCCTTTCTCCCCTAAAAAAAAAAAAAAAAAAAAAAAAAAAATGGAACAATACAAAACAACTGTTTGATTGATAGAAAATCGCCACAATTTTTTCTCATCCAAATAGGTGTGTTCATGTGTTTTTCTTTCATCTCCCATTGATGATGAGGGATGGTTTCAAATTGTATATGTTAGCCTGTGTATGTAGCAAGAGTTTTCTTCATCAGTATTTTTATTTTGTCTTTAAAATTTTAATTTCTTTGGTGTATGTTATACCTACATGAAAGCCGGGGTGGGAAGAAGAAGAAGAAGAAGAAGGAGGAGGAGTAGGTTGTCCAATTCATAATGATTACCCCACCCACCTTCGGAATTGGTTTGTTGTAGAGATAGATTTAAATATTAATATAAAACCTGTTTGGGAAGATGTGTAGATAAAAAAAGACTTAAAAACAAACAAACACACACACGCGCACACACTCTCTTTCTCATATATATATATATATATATATATATATATATATATATATATATGGCAATTAAGCTACACATATTCTGTGTGGCTTAATTGCCATATATATATTTCATAACTTACTACCTAGCTCTACCTATGTGTTGACCACTGTTGAAGTAAATATTGAAAATTTATGCATACAATTATATCTTCGCATATTAATTTCTGTGATTAAATGAAGTAGTCATATATATAGATGTAGATATATAATAAATATAAAAAATTGAATACAGATGATATGTTTGGTACCTTCCCTCCTCCTTCTCCTCCTTATATTCATCTCTTGTACAAAAGGTACCAACGATACCATCTCTATTCACTTTGATAAAGTTTCTCTTATTAAAGAAAGAAAATATTAATCTGCTGATATGTTTTTGATTTGAATTTGTCTTGTATATACCGAGTTAATGGTATTCGAGAGGGAAAACTTGTGAATTAAAACGAAGTTATTAAGAGTGCTCGATAAAAAAGAGCAAGACATAATATTCATTTATATAGACAAATATTACATAGTCGCTACACTGAACATGCTAATGTTTCAGACGGGTGGTCGGTAATAACCAAAAGTCTTCGTCAGGTGACATAATAAAATCCATGTACCACTGAAAGTGTCTGGTTCGTCTGACAAAGACTTTTGGTTATTACTGACCAATTGCCTGTGTGACCAATTTAGTGTAGTAACTATGTAATATTTGCTTATTAATTTATATATATATATATATATATATATATATATAGTCTTTGAAGTTTTTAACCTTTAAAACTATACAAAAAAAATATTTTTTATCATTCGTTAGAAAACCATCTAGTCAGTAAGTCATTTAATCACCTGCAAGCACTGCATCAACTCGCTCTCGAATTTACTATAATACCAATAATTTATTTTTCAAGGGATCATCAGTTGTTTACCATGAAACACTGTTTCGGGGATTTAAAAACAAAACAGTATATTACATCATGGCTCCCCAGCAGTGTTGATCAAACACCACCACCCTTAATCTTAGGAAGAAGACATGTTACACACATTTGATCCAATTTCCTATTCTTAATTGCAATTACTAACCTTTTCATACTATAAAAATGAATTTCTTACCTGTGCGATTCATCAATTTCCACATTTAAAATGGATGCATTTTTTAATTTATCAGTCTTGTATTTATAAAATTAGGATTAATCCATTTAACTACTTATCACCCCCACTATGATTAGTATTTAGTATATTTACATTCTTATTTAAAGTTAGGTATATAAAGGTTAAAAATATTTTTACATATATACATTTTTTTTTTTTTAATATAAATTTATTATATGTAATTATAAATACATTTTATACATTGTTAATATAGTTTTATGAATATATATATATATATATATATATATATATATATATATATATATATATATCCTTATATAAATGAATTCTCTTTTGTCATTATAAACTTTTTAGAAGTCGGATTATCTAGGTGCTAAGTCTGCGATAGTTAAAGTTAATTTTTTTTTTTTCCTTCCGGGAATTTAAACTGCATTCTTTATTTTTATTTTTGCATTTTTTATTCAAAGCTTCTTTAGACTATATATATATATATATATATATATATATATATATATATATATATATATATCAAACGTGATTAAAGAATATGGATGAATTCTTTATATAGGGACTTGTCAAGATATAAGCAATACAACATATGGAGGGGGGGAGCATGAATATAGAAATAATTTCTGACAAATAAATAAATATATGTATATATGAATTTGTCAGTTCAATAAGAAAAAAAACATCAGTGGGAAGAAGGGTTATAGATGCTCTTTATACCTAGGCATTTCAAAGCCTAATGCTTCTCATCAGAAGAGAAGGGAACTAGGTTAAAGATATAGAGAAATGCAATATATAGCATCTATTTATTTATTTCTTCTTTTTTTTGTCTAGGCAAATTTTTATATTCACTTTTTCCAGTTAACTATAAAAATTTGTAAACAAGTAGATGAATATAAAAAAATTGACTTTTTACTGATAACTGAAATGAAAATTTACAGTATATTTCTGCTCTGACGGTGATAATCATTGAGCTTATTTGTTAGAATTGTAACTATTTTATGTGGAATATATAATTAAAAACGTTTATATTTTTATATTCACTCAAGATATATATATATATATATATATATATATATATATGTGTGTGTGTGTGTGTTTCACCAGAAGATACTCCTTATTTTCTTCTTAGAAAAAGATGCTACTTGAAACTAGATTGCATCTCATGGTCTGTGAAATATGGTACCAATTTTACAGGAATTCCAACCTTATATTTCTGAACTAATTTTGGCAGTGCATCTGTTATGAAAATCAACTTTAAATTTGCTTATGCCATGTATTTCAAAAGGTAGGGGCAAGTTTAACCAATCAGAAATTCCTGCATTACTCCTCTTCACGAATGATAAACTCGTATTTTAAATCTAGTGATGAAGAATGAATTTTGGCTTCTGTTTAGTCTCAGGAGTTAGGCTAGCTGTATATGTAATTGTGAAGCAAGGGTTGCACAATCGCCAACCACACCTCTCCTGAATTGGCACTGCTTGGGTCCAGCGGCAAGGAGAGGCCAGAGACTGACTGGAAACAATGCCGAGATAAGTGGAGAGCATGTACAACACCTGGGATTCCCAAATAATTACCCATTTTACTACTAACTAGGCTCAACATTGCTTAACTTGGGTGATCTAACAGGAACCAGTGTGTCAACATGATTATACCATGTGTATGTATATATATAGATATATAATATTCATTTAAACATGTATTGTATATAGATATATAATATTCATTTAAACATGTATTGTATATAGATATATAATATTCATTTAAACATGTATTGTATATAGATATATAATATTCATTTAAACATGTATTGTATATAGATATATAATATTCATTTAAACATGTATTGTATATAGATATATAATATTCATTTAAATACATATTCTCAAAAGAAATACACAATTATTGAGTGTATTTTTATCAACGTTTTCCTAGAATTTAACCAAATTTATCAATTCTTGATAAGAAATAACATCTGAATTGCAAAATGTTGAGATATTTTTTTGTTTATGTAAGCTTTCGACTGTCATGAGTCATCATCATCATGTTTATTCTTTGCTTTAAGAATTGAGAAAATGTGTTAGATCCTTGGAAAAGTTGCAATCATCATAAAACAGGTTTCTTTCAGCACGTTTTTTTACACCCCCGTGTGTGTATGTATGTGTATATATAGTTTTAAATTATACGTGCATATAGAGTTTGAATGCAAAAACACAATTAATCCAATTTCTTGCAATTGAGAAAGTAAACTTAAAAAACTCATTTCAAATCTAGAATTTAACTATGAAAGCTTATTTTAATTCAAAGCAAAAAATAATTTTTGTTACACTTATCAATCATCACCTGTCAAGGCCAAATGCTACTTGAGGATATGTTTTTTTTTTTTTTTTTTTTTTTTTTTTTAAATTCTTATCCATCCCAAACGAAGTATATTGCCATTTAACTTAAGGGGTCTACTATTACTGACCTTGTCTACAAGGACACTATATAGGGTGTTGATCTGCGAGATGTTCACGTTACATTTTTAAAAATTTCTGCATGTTAATACAGTCAGGGAAGCAGGAAACGGTGCAATGTACAGCCACAGCAGATCCAGATCATTAGATCAGATACTCTACCTGTGAAATTGGCCATCCCAAAACTTGATGTCCTTAAGAAGGATAAACCATCTTTGCTGGTGCAGGCATGTTGAAAGAAGCAAGTGGTAGAAAAAAGAAAGGTGGGCACCCTAAGAAGACATAGTAAGAAACCATTGGTGAAAACCATAAACAGTGATAAACGGACACAGTCAATCCCCACAATAGTGATTACTGGAGATTTAAGACAGCCAGAAAGCATCGAACCTCTTGTCAAAGGGAACACAGATAATAAACCTGGAGAGTGAGGGTAGCGGAGTTTTGGGTTTTCTTGATGATAAAATACAAAAATTTTGGTCGTTATAACACTTTGTGTGTTTTACTTTGTACTGTTCATATATATGTGTGTGTGTGTGTGTGTGCAGAACTTGAAACTTGAGATGGCAATCATCTGTAACGATGCTGCAATTATCATATATATATATATATATATATATATATATATATATATAAAGATCATATTTATTTTGAAACATGATAAATTAGAAAAATAAAAAGACTGAAAGGGTTAGATAACCAGTTCGAACCTTGCCCAAAAGATCTAAATCTGTTGAGTGCAGTTCAAAATCGGTTAGCTAATTTTTTCAATTTTTTTTATTTTTCTAATTCAGCATGCTTTAAAAATAAATATGGTCTATATATAACCATAATAACATGTACCACAAAAAAAATGTGTATATATATATATATATATTATATTGCATTCCTTTATTTCTTTACAGCGACAGTAACCGCCATACATATATATCATAATGAATCTACTGTTTAGCAATGATAGATTGTCTTGCAGTTCTATGCAAGTTGTTAACGTATGATAAACTCTTATAACTGTTTTTTTTTTTATTAGGCAAATTGTTATTTAGTATTTTTAACTAGGATTTTATAAAGTGTTCGAAAAAAATATGAAAAAAAAAAAAATGAAAAAAAAAAAAAAAGAATAAAAGTAAATAAAATCCTACATAAAAACAAACTTTGATCCTGGAATAAGAATGTTTGTTTTTTCCTTTTTTTTTTTTTTGTCTTTTTTTTCTACCATAACAAAAGTAGAAATAGAATTGCCTTGAATTTTGGGAAATGTGAAATCATCCTTTATACTGAAAAATGAAAGCAAAACAAAAAATGTTTGTAGATCATGTGTTGTGCTGTTGTAGTGTGTGGTTATTCGTCGATATGTTTGGTGATTTACCTACAGTGAAAACAAAATAAAAAAAACAAAAAATATTGACCTTGCAAATTAAAAAAATAACCAAACTGACTGTTCAAATTATATGGATTCTTCAGACTACTGTGTTTATCTTGAGTGTTATTTTCATGTTTCAGTCAGTGTAACATCTGACCTTCAGGTGTATCTTATCGAACTCAGAATCATTCTGTCAAACTTGGAATAAGAACAGTAGTTCAATTAATCCAAATAATATGAATCATCAAATCCTCATCTAAAAAATTCAGAAACAAACTGATTGTTGTTTGTTTTATTATCTAACAAAAGAAGTTGGGGCTTTTTTTCTTAAGCTAATTCAAATTCTGCATAGAGCTCATAAAGATCATGCCTCAGAATTGTCTATTCTGCATTAAGTCCTCTTGATTGGTTTTGTACCTGCTGTATTGCAGGATTTTACCCCTGACATTGAGAACAGCAAGGCTTAGAAGTTGGATATAAAGCTGTGGAGAGTTTGGTCGAGACCACACAAAAGAATGGTTTAGAAGCAATATTGAAGCAACATTGTCATTTTCGTCTGCGGTTCTGTGCCTGGTGCATTTTTATTTGTAACATGCAAGAGATGAGAGGATGACTGATCCTGATGCTTACTTCTGAATTTACACCAGAGTCCTGTTAGCCATAAGGCGGCCCTAATACCACTTGGCGCCAAACCTCTTCACTGCAGTTGGCTTAGTGTTGAACTGTACTTCAAATGGCATCGATCTTTTCACTGCCTCTCCAAAATGAGGAAGGCTTTGGCTTTAGGGGTAGAGTTACAGCTCATTATTGCTTGCTAATCTAATTCTCTTGTCTTTGCAAAAAAATTGACGGTGAACATTATTAGTAAAAATTGACAAGAGATCAATTTATTGTAGTGGCTAGTCAACCCTCAATTTTTCATATATGGTCTATCACTAAGCTTTCTGTTATTATGTAACGTCTACTGTCAATATATCATCAATGGCAAACGATCATTAAAATTGACTATATGATATGAAAAGTTGACATGAAGTCATCTACTATCAAGAATAATTGACAAGACATTTTTATTATAGGGAATTTGAGGTGAAATTATTGTACCATATGAGAACAGATTGATTGAAAACCTTTCATTGTGACAAAAAAATGACAGCTAATATGTCATGACGATGGAGAATTAATTATATACCACATGCTATGACTGAAAAAGAAATTAACAGTATATAACACATTATGACAAACAAACATTGACAGTATATAACACATTATGACAAACAAACATTGACAGTAACTTAGTGCTATGAATGAAAAAAAAAAAAGGTTGATAGTGTAAAAAATGGTATTTTGAAACAAATTCGAGAGGACCAGACAATATGATAAAAAGCAAATATTGACAGGAAATCAAGAATTGACAGTGTATTAAATATTATGACAGGCTAACGTTCACATTGATCAAATGTTATGACTGAAAAATAAAAAATTGGGAGGATCACATATTATGACAAAATAAAAATATTGACAGCAAATTAAAAATTGACTGTATCAAACATAACAGGTAAATATTGACAGTGATCAAATGTTATGGGTGAAAAATAAAATTGACAGTCTATCAAATGTTGATAGAAAAACGAATTGCAACTGTATGCAAGAATAAAAAAAGAATTTGTCAATTATAACATATTTTGACAAATGCCATTTGAAGGTTAGTACTTTATTAAAAAAAATATGGATATTTTAATAGTAGCATAATCTGTATGCCAGGCTCAAGACTTATTGAGTGATGTGTTATGTGATAGCAATGGACAGACAGAAACTAGAATATAATGTAAAAACACATTGATGGAAGTTCTATTACAAAAATTGATGCATATCTTTATGCTTTATTTTTTTTTTTTTTAGAAAGTTGTTGATGAACTGCATGGAAGCATCACTGACCATTGATGGCAGACGACCACATACTATGATGTCACTTCCTGTTCTTGTATTCTTTCTCAATTGTTTTCAGGTTGTGAGTGCGTTGATTTATCTTATGTTGATGAATAGTGACCAAAGACTGATAAAAAGTGATTAAAAAAAAATATATATATATAGGTGTCAGGTTGATAATTCTGCCTACAAAATAATTTTGTTATTATTTGCCTTGTACAAAAGTTGAGAAGTTATCGTATATCATTGTCATCTTCCCCCATCATAATTATCATTATAATGGCAATAATTATTTTTTATTGTTATTTTATTCAAAATTAAAATTGATACCGTTTTTTTTTTGTTTTTATAATTGTTTCATAAAATCCTTCATTTTTTGATTGTGGTCTGAGCTTTATATCATCTTCGTGTGCTATAAAAACAATTCAATGACTATAAGAAGTAAATAAATGAAAATTTGAAAAATAAATTGTTATTTGAAAAATATTGTAAGAGTTTTTTTTTTTTTTTTCTATGACTATGTTGAATCATTTTTTTTTTTTTTACTACCAAGACATCCTGAAACTAAATTTATGAATTTAAAAGTTACAAATTAAATTTATATAAATAGTTGTCCTTTAAAATAAACATGTTTCAACTAAATATTCTGACAATTTTAGTAAAAGAAAAACGATAAAAATGCAAACATAACTATTTGGAAATGGTGTTTATCATGTTTGCAGTTGATCTCATCAGAAGAAATAACTAATATATATATATATATATATATATATATATATATATATACTAGCAAAAGTACCCATCGTTGACTGGGTTCAAAAACAGCCAACAGAAAATGGACTCTGATTTATGAAAGTATGATAGGTTATGAAAAGGAAGGGTTGTAAAGAGATAGCTTCGAATTTGGGTTGAATTTGGGGGTATCAAAACCAAAGCAAAATATGATGAAAGTAAAAATAAAATAGAGAAACTCCATAATTTATTATACCATACCTGTTCACACTGAAACACTTATCACAATATTCTGTGGATCTATATTAAAAAACCTTGTTAAACTTTGTGACATATTTCCATTCTATGGAGGTCAGGTGCGAACGAACACCCCATACTTTTATTATAACATATATCTTCAACCTGAAACATAATTATCAAAGTATACTTACGCAGATAGATATGAAAAGTCTTTATTAAAGTTTGTGCCTATTTCCATTCTATGGAGGCCAGGCACAAACGCAGACCCCACAATTTTATTATACCATTCCTATTGAAGTTAAAACATACTTATCACAATATTCTTATGTATATCTATATCAAAAACCCTTGTAAACGTTTTTTTAATTTAAAATTTTTTTATTTCCATACTTTATGGACCAGGCGTGAATGCAGACCCCACAATTTTAATGAACCACCGTTCTGCCAGATCAAACATACCCATTCCTGTGTCTCGATACATCTTCTATAATTGTATGTAATCAGTTTTTTAAAATAGTCAACCATATAGGAGCCTATTCGTGACCAGACACACACACACACACACACACACACACCTTTATATTATATATATATATATATATATATATATATATATATATATATACATACATACATACACACACACACTTTTAATTTGTTTTTACATAAGCAGTAATGTGTTGCTACACAGTCAAGAGCATATTTCGGCCTTCTAGTATTTAGTAACTAGAGACATTTAGAGGCAATCACCCTTACATTCTCTTATGATATAGTGAAACAATCTGTCTGTGGATAACATATTGAGCCCTGTTTATGGAATTTAGAAAAAGAGATCAACCTCAGTTTAAATGCAATATTCTGACTTCCTGTCATTGAATACTCTCTAACTGTTTACTGTTCATGCATGTTAATTTGGCATTAATAGATACTTAAGTTTCCTCAATAATTCCTGTGATAATTTTTATTCAGCTAGAAGTAGAATACCAGCCTATGAAATCAGGAGTAACTGTGACTGAGTACAGCACCTATCATTCCCAAATGGTTACTCATCTGGCACTGGCCAGGCCCAACCTTGCTTAACTTCAGTGATCTAATGAGAACCAGCATGCCAACGTGATTATTCTAAGTATTAAGTATAAGATATCATGTCAGTTCTGGACCTAAAATTCTTAGCAAATTTTAAGTCTTAAAAGATTGAAACCACAGAATGGAAATTAGGATGGTTTGGAAAATATAGTCGCCATCTTTATAAACATCTACAGAAGTTTGATAGACTGTCAATTTTATTTTTCACCCATAACATTTGATCACTGTCAATATTTGCCTGTTATGTTTGGTACAGACCCTGGAAGAATGATAAGCCAAGTTCATAATTTTCTAGTTAAAATACAGGGATAACTTGAGTTATTGCTCTTCCTTAGCCTCTTTCTGTTTGCAAACTTGCTTGCAAAGATGGCGACTATATTTTTTCCGTATTTCATTTTGGTGTTTCACTTGTATGATAAGGCTATAAAAGATGATTTTCATGTTATTTTTTACTTAAACTGTTTTAGTAAAGAAAAAAAAATGTTAGTATTATTGTAGATTAACACTCTCTGTTGCTCCCCTTCTCCCCAAAAAGTACAGAAATTCTATTTTTTTTTAGCTGATTATATGTGACTATCCTGAAAAGTTTTGCAGACAAAAAAAATTACAGGTGGGTGGGGGATACTCTTTTTAGGCGAATATATGTAGTTTTTGGGTACATGCAAAATCAATAGCTGATGCTCAAAATGTATAAACATTTTGACCCCTCCCTTTACTTAAAAATTCACCAAAAATCAGGAAAGTAACCAATTTTAATGAAATTTTCAGTATTTATCAAATATTGATCACGGAATATAATGAATCCTTATTTTTGTTTTAATCTTAGTGGAAATGTATTTTGTTTAAACAAAAACACCTTTATGAGGGGCGTGCAATAAGTAATGCCCTGACCCACTTCCAGTTGTCTGATCTAGCTGAAATCTCTATGGGTTATGTGGCAAATTACAGCTCTGAACTAATTGTGGTTTCTGTTTTACAGGTGTTTGAACTGAGTTAGGTGTGAATTGGAGCCTGTTGAATGTCGAGCAGTGATCCGATTTTTGTATTTGAAAGGATGCACACCACAGGAGACTTTTGATGAAATGAAAGAAACTTATGGTGATAATGCCCCATCATATGATTGAAACCACAGACTGCTGCCATCCTATGATTGAAACCACAAAATGCTGGCATCGTGAATTTAAACATGGCCGGAAGTCTGTGGAAACAGCTCCCAGACCTGGTCGCCCCCCCTTCTGCCATTGATGAGGCATCTGTCTGTCAAGTTGAGGCTGCCATTTTGGAAGATCGGCACATTACTATTCGCCAAATAGCCCAAGATGTCAAGATTAGTACAGGATCTGTGGAAACTATCATTCATGGCCATTTGCATATGCATAAGGTGTCTGCCAGATGGATTCCCAGGTTGCTCACACCATTCGAGAAGCGAGTACGGAGCAGTGAAGCACTTGGACTCACCACCTCCAAAGAAGGCAAGGGTGCAACCCTCTGCTGGCAAGGTCATGCTCACAGTCTTCTGGGACCAGGACGGAGTAGTGATGACAGATTTCCTGGCAAAGGGTACTACAATTACAGGAGCCTATTATGTTTCACTTTTGAGGAAATTAAGGGAAGCTATCAAAATCAAGAGGCGGGGCAAGATTAGCTAAGGTACACTCCTGCAGGACAATGCTCCGGTCCACAACTCGCATGTCGCCAGATCAGAAGCACGGGCGTGTGGTTATGAAATCCTCCCCCATCTTCCCCATTCTCCTGGCCTTGCACCCTCTGACTTTCACCTCTTCCCAGCCATGAAGTTGTTTTTGAAAGGAAAGCGTTTCCCAGATGATGCAGCCTTGATTTCTGAAGTCATGTCGTGGTTGGGGGACCAACCTGGGGTATTCTACAAAAACGGTCTCCAGAGCTGCATCAAACGATGGGAGAAATGCATAAGTCTGGGTGGTTCCTATGTAGAGAAAGACTAATAACTGTGCCAAGTTTCGTTGCTCTACTGCTATGGGAAGTGGGTCAGGGACATTACTTATTGCACACCCCTCGTATTATAAAGTTACGGTTTTAAGTAGTAAAAAAACAAAAAAAAAACATGAATGTATTTTAGCATCGTAAACTGTGACAATAAAAGCTCCTAAAGTCTGTATTAACGTATCCGATATAACTTGAAGAAAAATTAATTTCTGAAACTACTGATATTATTGAAGTAAGCATTGTTTATTTAATATTTTCACACAAAAAAATTATAATTGCAAAAATATTTCTACTTCGGTGTAACAATTTTTATGTAATCTTGAAAAAAAAAAAAAAAGAAGATTTTATTTAAAAACAGAAACACAGAAAAACAATTAAATTAAAATATGGTAAAAATTATACAAATGTTCGATAGGAATGTACGGATGCACGACTGAGGAATAAACAAAAAAAAAAAAAAGAAAGCCAGCACTCCCTACTCCACTCTAACTACCTGACGGCATTTTCAAACAGCCTTTTGACTTTGACATTTTGGGCTTCTATAGAATCCACACTTAGACGACTTCCGTTTATTTTTGATTAAGTTAAGCTAGAGTCTCTCGCTTTTGGAGGCTAATTAAGCTATTTTTTTACACAAATAAGGTGTTTTTTTTTTTTTTTTTAATTTAATTCAATATCTTAGGACTTTATTAATTATCTTTAAAATAGACCCACACTTCAAAATATTGCTGAATTTTTCAGCTTCCAAATGTCGCCGTGAAAACATTTTTCATTATAACTTTTTTTTTTTTCATTGATGCAAATGTTTTTCATTTTAGAAATTAACTTTAAATATAATCAAAAAGTAGTCAGAAACCTAAAAACAAATTATGATAAATCGGCTTCAAAACTATATGCCCCTATTTTTTTCTGCTATTATTGCCCGTACCTAGTATTTTTACAACCCTGTGACTCTAACTTCAATTTATGGGATTTTTTTTTTTTTTTTAAGCGTGACAAAAGGTGATTTAGTTGAAAGTGCTAATCTACAATAATACCAATAAGTTGTTTGGGAGCAATGTTAAAGCCTGGTTTACGTCTAAAATAATTAATGCAACTAAAATAGCAATTTATTGATTTTCTTGTACAATATCAATTACTTTACTGAAATCAATAGAAACAAAGATTTGATTTCATTTCAGCAATGTGCAAAGATATACACAGTACGTATTCTTATTTTAAAAGATTTATGATGCACGAGTTAATGCCTTTAACACATTTCTCGTATGTTAGCTAAATATTTCAATTTATAAATATAAAAGCGAAAATGTATGTATGTATGTATATTCGCTTTTCCTCGATGTCCACGAAAGGCTTCTTTTAAACAAGCGCTTGCTCGCTTCACAACTTTTTATATCATCTATAAATTGTAATATCTACGAATTATCCACGGAGCTCGCCTCTCTATTTAATTTTATTGACTTTCAAACCTAAATTATTCCACAGTTCCTGCATCGGCACGCGTTACATTCGGTTTTCGGTATAAAAAAAGCGAACCTCGACTCTAATCACAGGCCCAGAGCCAGTTTGGTCAATGTCGACTTCGTCATATCAGACTGTAGCTTTCATTTCGCTCCTCCTAATAAACAGGGAGCAGCTTTTTAAAAACATTTATTCAAAACTGTCCCGCACAAAATAACTGCTGAATACCTATCGCCGTCACGTCAATCAAAAACGCGCACCTGTTTTTTAAAACACTTTACTATTTTCCAACTGCGCGTCGTCAACGCTTCGGGGTTTTTTCACATACCCCGAAAAACACCCGGGCAACGCCGGGTACCCCTCGCTAGTTAAGTATAAATCTCTTCTGCTTAAATGTATGGAAATGTAAGGGAGGTAACTCAACGAATATAATGGAGGTAAATGCAAAGGGAGATAACTTAACCATACACGTTTATTTATTTATTTATGAGTGATATGGTGGGGTGGGCGCTATATCGAAGTTTGTAATTTAATTAACATATTCTAACATTCTTAAGTTTCAATCTTCTTAAAAATAAAATTACAAGGGTAAATGTTACTTTTAACTGTAACACAATGCCGACCATTCTAGTCTGTGATTTTCGACGCTACTGAGAACAAATCTTGCATTTAAACCCGTCGCAAATTTAGCGTTCTGTTGTTTTTAAGATGTTTCTAGGGAATATTTCCTTACGGATAACTGTCATTTTGTAGGTGTTGCGTTGCGCATGCGCCCCCCCCCACCAAAAACGGAGAGGGAAAACTACCCCCCACCCCCATTTTTTTTAAATACTCACCTTCACTCCAAACAAGGCATGTTGCCACTTGGACGTAAGGAGCTACTAAGTGGGACCATGCCTAAGAAAGATTAAGATGTTAATTTACGTTGGATTTGAAATTCTGCATATCAGTACAGTTTGGGAAGTAGGTAGCAGAAAGAGAATTCCAAAATCTATCCGTTCTAGGAAAGAAGCTAATAGAGTAGAAAACTTTGACATTTAGGGACCGCAACAGTGAAGGGGTGTGATTTTGTTGCTGAGCGGATTTCTCAGGGATATGTACGTCGAGGGAGTACAAGTGCAATGAGTTCATCAGAGCACATTCCACTAAAATACTTGTAAAACACAGGAGTGCAACATTGCGGCGATGGGACAACATTGCTGCAATGGGACAACATTGCTGCAATGGGACAACATTGTGGCTAGACAAAGTGGGACCTATTAGATTGGAGACCTTTTTCCTGCCCCTATCCAAGAGGGAGAAACTAGTGGTGGATACACGAGCCTAGATGTGGCAAGAATGCTCCATGCATGGGCGAATGGTGGCCTTGTGAAGGTACAAGATACTCTCAGGTGTGAGCAGTTTTCTAGCACGATAGAAGGAACCCACCTTCCTTGCAGCAACTTTCACAATGTCTTCAATGTATATATTCCAGTTCATATTACCTGTGAATGTTAAGCCGAGGAGTTTGAAGGATGAATTCTCAGGTAGGGAGTTATTTGTCATGCATATCGGTGATTGGAGAGATTTCTTGTAATTGTTAACTTAGTGTTACTAGCATTAAATGTTATCTTCCATTTATGTCCCCATTCCACTACAGTCTAGATGTCATTTTCTAATGATTCAGCCATTGTCTTGGATTTATGTACATCCGTTCTTCCTTCATGCATGTTATAGAGCATTGTATCATCAGCAAATATACCCATCTCAGACTCAGTATTATCAGGGAGGTCATTGATGAATATCAGGAATAATAGTGATCTAATGATCGACCCCTGAGGCACTCTTGCATTAATGTTATGCTGCTTAGATGAACGTCCATCGATGACAACCTGGATGGCCCTATTGTCTAAGAAGGATCTAATTATGTTTAGTATTCTTCTAGTTATACCGTATGATTTGATTTTCATTAACAGCTCTTCATGCCAGATTTTCTCAAAGGCCTTGGATATATCAAGGGCTACAGCCCTGGCTTCACCCACCTTATCCAGTGCATGGTATATGCGTTCAGAGATGATAATTGAGAGGGTCGGTCCTTTTGCCAGAATTATTGTACACTGGTACCACAGAGGCCATCTTCCAGGTATTAAGGAAGCAAGATTAAACAACGAGGCATTTATTGTAGAGTTTGGAAAGTACGGGGCTAGCTCAGCTGAGCATTTCTTTTAGATGCATGCCATCAATATCTCCCCTACCACCACCACCACCACCACCATGTGAGTGCATGAACATGAAAAAAAAAACAAAAAAACAATTGCACGTGGATACATATTTCAACAATAATTACACAAAAATTAACAAATAATAGTAAAGGTGCAGTACTTTTCTGCCCTCAAAAATCCTCATGCAACAATGGCCACTACTTATAACATAAATGATTACATTGCTTAATATCTGGGAAAGTACTTATTTACAGAAAATTTAAATGTAATATTCATTTTCAGCACACCTGAAAACCCCTGTAAAACAAGATTTTAAGGTAGGTTTTGTGTTGACTTACCAGGCCACAATTAACCATTTTACGTTGACCCCCCCCCCCAACAGGAGAGGGAGGAGTGGCCAAAAAGTGGGTGCTCATATTTCATTATATTAATATAGAAAAGTGATCCCCCAGGTTTTTTTCGGGGGTAGGAGTAGAAAGATACTGCATCTTTACAGTTTTTTTTTTTTTTTTAATTTTTTTATTCATGTGCTCATGCAGTGCTGGTGGGGAAGATATTGACGACATGGCAGTTTTCTCTCTCCGTAAGAAAATATTCCCTAAAATCAGACCTTAAAAACTACAGAACGATAAATTTGTGATGGGTTTAAATGCCAGACTCGTTTTCAGCGACCTCGAAAACTCCTAAAATCGCAAACTAGAATGGGCAGCGTTGTGTTACAGCTAAAAGTAACATTTACCTACAAGAAAGCCACAGTTTCTGGAGAAACCCCTCTTTTAGTTCCACAATATTACCAATCATTTGAAGTGCCTCCAAATAATTGATGATACCATGAAAAAACTGTTGAAGTAAATCACATTTTAGTATCATACATAATTGTTTCAGGGTAATACTATTAAGAACTAATGGATTTACCGAGATTGATAAGCTCATTAATACATACAGCAAGGTATACTTTTATTTATATTTAAATAAGCATTATTTAATCTTGCTATATTTTCATGACAATGTCTCGGTCAATTATTTATAAATAACAATGAGAACAATGTGCCCCAGCGATTAAACAAAGTTAAAAAATTTGTATAAGTTTTTGAGTTCAACAATATTCTCAAGTTCAAAAATGATGTTCTTGAACAACTTTGGAGGTTACATTGGCTGAAACATTGTAAAAGTAACAATTAAGATGAGAATAGTGAACTGAATATTCCAAATAGCATGTACTAAATTTGTGTGAAGGAAAGGTAAGTAGGTCCAGCAGACAAGCGTCGTTCTGAAAAATCTGAACAGTTAGGTCACATGAAATGTGACACCAGTGCTTCTACCATTAATGAACCTTTGAATGATGGATAAAGAAAGTAAATTAACGTTTCCGAATTGTTTTATTTACAAAAATATTTCTTTAAAAAAAAATTCGTTGGACTGCTTTATGCAAACAAACATTTGAACTTTGCTGTTTAAAAAAATCTGTTTTCCTTTTTACGTTGACTTATCTTACCTTTGGTTGCAATTATTTTTTTTTTTTTTATTTGCACTCGTTTGTTTGTTATGTTTATAATAATAAATGTTCGAAATTTCTTTGAAATTTAAAAAAAAAAAAACTACTTTTAGCTTTGCTTTATATTTCACCATTTCGTTTTTTAGTAATAAATGCTTCTCTACATTAAAAACCGACCTTGTGTCTAACTCTTCCCTCGTGGGGAGGCAAGTAAATAGGAAGTAATATGGCGACTAAAAAATGTTTTTCGATCACCATAAAAGCATTACAATACGTTTAAACCCTGAATAATTTCCGCCATGCGCACTTGTTGTTCTAAGTTAACTAGCCACTACTTGTGTTTCAAACTTTAGAAAAAAAAAAGCACTTTAAAATGAGTAAAAAACACTAAAGCTTTTTTCGTTTTGGAAGGGAGGTTTCAGGCGCCCCTATTATCTCAAAGAACCAGCTATGTAAACACTTTGCAATATTTTTCAATAATCATTTAAAATTCATAAATTATTTTCTAAAATATTTTGTTTATATATGTTTATATTTTGTTTTTAAGTAAAATTAAAAAATTAATTTAAAAAATATTGTTTATATCCATCTTCATTCGAAAGGGTTACTTTTCGGTAGCTTCACTGGTTGTTAACCTAAATTTTCCGAATGTCAGAACGAGGCTCGTCTGCTGGACCTACTTATCTTTGCTTCACCTTTTAAATTTGTTTAAAAGTGTAGAGGAATTAACGCAAATGAAATAAGTCAACAAAGTCTTACAATAAAATTACGTAGGTTTTATTTACCGAAATGGATTTACGTATTAAGAGATTTAAAAGTTTGTCGATGATAAAGTGAGTCCAGAAATACAGGGTGGCAAATTTTAGATTTTTTTTATTTAAAAAAAAATTTTTTTTTTTATATTACATTTTCACCCCAAACAAGGCACATTGCCACTTTGGTGTAGGGGGCTACTATCAGGGGCAACAATTACTGGGGCACTATGTAGGGATTTGGGCAGCAAGATGTCTGTTCACGTTGCACTTGAATTTCTGCACGTCAGTACAGTTGGGGAAGCAGGGACCTAGAATGGAATTCCAAAGTCTAGCAGTTCTGGGGAAGAAACTACTGGAGTAGAAAGATCTTTTACATCTAGGGATCTCTACAGTGTGGGGTGGGATTTTGTAGCCTGTCGGGTCTGTCGAGGGTGTTCACGTCATGGGGGCACAAGTGCTTGTAGTTCATTAGAGCATTCACCATTAAAATACTTGTAGAACAGGCAGAGGGATGCAACAAAAACAAAAAATTCTAAGGGGGGCAGGGGGTCGTTCCTTTTTGGTGAATAGCATTGCCTCCAATACATTCTCTTTTCAAATTTGTAACAGCATTATTAAACTGATGTCTTGTAATCAGTGAAAAAAAAAAAAAAAATTGATAACACAGCTTGACGTTTTGTGAGTTCCAAAGTAGGATTTTCACTTTTGAAAAGAATAGTCAGCTTTCTTTAAAAGTCTAAAAGTTTTTTGGCAATTTCTGCCAATGTGTAAATAATCCAGTTACAATAAAATTTACTACTTCAAGTTTCCCGCTTTTCTAGCAATCATCGTAGATTTCAATTAATTGTATTTTTTTTTTTTTTTTTTTTACAAAGGAGTCATCACACCTTATCAAGGCCCAGAAGCCCTTCGAGGATAAGGGTTAATGAGTGTATGGTAGTCAGTGGGACAATATTGTAGTAATCGTTAGTAGTGAAAATTTGTTAAATTTGATTGCTTAAGGAAATGGCTTATCAAGAACTTGTTTATGTTGGACTTGAAGACAATCATATTGTAGTCAGCTGGAAAGCAGGGAAACGGAAGAGAGTTCCACAGGCGTGCAGTTCTAAGAAAGAAGCTTTGTTCATGGAATCTACGTTTAAGTCTTGGCACAGATAAAGAGTGGGGAAAATTATTTATAGTGGTTTCAGCTAGACGAGTGTTTTTTGTGAGTGTTTAGTAATGGGGGGGGAGACCATAGATTAGAGCTCAGACAAGCACTTGACATCGAAAATAATGATAGAGCAGGGGCAGACTCTCAACGTCTCTTCTGTGGGAAAGAGGTTGCAGGGAAGAGAAAAGGACATCCTTTACTAGGCTATGAAGTTTATTTTGAACTCTAGCAAGGCAGGATAGGGTGATTTTGAGCAGCTCCTCGCCAGATGTGGCAACAGTACTCCATCTTAGGATGTACTTGGTTCTTATGCATCGGCAGTGAGAAATGTACTGGAACGGTAGAATGATCCCACCATTTTTTCTGTGCCCTTGGCAGTGGATTTGATGCATGCATGAATCTCCTACTCCTGATATTTTTGTATGAATAGTTGTGTATTTTCTCTCACTAGTTGTTTTAGGTAGTGCTTTCTTTGCTATAGAGACTGTGTTATTCAAACTGTTATGCATTGTATTCTTTCTTTCTATTGCGTGGTGATCGGCTTCTAGTGTGTTGATATAAAATTTCTTTTATTGTTTTTGTTTGCAATATTTTTAACCCTTTCTGTTGGCTGAAAAATATTTATTTACTTTTATTGATTTTATTTGGCGTTGGAACCGATTTTGTACCAAAATATGCATTTTTTTTATTAGTATTTTGGTAGTGTTTGTAGAAAAGAAAAAGGAATACAAAATCTGTGACTTAGTTTAAAATAAAGTTTTAGAAAAGTGACAACAATAAAAATAAAAAAATAAAAACGTGAAGTAGTAATTTAGTTTCGTTTATAAGCAGTTAAATGTATATATTTGAGCACTATCTTTGTTGCAGGCGAGTGTAAGAATGCATATTTACAGTGTGTGTATATATATATATATATAGATTCAAAGATGACATAACAAAATGAAAAAATAATTGCAACTTCAGTCCCAATTTTTGGATTTTGTAATCATGACTTTATTTTCTTCTATAATTGATAAATGTTTTTACTTCTGATCATTAAGGGCGAAATAAATTCAATAATTGATTTAATAATTACATGAATGATTTTGCGCTATGAAACAGGTGCTGCCAAGAATTTACATGTTAACGTACTTAAGGAAATAAGCGATAAGATGGTCAACCTCTTGAAATTTGGAATATGGACTTTTGTCATTTATTTGTTATGTGCTCTGTAGTTATATTGAGCTTTATAAATAAAGGATTGGTATAAATAAGAGGTGAAATATAATTGGATAAGCATGTTTTCCCATAAATGTATATATGCACACATATATATCATTCATGACTTCTGTCATTTGAACACTATGAATTGTTTAATGTCTCTGTCCAAATTGAGTGTTTATTAGTTCTCAATTCCCTTCATTCTCATGGCAATTGTTTGATGGCCTGGAGATAGAGGCTTAGCAAATAGTCAAATGTGACTTTGTGACTGGGCTCGAATCTCCCAGCTGGCAGGAATTGTCATCCTACACTGATGATTGTGCAAGCATGAAACATTAGTATTTGTAGGTATAAAAAGCAGAATTTTATATATATTTAAAATTTTCTTAGTTTATTATTTGAATAATAACCAATCATGTAATCATTATTAATACCGACATGTATTATCTTGAAGGAGAAATCTTTTCAAATAACTTTATGAAATAATGTCTTCAATGATGTGATGAAACATTTCTTTGCAAAATAGCACCAATCAGCAGCACATTTATTTCAGACTTCACAACATTCATCGACAAGATTGGACTTGACTCTCTCTGCAGGTGCCTATCCCTTGTGGTTAATATTATTAGAAGAGTGAAATGAAAAAAAAAAAAATGTCTTCTTTGAACAAGTGCATACCACCGACAGTCTCAGAAAAAAAAAAAAAAAAAAAATTAAATGATTTTATTAATTTTATAAAATTATATAACATTTGGTATTACTGGCTAATGGAGTGAAAGTGTGCTGCTCCTGTTGGTTGAATGATAGATTCCATTCAATATTCTATGCAGATCCAAGTTAGACAATCTACACTTGAAACCTTGTGCAATTAATACTCAAGATATGAACGGTAGGCTAAAGAATCCAATTAATACATAAAATTTGGTATTCTAAATTTTTCAAGTGACTTTACGAAATAATATTTTCAATAATATGAACAAACTCCTTTAGAATTTATTATGCTTTATCTAATCGTTTGTGAATGCTTAGCACCAATTACAAATAAAGTGACCATTTTTGTTTACGTTACTGATGAAACAAAAATTGCTACTTCATTCAGAATCAATATATACGCAAACTTTAAAGATCATTTCTATTAAATATTTAATGCAACTATGTAACAAACTAATTATTTTTTTATTGGAATTCTTTGAGATGAGTAATTTGTATATTTACTTATTTATTTGCGGACTGCTATCCTCATCTTTATAGCTGTTGTTTGACAACGTTTCGGCCAACTATTTCTCTGGCCTTCGTCAAGTTGTTAACCATGACAGGATAGAAATGGTGAGTCTCGTAACTGTATCCTCAGTAATTACTGCCTTCCATAGTTGTCGTCTCACCACGTTTTGAGCAACTAATCCTCTGGCCTGCTTTAGGTAAAATTGAAGCTGCTATTTTCAAACAGTGCACACCAGGAACCGTAGAGATTCAATGCCTCTATCCACTGACGAAGGCCAGAGGAATAGTTGGCCGAAACGTCGTGAAACAACAACTATGAAGATGCGAATAACAGTCCGAAAAATAAATAAATAAATATCACAAACTAAATTGCTTTTTTTTTTAAATTAGTTTGCCAACTAAAATAAGTCATAACGGTAATAGTAATGATTGCCAACTATTAATAGTATAATAAATAACGATAATGTAGTCATCACTATTATTATTAAACAAAAATTAAACATAAAATATTTGGAAATGTTTAGTTAAAAAAATAAAAGTAACGTATTGGTTATCTCCCTTGATCAGTTACATAATTCCTTCCCTTTTTTAGAATTATCCCCCTTGACATTTAAATGGTGCTAACAGATTTTTTTTTTTTTTTTTTTTTTCGAAATGAAATTTAAGAATTTGATCATACTCCATAAATGTATTATAATAGTACAAGTTTACATTTTTTTAAAATATTTATATTTTGGGTACTTATGTTTTTAAATATTTATATTTTGGGTACTTATTTTTTTAAATATTTATATTTTGGGTACTTATTTTTTTAAATATTTATATTTTAGGTATCTATTCAGATTACCACTTAATTAAAGAAAATGCGAAAATGTCTGTATAATGTACGTACCAGTCACGGGACGAAGATGGAAAAAAATAAGTAAATAAAAATCACGTGATTTGATCAAGTTTTATTATTTTTTTTTAATTCAAGAAAATCACTATTTACTCTGTTTCAATGAGGGTGAAAAAAAAACAAGGCCGATAGCCATTAGTCGCATGCTCTCGTGTAATGAATGAATGCGTGAATGTAGGATTGACGTGAAATTCTTAAAGATAAACTAAAATGACTGAAAAATGGGCTGAAATGACTTAAATAAATAAAAAGTAAATGACTTAGAATGATTTTAATGAACTTAAGGATGAATTGAATGACCTTAAGAATGACTTGAATGCTTAAAAAATCCTGAAATCCTTCAAAAACAACTTGAATGATCTGGAGAATGACTTGAATGGCTTTGAGACTGACTGTTTGTAAAGTGAGTGATCATTTTACATTAAATTAATACAGAAAAGTGATCCCTCACTTTATATCACAAAGTTACAAACATAAGTACAGCATGTAGTAAGAACAGATACTACACTTTGAGATATTAAATCCTTTATTCATGTTAAAAATACATTGAAAATCAACAATGAACAAAAAACTTAGGCACATGGCCAACTCAAAAGGGGGGATTGTGGGATTCGTTGATCATCCTTGTCACTCCAGAACTAAACAAAATCAAAAGTTTCTCCCAGCTAGTATCTTCTTTCACCATAATACCGCATTCACCTTTTCATACTGGGGGACGTCCTACTTAACACCCAATTTTTAAAAACTTTTTTATTGACGTGTAAAAACAAAAAAAGTTAACAATAAAAATGGTACAATAATTCATTTGTGTCAAGGGCGGGGAGAGGGGGTGATTAGTAGGACCCTCCCAACCCCGTCTAGTTGATAGACTGCCCGTTCCACTAGATTTGTAAAAGGAACTTCGCTTCTGCGGGTCAGTCTCTAAGTGGGGATGCCCTCTAGATGCGGATGAATGGAGAAAAAAAAAAAAAAAAATTTGTACACTTTGATTTTGGCCAAAAGTCCAAGAAAATTTTAAAAAGTTAAGAACAGCATCTATTAACAACAGACCTTTGATCTTAACCAAAAAGGCCAAGCACAAAAGTGTTACGGACAGACCGACCAGCTTGCACGCGATTAAAAATGAAATCAACAAATCAATAGACAAGGGCAGACAAGCCAAATGCACGTGGAAACTGTCAAAATAATCACTAATTACCTCCCCTTATTCTCTACAGAAACCTGGCCTCCTCTGTCACTTTATTGGTAAAAACAGCAAATTTGTTTTTCGTATTAAAAAAAAAAAAGAATAATATTTGATCAATTTTTATGATTTTTGGGATATGAAATTTTCATTCCTTGACAAGTAGATACAATATAAAAGTTTTTCTTAAGTTTTGTTTATTACTATAAGTGCAAATCTGAATAAGCACTATATTTTGTCTATAAATACATTTTTTACATTAGCTTAAATACTGAAAGCAAATTTTTTACATTTCGAGTAATGCATCATGGCTACTTTGTTACGCCAGATCCTCTAGAACAGTAAGATCTATTTATAAAATTGGTACTTAATTTTTTTTTTTTTTTTTAAATTCTTTAACACTTTTTCTACCACAAACAAGATGTATTGTCACTTGGATGTCAGAAGCTACTATTTCGAATCATATCTTACACAGTTGGACAGCAACATGTCTGTTCACATTACATTTAAACTTCTGCAGATTACAACAGTCGTGAAAGCAAGAATCAGGGAGGAAATTCTAAATGCTAACAGCCTGAAGGAAGAAACTATTGCAGAAGAAGGCTTTCTGGCACCTAGGAATCTCAATAGTGAAGTGGTGGAATTTTGTTGCTTGTTGGGTTAATTGGGAATATGTATGTCGGGTTGGGGACACAAGTGCTATGATTTCAGAGCACATTCCATTAAAGTATTTGTAAAATAGGCACAGGGATACAACGTTTTTTTTCCGTCACAGGAACGTAGACCATATAGATTTTCGTTTATTTATTTTTTTAATTTAGAGAGAATTCTGAAAAAGCCATAAAAACTCACTCAGCGTCTAACTTTGCCCTTGTGACTAGGCAAGTAAATAGACGCTTAAAACATGTCTTCTTTTAAAATAATTTTTATACTAAATAATATACTTCTATAAAAATTATTTTCTACCTTTTAAATGTACGTCGCCTCATTCAGTAAAGCCAGTGGTTCCCAACCTTTCTTATGTGGCTCCACACTATTAAGTTTATTTCAATTTTCGTGGCACACTCATCATAAAAAATTATTATTTTCTACTCATAAAGCCTTTTTGCAACAAAATAAAAAATCGAAGATTCTATAAGGAGATTTTTTTATTCACAGAAATCAACATATCCTCTATTCAATATCTGGTAATAATGGTGAATGCCAGTGGGACAGTTGTGCCTGGTTTAACTACTGCTGTAATATGTATTGGAATGTGAGAGAAACACACTCTTAACTCTTCAATATTTTCAAATCTTCACGTTTTTATTTTTAATGCTGTTTTGGTAAGACATTCCCAGTTTACATAGTTATGAAGTTGAGAATTGCAGTAAGATTTCAATGGCTTTTTTAGAGTTGGAATTTAGTGGTATCAGCATGATTTGGAAATTAGATGTTTTTATTAAACAAAATGAAATCAAATGGCTTCTAGCTATTATCTCTTTGTAGTCACCAGTAGTCATGTCGCAGCACACTAATGCGCCGCGGCACAGTTGTTGGGAACCACTGAGATAAGCATTTTAACTTAAAAAATAATTCCTCCCTCAAATCACATGTATAAAAATTATCTCCCTTTGCATTAAACTTAATTATCTCCCTTCTTTTCGTCGAGTTATCTCCCTTAGATTTTTTTTTTTTTTATTTAACTGCCGTACATTTAAGCTACGATTTTTTTTCTTCCACAAAATGTAAAATAAAGTTTTAGAAAAGTGACAACAATAAAAATAAAAAATAAAAACGTATTTGTCATTTTTACAGTGAGACAAAATCTCGACAACGTTAGTAAGGAAAGCAATAAAATAAAGCGCAACAACACCAGAAGTCTTCACTGCCATTTTAAGTAAACATACATATTTTTCTCTGGCAGACATATTTTTTTTTTATTGAAAAAAAGCTCTTTGTAGTCTCGACATAATGCAACGTATTTCATATACAAATCAAATTTTTAAATGCAGAAAAACAAATAAAGGTTATTTTTGCAATCCATGTTTTCCTTTATGTAAAGATCTTATATTTTATATACCTACTTAGTAGGTCGTCCGGTGTTGCCCGGTCGTAAAATATGCATAAATATTATGTTTTAATTCATATAGAAACTAAGATCTACGCATGCAAGTATCATGTTTTTATTAAACTACCTTTTTTTTTCTACAGTCCTTGTAAGTTCAAAAAAAAAAAAAAAATGTGAGATAAGATAGCAACGAAAACCAAATTAGCAAGTCAAGTATGATAACCATTAGGCCAGCTTGATACGTTCTTTAAAAAATGTTTTCAAACCTACTTATTCTTAACATAAGGGATCTGTCATGTGAATTATTCATGCACGCACATTCGTTAAACAATTGACAACAGATAAAAATCTAATACTTCTCGTACCATTTTTGACCCCTTAGCAGTTCTTCTTTTTCCAGATGAAAACCGAGTAAAAAATTCTCCACATGTCTGAATACCCTATATACTAAATTTCAAGTCTGTAGATCAAAAATTCGTTGAGTATATAGGTTGAGAAGTACCCTCACTCACAGACACACACACATTCTCACTTTTATAGATATATATAAATAAGCTAAGAAAGCAAACAGGATCTAAGCCATTGTTGAGGTAGATTTCTCTGTTTACAGCGGTAGGGTGTAATCATGTTGAAACACTATTTCTTGTCAGATCACTGGAGTTAAGCTACAATGAGCCTAATCAGTACCAGATGGGTGACTGTTTAGGACGATTAATATGCTGTATATTGGTGGAAGGTCAGATCAGTCCGCCTGCTTTGCAATATGTGTAGTGGTGGCGTGTACACATAACAGTCATATGAAAAGATTATGTAGTTTATCGAACATCATCTCGACTGCGGTCACAAAACGATGATGATGATTTTATGTGCAGTTTTAGGAGGTCCATCCTCCCAAGATTTTCCTTCTCATCTTTGAAAATTACCTTATTGCTAATTGCTACCACAGTGGTGTAGCAAAGAGGTGGGTGGGAGGGGCAGTCCGCCCTGGGCGGCACATGCCAGAGGGGCAGCATTTTGTGGGGGTAAAAATAGAAAATAAAAAAATTTAAATAATAAAAACCTAACAAAAAATCTGAAATTTTATACCAAAATGAGTTTTTAAGGTCGTAATATGCTTTTGTGTTTTATGTGTGTAAGGCTGTTTTTAAACGGATTTTAGACCCTTGATTGTAATTCCATGAAAAAATATATTTTGAGAACATTCTGGAATTTTAAAGGTTAATGGATTATCAATAGCCAACGAGGGAGGGGGGCAAATCTTATGACCACCTCGGGTGGCAAAAATAGTTGCTATGCTACTGTGCTACCAGGGTATACTGATAGGCATGCTTTTCAGGCCAGTGTGCTTTTCTTCTAGGGCAGGGGTCTCCAAATTTGTTTAATGGGTGTAGGGGCATATTGTTGACTTTTTTAAAGTTATGCCGAGCCCCCCCCCCCAAAAAAAAATGATGTGCATGTTTCATACTGTTTTACGCATTAATCTGCTTTTAGTGAAACTGGTTCTTGAAAACCTCCCCCTGAGGAAAAAAACAAAAAACAAATACTATTTTCACACCTTTTCAAGTTTACGACTTTGGAGCTTGTGAGCCATAGTTTGGAGACCTTTGCTCGACGGCACTCGCTTTTCAAATTCAACATTTCCGACCTTGTGTTATATCTTCCCACCATGGTAGAGAGATAAAGATATATCTGTAAACTATGAGGGATTTGGATTATCTGGATTATTTCAACTACTATTTTCATTCTGCTTCTTTTGTTTATTTTTCCTTCCAAATGAAATCTGCGGATCCATTGTTTTTATTTTCTTTCATTCTTTTTTTTCCACTCATTCCTTTATCTACAGGGTGGCCCACTTAAAAGTAGCCCAGAAAATGTAGTAGAAAGGAGGAACATTCTTTTATTGTTTAAATTACCTGTACTGTTATAAAAGCTGCTGGGAGTGCTCCTCGTTGATATTTATGCATTTTTGGGCACGTTTAACAACGTTTGCAGGTACTACCTGTAGATCTTTGATGATTCTCTTTATAGCGTCGATAATGTTCTCCTTTAGTTGATCGAGAGTTAGGATTATTTGCATAAACTTTTTTTTGTTTTAAGGGATGACATAGCCATATAACCTATAATATGGCCATGTCATCCCGCATACGTAGGACAAAAAATGACCAAAATGTAAGACAAAGCAAAATGGAACCGCAAGTATTAGATACAAACACAAATAAACAACAAATCAAAGTCCGTAAGCGTAAAAACAGACATAGGGAAGGAGGAACCACTTAAAAGTAGCCCAGAAAATGTAGTAGAGAGGAAGAACATTCTTTCATTGTTTAAATTACCTGTATTGTTATAAAAGATGCTAGAAGTGCTCCCTGTTGACATTTATGCATTTTTTGGCATGTTTAACAACGTTTGCAGGCACTGCCTGTAGATCTTCTCTGGTGATTCTCCTGATAACGTTGGTAATGTTCTCCTTTAGTTGGTCTAGATTGGGAAAATTATTTGCATAAACTTTTTGTTTTAAAGACCCCCAAAGATAAAAATCACATGATGACAAGTCTTGGTGACCAATACCCCTTTGCTTATTCTCTCTTTCGTAAACATGTCATGAACTCGTGCCAGTGATCTGTGAGACGTGTGGCATGTAGTGCCATCTTGTTGGAAAAAGAATCGCTTTTTGTCTTGTTGTGTCAGTTTGCTGTTAAGGGGAAGATTAGAAAGACTGGCCTACTTTTATGTGGCCCGCTTAATCTTAAAAAAAAAATGATTAGAAAACGATTAGAGAGATCAGGCTACTTTTAAGTGGGCCACCAAATATCCACAAAATTGGTATATTCTTGATCGGCATTGCTCCAGATAAATAATTTCTAAGATTAAAAAAAAAAAAAAAGAAAATTATTCATTTTTTTATCCTTACCTGGGGCACAATCCGTCAAGGAGTGGGGTCGTTTGTCCAGGCAGATTAATTACTAACTAAAGGGAAGTAACTGGCTTTGTTTTTTTTATTAGGGAGTTGATTTCCTTATGCCGCCTCATTCCTTGAGGCATCTATAAAAACAATTTGTCTGTGTGATAGACTGGGTAGAGGGGTGGGGGAAGGAGGGAAGGAAAACAGAGAGAAAAGAGGAAGAGAGTGAGTGAGAGATAAAAGAGATTGATAGAGAGATGGAAGTTTTAATAGAATGTATTTATCGCCCTCTCACAGCGGGAAGATGTGACATAAGGGTCAGAAAAATGGGATTTAAAAGTGAAAAGCCAGTGCACTCCAGCCTGCAAATAGTGCCTGGGCAGTTCTGCCGGTATTCCGAGGTAGAAGTACCTCAGGCGATTAGCAATAAATTAACCCTCATTTTCGAAGAGAGAAGGTAAAGCCTGGAAGGGTGAACCTCCTAAACCTGCACAGGACTAGCTTTATACCACAGTCAGCAGGGAAAAAGTTCATTACAAGAATAGTTTAGACGTTGTTGATTTTAGTGCCAAGGTAAAAACCTCTGCGTTTTTAATTGAAATATCTTGCACTTTTATCCCGGGCAATTTCGATTGGTCCTGCTAGTTTAATAATAAAGACGAAATATTAATTATTCTACTATATGAATTAAATGCAGCATAATCTTGTTGACACATCAGCTCTTATTAGATCACCAAAGTTAAGAAACGATGAGCTTGGCCAGTACCAAATGGGTGACTATTGGAGAATGTTAGGCACTGTATCTATTTATTAGATCATCTACATGGCTTCAACGAGGTGGTTTATTTTCTGCGAATGCGTTTATTTGATAGTGGAGACGATTAATATTAAGAGCATCATGGGAATCAATCTTTGAAGCATGTGAAATTAAGTCATATGAATTCATTTGGTTGTATTGTGTAATATTGTCCTTAATATATTAATACATTTTACACATGCATAATATGTAGACACCCGGGACCCAACACGTTGTAGCAGAATACGTTGCAAAGGAACATAAGACAAGTATTAACTCAACTCCTTTTTTTTTTTTTTTTTAAATTTTTTTTTTATTTCTGGGTACTTTCCTCAATAAAACGCGATCATACTCCTCTCTGACCTCTGTCATCTCGAATGTCTCTAATGTGATAGTCTTCTCTAACGCGCTCTTTCTCTCCGTTTCATAGTCTTTTTCTTTTTCCGTGTTAAATATATCTTGGCAAGATCATCCCATGGAGCAGCAACTTTATGGCAACCTACCTGCCATATCTACTACCATCAGGGAACGACGTCTACGATTTGCTGGTCACTGCCAGAGGAGCGAGCAAGAGCTGGTGAGAAGTGCATTGCTGTGGACTCCACAGCACGGGCACAGGAGCATAGGACAATCTAGATTTATATACAACCAGCAAATTGCACATAACGCCAACTGTAATCCTGAAGATCTGAGTAAGCTGATGGAAAACAGAGAAATCTGTAGAGAGAGAGTCTCATTGGTCCAGACAAAAGAGCCCAACCAAATAGATAAATTCTTTTTTCTTACCATGATGCTATTTTGCACATGGCTTGGCATTTGCATATAGCCACTATGTATGCGTCAGTGCTCTGTTACAATTATATTGTTTTGATATATTCACTTTTTTTCCATTCATCACCTCTAAATGTTATTTTTCGTTTCTCTTGTCAGATTTGTTCGGAAGAGGAACAGTTGAAGTGGGCGACCCTTGAAAGCAAAAGACTCGAAGAAGAAAGGCGGATGGCTCAACAGAAGGAGGATGCAGATCTACAGATGGCGCTCAAGTTGAGCCAAGCAACACAACCGACAGGTCAAGCGAATGGCGTTAAAACTAGGCTAAGATGAACCGCAATTTAATTTAATGTTTTAAACTTTAATTTAATGTTTGGCATTGCAGCCTTTCGATCAATCACACGAGGCATTTGGAAATGGTTAAGTTTGCTAAACAGGCTGGAGTAAAACTGATCGTCCTATACATGCTACTTAGTTGAATACACGATTGCATGTGCAAACGCATGCACATGCGTATGCATATGCATATAATTCTTAAGGTTATACCTCCCCCTCACAAGTCACAACATTACATCAGGTTTCATGTCCATAAGAAAAACGGGCGTTTTCGAAATTTCGAACTAAACCATAATAAAAGCAGCTCATTATTGATGAATTAGGTTTACATTCGCAATAAAAATTAACACGGGTTCATGCTGGTTTAATTTTTATATTTGGTTTCATTTGTGAGACTTTTTCAAGAAAAAGCCTTTTATTGAACAGAGTCAAGAAGATATAAAGTTAAAAGTACTGAGTAATGTAGAGGAAAGTGTTAATATACATTTTGGGTCCTTCTTTCTCCCACTACTACTTTTAAATTTGTGTATATTTTTTTTGATTCTGTTCAATAAAATTGTTTTCTTGACAAAGTTTCGTAAAAGACATAAAATATTGAAACAAAATCAGCTCATGTTCATTGTGTGTTAATTCTTTTTATTCTATCAAGTTTGCTTATTGTCCTTATCCTTATTCATACCTAAATGTTCTTTTAGAGATTTATCCTTTTAAATACACCTTTCACATTCACAGCAACAAAAATTAATCGTATTAAATAATTGTAATTTATAATTAAACTTTAGGTCATGTTAAATAACTCTATTTCTTTTTGACTTCTGCTTTTTTGCCAAGTCCTTGATGGTGGATGCCAAGAAAAAGTCCCGATTTAAACTTACGTAAATTCCAGTTTAATTTTAAAACTCTACAAAAAAAAAAAAAAAAAAAAAAAAAACTAGTCTATACTTTGAATTGCTTCATTTTTGGAATGGTTGCATTTTTGATAAAATATTTTGTAATCAAAATATATTTTTTTAGGCTTTATTTTGATTTTTGTTTTTCAGAATAGTTTTATATATTAAAAAATATAGGTACAAAGTTTACATTACTTTGAAAGGTATTTTTTTTAAATATCTCAAAATAAATCATAATTAAAATGTTTTTTTTTTTATACTTTTTGATTTTTTTTCCAGATTAATTTTATATATCAAAAAAATATTTTTGAAAAGTTTACATAAAAAGTCTTTACTTTGAAATGTTCATTTTTAATATCTTGTAATAAAATGTATTGCTTATTTTTTTTGTTTTTAGTTTTTACAATGTGTTTTTTTAAATCTCCTGTAAACTATCTTTTTATATAAAATTTGAAAATATGTTTTGATTATATAAAACAATACTGAATCTAAAAAGAATGTTCAAAGTGAATACTAAAAAAAATATATTTTGATTAAAAGATTTTATTTAAATAAAGCTATTTCAAAATATAAGGATTTCAAAGTAAAAAAAATTATGTAGAGTTTTTAAAATAAAACTGGAATTGCGCATTAACCAATAAGGACTTTTCTTCACTTATATACTGGCAAGACTTTTCAAAAATTCTGGTAAACAAAAAATGAAAGTACAAAAAAATGTTTATTTAACATGACCAAACTTTATGAGTATCATCTTATAACTGTCAAATATGGAAGCTGCAAATAAAACATAATAAAAAAATCAAAATAACTTTTACAGAACAAACAAACAACAATCTAATGCTCTTGTCATCTTTGATTCAGCCACATATTGAATGTGATTGATGTGGCGTCTAACCATTACAATGACTTCCGGTTACTACAAATTCCAATTTATTTGAAAAAGAAATCACCCAGCGAATAATTCTGGCATCCTTTGAAGAAGGGAGTTTCCTCCCGAAATATTAGAACGAATGTGTATAAATATAAAAAGATATAAAAAAAAAGCAATAAATATTTACTACAGCTAAATGTGACTGTCTTTTTTGTGACTTTTTATTATTATTGTATTTTATGTACTGGCATTGTTATCCGTAGGAAATGAACAACGAAATTGAAGAGTTAAAAAAAGTGTGTGTAACGGGTTTTTTTTTTTTTTTTTTTTTTTAAACATTTTTTCTTTCTATTTCTTTTTTACTGCAAGTTCAATTTCACGCAAATGATTGATGTGAAAAAAAAAAAATGCTTTAACATCAACCTAACCATCGTTCCCTCAACTAATTCCCCTCCCCCCATATATATATATATATATATATATATATATATATATATATAAATACAGTGGTTGGGTCATCTTGTGAGAATGGATGACTCAAGAGTTCCTAAGCAATTTCTTTATGGACAACTGACAAATTTTTATCGCCCAATAAGGCGTCATTACAAAGATAAACTAAAAAACAACCTTAAGCATTGTGGAATTTCACTGAGTTTCTGGGAGAGTGCAGCAGGGGATCGCATAGAATGGAGGAAGATGTGTTTCCTAGGGACCAAAGAATTTGAACATAACCGTCTTTGTCATAGGGATGCCTTTCGTGCAAATATGAAGGCAATACACAAGAAAAATCCACCTAAAAATGAATATGTATGCCACTGTGGTTTCAAAGCACTCAGCAAAGCAGGGTTATCTGTTCACTCGAGAAGGCATCTTTGACCGACGAGCATATGCAGGTTCACCATGTGCAGAGGAGTGTGCTGGACGTCTACAGGATTGCAATTATGCATGTGGTGTCACAGAGCTTAGGAGCTGCTGAAGATTGCATACTGAACCCTCATTCATCATCTTCAATGAGAGAATCCACCATATATATATTTGAGAAGGATTTTGTAGTGTGCTTAAAGCATTGTGCATCAAGTGTAATAAGTTGTGTTTGAAGGCTATGGCAATGCTGTTTTATAAAAGAAAAACAGCATCGACTACGAGACAAGATAAAAAAAAAAAATGACAACATTGCATGTAATATATCAAGCTAAGATATTTCTTCCCAGTCAGATTCTGCCGCAGGTTTCGTATAATTAGATTAGTGAAACCTGGTACATCGAAAAGACACTGTAAAGTATATCTCCACTCTTATATAAAAGTCACTTTGTGTGTGAGTTCCTTCCTCATAGGTTTTGAAACGGCTGAGCCTATCTTTTTGCAAAATTTCAGACAAAGGTAATTTATATGTCTGGCAGTGTTCTTAGATATGTTTTGTACAGAAATTCATCCGATAAAAATCAAAAATAGAAAAAAATCCGATCTTAAAAAAAATAGTCTTTCTTAAAAAAGAAGAATTTTTACAGGAGAATATTTTACGTTATACCAGCCAGGGGAAATAAAATCTCGGCAAATCATTTCTTCTTAAAAAAACATATTGTCATCTGGAGTTATAGCTCGGTGGTACATTATTCGACTACAGATCAAATGATTTCCTGTTTAAACCCGAGTGTACCTCACCATTTTATTTTAATTTTTTCGTATTAAAGAATTCAATTTACAATAAATGAAGAGTTACCATTTGAAATCGATGCAAATCATTTCTTTGTTTGCATATTTTAAAACTAAACATTAATCAGAAGTGACTTTTCCAGAGCATTCATTGTCAAACACAAATATCAGCTGACGTGATATGGGATTTGATGAACGACATTATCATAATTTATTTTTTATTTTTTGCGAATTAGTCCACCAAGCAAATTAGTCCTCGTAATATATAATAATTAATAGAGGATTGATTCTATAATAATACATATGCAATCTGCATAAATTAAAATATGTTTAAACATATTATACAACCAGGCAACACTGGATGTCCAGCTAGTTTTTAAATAGAGATATTTTGTTCTTGTAAAATCTATAATTGAGCACTTTATGTTTTTTAATATATATATATATATATATATATATATATACTGGACATTTTAGTCTGTTAAAAATGAGAAAAAGTAATGAGGGTTTTATGTCAAATTGGTGGTTGGATATGGTAAAATTTGTGCTTATTTTTTTTTGCATTAAATACTAATCAAAATTAGAATTTACAACAATTTATTATTCGACAAGGAATACAAGTGGAAAAATTAAATATAATAAATTTGATGTTAATTATAATTCACAGTTAAATTGAATTTTTTATATTAATGCACTATCTTGTATATTGAGATTTTTCATCTGGTTGGTAGGGGGAGTCCCATAAATATAAATATTAATAATCACTTTAGCTTTACACAATTACTCAATTTGTAAACTTGAAAACATTTATATATATATATATATATATATATATATATATATATATACACAGACACACACTAGACCTTTTAGTCTGTTAAAAATGAGAAAATGTTATAGCCATGAGAATGAGTTTTATGCCAAATTGATGGTTGAATATGGTAAAATTTGTGTTCAATTTTTTGCATTAAATACTAATCGATATTAATCTTTAATTACTTTGCATCAAACAGATAACATAGTACTGTTTTTTTTTTTACATGGGGTCACCACTTATCAAGTCCCGAAGGCTACTCAGGGATAAGGGGTATTGCGTGTACAGTAATCAATGAGATAGTATTGTAGTAATCATTAGTATTGGGGGTTTTGATAGAGTGTCTTACTTATGGGGGCGGTTTGTCAGGAGTTTGTTTATGTTGGACTTGAAGACGTCCAAGTTGTAGTCAGGTGGGAAACAGGCAAGCGGCAAAGAGTTACACTGGCATGCAGTTCTAAGAAAGAAGCTTTGCTCATGGAATCCACATTTGGATTTAGGCACAGATAAAGAGTGGGGAAAATTATTGACAGTAGTTTCAGCCAGACGGATGTTTCTCGTGAAAGATTGCATTATAACAAGATTCCATAAAAATTTCAGCCAAATCAGACCTGTAGTTTCTGAGAAAAAGTGGGACAGACAGAGAAATTTATATATATATATATATGTGTGTGTGTGTGTGTGGTAAATTATGAAAATATATATGCAATTAAGCTACACAGGATATTCCACGTTTCATTCTCATAAGAATTCATCAGGTTTATGCATAAGCCTGACGAATTCTCATGAGAATGAAACACAGAATATTATGTGTAGCTTAATTGCCATAGATATTTTCAGAACTTACTACCTAGCTTTACGAGAGGCGTGCAATAAGCAATGCCCCTGACCCACTTTCAGTCATCTGATCTAGCTGAAATTTTGCATGTGCAATGATTTATATCTCTACGGGTTATGTAGCAAATTACAGCTCAGAACTAATTGTGGTATCTGTTTTACAAGTGTGGGAACTGAGTCAAGTGTGAAATGGAGCCTGTTGAATGTCGAGCAGTGATCCAGTTTTTGTATTTGAAAGGACACACACCACAGGAAAATTTTGATGAAATGAAAGAAACATATGGTGATAATGCCTCATCATATGACCTTGTAAAATGGTGACATTGTGGCATCACCCCCCTTCTGCCATTGATGAGGCATCTGTCCGTCAAGTTGAGGCTACCATTTTGGAAGATCGGCGCATTACTATTCGCGTAATAGCTCAAGATGTCAAGATTAGTACCAGGTCTGTGGAAACTATCATTCATGACCATTTGCTTATGCATAAGGTCTCTGCCAGATGGATTCCCAGGTTGTTCACATCATTCCAGAAGCAAGAACGCGTTGAGTGCTCGAGGATGAATTTGGAGATGATGCAGTGGAAGCACTTGGACTCACCACCTCCAAAGAAGCAAGGGTGCAGCCCTCTGCTGGCAAGGTCATGCTCACAGTCTTCTGGGACCAGGACGGAGTAGTGATGACAGATTTCCTGGCAAAGGGTACTACAATTACAGGAGGCAGGGCAAGATCAGCAAAGGTGCCCTCCTCCTGCAGGACAACGCTCTGGTCTACAACTCGCACCCTCTGATTTTCACCTCTTCCCAGCCATGAAGTTGTTTTTGAAAGTAAAGCGTTTCCCAGATGATACAGCCATGATTTCTGAAGTCACGTCATGTTTGGAGGACCAACCTGGGGTGTTCTACAAAAACGGTCTTCAGCTGCATCAAACGATGGGAGAAATGCATAACTCTGGGTGGTTCCTATGTAGAGAAAGACTAATAACTGTGCCAAGTTTTGTTGTTCTACTGCTATGGGAAGTGGGTCAGGGGAATTACTTATTGCACACCCCTCGTACCTATGTATTGAGCACTGTTGAAGTAAATACTGAAAATTTATGCATAAAATTATATCTTCATATATTTATGTGATTAAATGAAGTAGTCCTATATATATATGGATATATATACACACACACACACACACACACATGACTAGCAGACTGCCCTGTGTTGTCCAGTCATAAAATATGCTTATATATGATATGAGCGGGGAAGAGCCCGGCTTTGCCCAGTCGTAAAATACGCATAAATATGATATTTTCATTTGTCCAGATTTTGTATATATTATTATATAGTCGTGATTTCAAAAGTATAAAAAAAGTATTTTGGGTGCCATCAGCTAGAATTGAAACCAGAAGCAAAACTGTAGGATCCAAAACTGGTGATGTTACCACTACCAACGTAACATGCATATGAACTGATTAAAAATTAAATAAGATGCATGTACAAAATGTATAACGATTTTTAAGATTTTAACCCCTTTCTGACCCCTTAAAAACTATTTTACTTGGCAAAAGACCCATAAATGAATGGTGCATAAAAATCTCCAATCATTTTAAGAACCTAGCACTGCTCTACGACTTTTAGTTTCAGAAGAGATAGAGTTTGAAAATATGGAAACAGACAGACAAACAGTGGGTTATATATTAGATTTTAATTTATGCAGATTTAAAGCTAATTCTCTATTGGTTATTATATTATACACACTATATATAGTTGTAAAATGTTTTTGACTTGTGATGGGGGGTATGAGACGAATGAATTCGCCAATCATTTTTATAACCAACGGCTATGCTAAACAACCAATCAAAACGTCGCAAAATTATTATAAAAATCGTCGAATTTTGGATTCAATCAGTTCGCCATTTGCTACGTCACGGACCGCATTTAATTCTTTGCCACCATCTTGGTTACTGATCTGAACTACGCCACCATCCTTGTTTAACATAATATCTCAGAACTTAAGAGGTTACCTACGCGACGGACCGCATTTGATTCTTTGTCGCCATCTTGGTTACTGATCTGAACTACGCCGCCATCATTGTTCAACACAAATGTCTCAAAACTTAACAATAGTAATGATTTCAGAAGTTTAAAACAAATGACCAGTGCCATCAGTTGAAATCGAAACCAAAAAATTCAACTCTCCAGCCATAGTTATTGTATATTATTTCAGCCTTACCTTCTTAGCTATCTCCAGATGGATATAAAAAAAAAAAGGACTAAGAATTTCAAGCCAAACTGCATGCTCAGAAGTAAGTTTGAAGTCTGTAGACCAAATATTCAGAGAGGAGTTTTGGAGAGATATAGATTATTAATAATAATAATATTTAATAATAATGATATAGTTTGCTTGAAGCATTGTGTATTGAGTGTAATAAGTTGTGTTTGAAGTCTATAACAATGCTGTTTTGTTGAAAAACACTGTTGAACACAAGACAGTAAAACTAATAGATGAAAGTATTTGAAGGTTTCAATAATTTACGAGAAAAAGAAATGTTCATATTCCGTCTGAGCCAGATTGAATAAGAGTAAGTTATATTATATGCTTTATGAATGTGTGTCCTGTGTAGTGTCTGACTTTTAGATGGACTCGCATACACAAAAACAACTGCCCTTTATACAGATAACAGAAATATTTGTATTATTGTTCTCATCTCGGGTGTTATTTGCACGTTTCTTTCTATTGCAAATACAATTTTTTTTTTTTACTTGGGAGTCATCACTCCTCGAGGCCCGAAGGTCACTCAAGGATAAGAATTAATGAATATAAGGTGATAGTGATCATTGATGGTATAAGTTAGGTAGAGCTTGATTATTTATGAGGACGGCTCAACAAGAACTTGTTTACATTGGATTTGAAAGCTACCATGTTGTATTCAACTGGGAAGCATGCCAGTAGAAGTGTTCCACAGGCGAGCAGTTCTGGAAAAGAACCTTTGTTCATGGAATCTGAATTTAGATTTAGGCACAGATAGAGAGTAGGGGAAATTGTTGATAGTGGTTGCAGTTAATAGTGTTTCTGTGAAAGTTTGGCAAGGGAAAAACCATGGATTAGAGTTCAGTCGAGCACTTGCCATGAAAATAATGATAGAGCAGAGATAGCCTCGCAACGTCTCTTCTTTGAGAAAGAGGTTGTAGGGAAGAGAAAACGGCATCACCTACTAGGTTCCGAAGCTGGTTTTGAACTTTATCAAGTCTGAATAAGGTATGCTGAGCAATTTTTTTTTTTATATATAGGCATAACCACTTCCAAGGCCTAGAGACCACTCGAGGATAAGGGTTAAGAGTGTACAGTAGTCAATTGGACAATATAGTAATCGTTAGTAATGGAAATTCGGTAAATTTGTTAAGTTAAGTAGAACAGCTCATCAAGAACTTGTTTACGTGGACTTAAAGACAACCATATTGTAGTCAGCTGGAAAGCAGGAAAACGGAAGACAATTCCACAGGCGTGCAATTCTAAGAAAGAAGCTTTGTTCATGGAACCTACGTTTAGGTTTAGGCACAGATAAAGAGTGGGGGGAAGTATTGATAGTGTTTTCAGCTAGATGAGTGTTTCTTGTGAAAGTTTGGCGAGGGGGAACCATAGATTGAAGCTCAGTTGAGCATTTAAGATGAAAATAATGATAAAGCAGAGACAAACTCGCAACATCTTTTCTGTGAGATAGAGGTTGCAGGGAAGAGAAAAGGACATCTCCTACGAGGCTACGAAGTCTATTTTGAACTCTATCAATGCAGGACAAGTCCTTTCTAGCAGCTCCTGCCCAGATGTGGCAACAGCACTCCATCCTTGGACGTACCTAGCTCTTATATAGATAGAGAATTGCATCAGCAGTCAGATATCTACTGGATCAGTAGAAGGATCCCACCATTTTTCTAGTGGCCTTGGCAACAGATTTGATGTACGTTCCATTTCAGATCAGGAGTAAAGATTGCTGCCCAGATGTGGCAACAGTACTCCATTTTAGGACTTACCTGGCTCTTTTACAGGTAGATGATTCCATCGGCAGTGAGATATCTACTGGAATGGTAGAGTGATCCAACTATTTTCTGGTGATCTTGGCAACAGATTTGATGTATGTGTTCCATTTTAGATCAGGAGTTAAGGTCAGTCCCAGAAGCTTGTCATGACAAAAGCTTCTCCAAGACAAGTCATTCATTTCTATTGGGGTGTGATGGAGATCAGAGCGATTATGATGAAAGGAGAGGAGCTTAATTTTCAATGCATTAAAATTAACCAGCCACCCTTTTCCCCATTGCAGCACGTTCTCAAGATCAGAAGAGAGAGAATCAGAAACATCTTAGTCATTGCTGGCCTTTAAAGTGTTGCCACAGATTGTGGTGTCGTCTGCATAAATGTCTATGAATGATCTAAAAATCTAATTTGGGAGATCATTGATGAAGATCAGGAACGTCTCTTCTGTGGGAGAGAGGTTGCAGGGTAGAGAAAAGGGCATCCCCCACTAAGCCAGCCTATCCTTGTTTTATCGTTATTTCCATGGCAGGTGCTCGTCTGAACTCCAATCTCTGGTCGCCCTCGCCAATCTTTCACAAAAAACACCCGTCTAGCTGAATCCACCGTGAAAAATTTTCCCCACTCTTTATCTGTGCCTAAATCAAAACGTAGATTCCATGAACAAAGCTTCTTTCTTAGAACTGCACGCCTGTGGAACTCTGTTCTGTCTGCCTGCTTCCCACTTGACTACAACCTGGATGTCTTCAAGTCCAACGTTAACAAATTCCTGATGAACCGCCCCCTTAAGTAAACACTTCATTAAATCTGCACACTAACGTACTGTACTTACAATAACCCTTATCCCTGAGTGGCTTCCGGACCTTGATAAGTGGTAACCACCGTGTAAAAAAAAAAAAAAAAAAAAAAAAAAAAAGGAAGAGAATTTGGCCCAGAATGGAACCTTGAGGGACAGCATCGTTAATACTATCTTTCTGATTTCTGCCCATCAACGATTACTCTTATAAGCCTGTTAGAGAGAAAGGATTTAATAATTAAGAGGACATTTCCAGCTATTCCATAGCTGGCGATCTTGTAGAGTAGACCTTTATGTTATAGCCTATCAAAGGCCTTTGATATGTCAAGCGTTTTCACACCAATAGTTGATAAGAAAAAAAAATTGCTCTAACATCAAGCCCCTTTCCCCCCAACTAATTTTATTCCTGTTAATCCCCCCCCCCCAAAAAAAAAAGAATATGGGAAGAGGATGTTGTAATTTGCTTGAAGCATTGTGTGTAGTGTGTAAGAAGTTGTGTTTGACTGCTATGACAATGCTATTTGGCAGAAAGAATAGTGATTGTTGTTGCTCTACTTGTCACGCTCTTCCTTCATTAATGTCTCTTGATGAATCTGTGGTGGAACGATTCCAGACATCCTGTAAACAGATGGCAGGTTGATCTCGGCTCTTATAAGTGAATGGCAGAAAGAGTTGTTTTTTTTTCCTCCTCCCAAACAAACTATAATCGTAAAACTTCAAATTATAAGATGCGTTTATAAAATGAGAATGTTGCGTCATTTCCGTTTTTGTATTAATTCCACTCTAAACCATTTTTGTATAATATTTCTGAACTTTTGAGATGAGGATTGATTTGATGTGTATTTTGGATCGTTTGAACTATTTTTCTCATCTTGGATGTTATTCTCATAATGTTTCTGCCGATGTAACCTCCAACCTTTATCAGGCATATCTTGACAAAAGCTCTTATTGGTAAAAAGAATTTTTTTTTAATCAACCATAGTCATTAGAATTCAAAATCTGTAATGTTTTATGAAACAGAAAGAGCGTTCAGCCATTTCTGTATTTTTGTATTAATTCGGATCCATACCGATTTGAACATCCAAAAAGAGACCAGTAGACTGACCAATTCAAATAATAAATACTAGTAGAACAGGTCCTACTAGAATTTATTCCACAGTGCCATCTTTCATATGTAATGTAGCTGCTGGGCATTCTGTAGACGTTCAGTGTGGATGGAGACCCCCCCCCCTGATATTATTGTTGACATTTTGTTAAAACTTTAAACGTATTCATCTAAGTAATCTGGTTATTATAGTGTCAATATATCTGGTTATTACGGTTTATCTCCAATACCCTTATAAGAGTCTGTGATATATTTCCATTGTATGGATGCCAGGCATGAATGGAAACCCCACAATATTATTATACCATCTTTAGACAGAACATATACTAACCTTGATTCTTAGCCAGAAAACCAAGAAGGTATATTTGAGTTTCGCATATGCTGAAAAGCATCATTTAAATTTTTTCTACATTGTGTCAGTGATCAGGAGATCCTGTTTATTAAAAAGAGGATGGAAGATGATAACATCATGAGCATTACATTAGCGTATCTATATAATATATATAGTTTATATATAATTTATATATAATATCTATATAATATATATATAATTTATATATAATATCTATATAATATATATATAATATATATAATATCTATATAATATATATATAATATATATAATATCTATATAATATATATATAATATATATAATATCTATATAATATATAATTTATATATAATATCTATATAATATATATATAATATATATAATATCTATATAATATATATATAATATATATAATATCTATATAATATATAATTTATATATAATATCTATATAATATATATATAATATATATATAATATCTATATAATATATATATAATTTATATATAATATCTATATAATATATATATAATTTATATATAATATCTATATAATATATATATAATATATATATAATATATATAATATCTATATAATATCTATATAATGTATATATAATATATATAATATCTATATAATATATATAATATATATAATTTATATATAATATATATAATATATATATATATATATATATTTTTTTTACATAGGCGTCACCACTTATCAAGGCCGATAGGCCACTCAAGGATAAGGGTTAAAGAGTGTAGAGTAGTCAAAAGGACAACATAGTAATCGATAGTAATGGAAGTTCGGTAAATTTGTTAACTTAAGTGGAACGGCTCATCAGAAACTTGTTCACGTTGGACTTGAAGACAACCATATTATAGACAGCTGGAAAGCAGGAAAACGGAAGACAATTCCACAGGCGTGCAGTTCTAAGAAAGAAGCTTTGATCATGGAATCTATGTTTAGGTTTAGGTACAGATAAAGAGTGGGGAAAATTATTGATAATGTTTTCAGCTAGTCTAGTGTTTCTTGTGAAAGTTTAGCGAGGGGGGACCATAGATTGAAGCTCAGTCGAACACTTTCCATGAAAATAATGATAAAGCAGTGACAAACTCGCAACATCTCTTCTGTGAGATAGAGGTTGCAGCGAAGAGAAAACGACATCTCCCACCAGGCCACGAAGTCTATTTTGAACTCTATCAAGGCAGGACAAGTCCTTTCTAGCAGCTCCTGCCCATATGTGGCAACAGTATTCCATCCTTGGACGTATCTGGCTCTTATATAGATAGAGAATTGCATCAGCAGTGAGATATCTACTGGATCGATAGAAGGATCCAACCATTTAAGATCAGGAGTAAAGGTCAAGCCCAGAAGCCTGTCAAAACTTGAGGCCTCCCCAAGACGAGAGCCATTCATTTTAATTGATGCCAGATGGGGATCAGAACGTTGATGATGTAAAGATAGAAGCTTGGTTTTAGATGCATTAAAAGTAACCAGCCACTCCTTTCCCCATTGTACAACGTGATCAAGATCAGAGGAGAGAGAATCGGAGAGAACTTGGTCGTTTACTGTCTTAGATGTGCTACCATAGATGGTAGTGTCGTCAGCATAAATGTCTATGAATGATGTAAGGATGTGATTTGGAAGATCATTAATGTAGATCAGGAAAAGAGTTGGGCCCAGGATGGACCCCCGAGGGACTCCAGCATTTATACTGTGAGCTTCTGATTTTTGCCCATCAACTACTACTCTTATGAACCTATCAGAGAGAAATGATTTAATAATTGAGAAGACATTTCCAGCTATACCATAGCTGGAGATCTTGTGAAGTAAACCTTTATGCCATACCCTATCAAAGGCCTTTGATATGTCAAGAGCAATTGCCCTAGAAAGGTTGCCTCTGTCGAGAGATTCGCTAATCCTATGAGATATAACTGTAAGCACATCTGCTGTAGATCTAGCAGAACGGAAACCATATTGTGTGTCACTAAGAAGGTTATTTTTGCTGAGATAGTTGATTACTTCTCTATTTAACACAGATTCCAGCAACTTACTCATGACGCACAGGAGACTTATTGGCCTGTACTGAGAGGGGGATGAGCGATCACCTGAATTCTTAAATACAGGGCATACTGATGAGATTTTCCAGGGTGATGGGAAGCTATTCTCCTTAAGACAATGTTTAAACAGTTTTGTAAGTATGGGTGCTAGTTCTGGTTGAAGGTTTTTTAGTACTATAATTGGAATACCGTCAGGGCTGGTTGCTTTACTGGAATCAAGGTTTTTGATTAGCTTGGCAACATCACGTACAGATATTTGTATATCACATAGTGTGCTTTCTGATGCAGGAGGAAATATTGGGGGTTGGCGGCCTTGGTCGCAAAGGGTAGAATTGGCTGCAAAGTTCTTGGCAAAGAGTTTGGCTTTGTCTGATGCTGACGAGATTACCTCAGGTCCATTGATGATAGTTGGGATAGAGCACACGCTTTAGTTCAGGATTCTGTTTGCAATTTGCCAAAACTGGTGGGAACCAAGCCGCTGCTCAGCTACTTTGGACTTGAGGACTGAGCATACAACTCTCTTGCATTCTTTATTACTTTCTTACAATGGTTGCTGGCAGTCCTGAAAGCGGCTTTAGTTTCCATACATCTATTACGTTGGAAGCAGTGGAAAAAGTGATTTCTGTGCGCAATAGCAGCAGCACATTCTGGAGAAAACCATGGCTGGCTGTTAGGTTTTTGCTGGAACTTTTTCGAGGGTATGAAATTGTCTATACCTACAATTAACCATTCTGTCAGGTCTGATACTATAGACGACACATCCTTTTTAAACATGGAACGCAGAGGAAGATCCGATATAACTGTACGGAAGCTATCCCAGTCAGCCATAGTGTATCGATATACTGTACGATGGAGAGGTACGTCTGAGGACTTATTACATTTCATTTTTATCTTAATTGATACAACTGAGTGGTCGGAAGATCCAAGAGGAGACAGAATGGAAACTGAACATAGTTCAGGGCAAGTTGTGAGAAAAAGGTCTAGGAGACTTGCATACTGGCCGTCATTGTCGGGCACACGGGTGGGTTCCTGAACAATCTGAGTGAGGTCATAAGCAATGGAGAAATCATGACAGAATCTCCCCTCATCATCGGTCTTGTTTGAGTGGGTCAACCATTCCACATTGTGAACATTGAAGTCTCCATAATATATATAATATCTATATAATATATATAATATCTATATAATATATATATAATTTATATAATGTATATAATATCTATATAATATTTATAATATATATATAATATCTATATTATATATATAATATCTATATAATATATATAATATCTATATAATATATATAATATCTATATAATATATATAATATCTATATAATATATATATAATATCTATATAATATATATATAATATATAATATCTATACAATATATATATAATATCTATATAATATATATAATATATAATATCTATACAATATATATATAATATCTATATAATATATATATAATATATATATAATATATATAATATCTATATAATCTATATAATATCTATATAATATTTATATAATATATATATAATATATATAATATCTATATAATATATATAACATCTATATAATATATATATAATTTATATAATATATAATCTATATAATAATTTAATTAAGACTGTTTGGAGGTGTGTATTGAGCAAAAAAAAAAAAAATGTGGTAGTAGGCAAGCAGGCTCGAACCCGTACCACGAGCGAGAAAAAGAATGTAAAAAAAACAAAAACAAACGTGACGTCTTTGCTGTTGCACCTATCGCCAAACTGGAAGTGGTGAAGATTTAAATTAATTATAAATATAGTGATATGCTACAACAGAACACGACCACTCTAATTTTTTTTTTTTAGGGGTAATCGAGGTCGCTGACAATGAATCTGATAATCAAACCCGTTGCAAATTTACCGTTTTCATGGTATTAACCTCTGAACCCAGGGACTATTTTCTGCAATTTTACAGCTTCCATTTATGCTATGTGTGTGTGCGGTAGCATAAACTACAGCTGTTAAATGTGCCTTTGCGTAGCAAACTGCCTTTTCACATGGCGTAGAAATAAAACAAGGAGAAAAGAAAAAGACTCTTTTTTTTTTTTCAGAACAGAATTTTCAATTTTTTTTCATTTGCAGACAATTTTAAATCAAAAGAAAAAGTTGTCTAAAACAAAAATAAAAAAAATATACGTCATAGCATTTTTTTTGGAGAATTTTTTTTTTGTCTTACATAGTTCTTAATGCATTTTAATTGATCTAAAACAAAGTTTTCACAAGCGGTTTACAAAAACATAAGCACCAAATATTTTTATGTTTTTCGTTTTTTTTGGGGGGGAGGGGGATTCAATTATAGAACTTGTGTGGCTTAACCAGTGCTTCTGCAGTTTAATTAAACGTTTTTCCGTAAGTAACGCGCCGACATTCCCTGATTAGAATACTATTTAACATTTTTAAGAGATTTTACTGTTTTCTGTTTACATTGGGAGCGGGGGTGTCGTACAAGCTTGAATTCCTGATTCATCACTCAGCTGGCTGGATGAATTAAGAATCACCATCTATATTTTGTAAACTCTCTTGGTGTCTTCATTACAACTGGAAGGTAAATATGTTTTTGTCTATCATTTTGTAAACGAACTTTGTAAAACTCCTTCAGTATCGTCATTATCAGCTGCTCTCTGTCCCCATTATATGTAACACTATTTAATAATACCACGTCTGGCCAAAAAAGCAATGGTTGGACAACATCAAGGTTTACTTCCACGCTCTAAATATTAGTTGCTCAAAATTCCCTTAATTTAAATTTCTTTAAAGGACTCATTAAGCTTAACTTTTAATTTTAAAATTTTAATTGGATTAAATGGATTTTGGATAAAATTTGGATAGATATTCTTGACATAAGATTGAGTATCATTTAAATTTTCATGAGAGAATATAAATCCATCTATCCAGAGCGGCCACAACTGAGATTGAACTCACTATATGTTTGTAGTGTAATTCAAATCATGTCGGTATTTGATGCTTCGTCAGCGCTATCAAGGGTATTTTTTTTTATCGTGACGCCATCACTAGATGGGGTGCCTACCACGGCTTAAGAGAGTCCCATCTACCCTCGAGTGAAGGATAGACCACGTCAGTTTCTCAACCAGATATAAAAGTGGGGCAAAATTAATATGTTTTTTTTTTGACAAATTTTACCTGTCCTGGGTCGGGTATTCTTCTAATTTCATGCAATAAAAACAGTTGACGCGTGCCTGTTAGATAAAGGGCATTTTTTAATTGAAATTTTAAAATGCAAAATTGTAGAACCAAGTGTTGGGAGGCAAAAAAAAAAAAAAAAGCTTAAAATGGAAGCAAAAATATTGAAGTAAAAAAATAAATAAATAAATAAAACATAAAAAATAATGACGTGTAAAAATGAAAGATTATTTTTAAGTGAATTCAGTGTAAACGAACAATGCAATGTCTGAAATAAATATATTATTCATGGATGCGTGTTTTGGACGTTGTCATTTTTTTTTTAATGTTGTTTGTTGTTTTTTGCGTTTGAATTTTCATGTGCAGGTGAGATAAGCCAAAGTTTGTGAGAAAGAGGGAAGGTGGAGCAAATATTAGATGGAGGATGAAGAGGAAGAGGGAAGGGATGGCGTGAGCACAACTATAAATATGGAGAACAATTGAAGATACAGTGAGGAGGCAAAGAGAGAGGAATAGGAAGCACAAAGATCTAGACTGAAGACCGAAGGAGCAAACATAGGCATGGAAGGGAGGAAAAAGAGAGAAAATACAAATATGGAAGAGAGAGAGAAATCAACTACGGATGCGGAAGATAGAAGGAGAGAGAGAGAGAGAGAGAGAGAGAGAGAAGTCAACTACATATGCTTTTTAGAAGGGAGTCATCACTTATCAAGGCCCGAAAGTTACTCGAGGATAAAGATTCATAAGTGTAAGGTGGTCACTGTGACAACAGCGTAGTGATTGTTAGTGGTGGAAATTGGATAAAATTTGATTATGTAAGGGAGCGGCTCAACAAGAACTTGTTTACATTGGACTTGAAGATGAGACAGAGAATACAGATACAGAAGAGGGAGAAAGCAACTACAGATGTTGAAGAGAGAAAGAAAGAGAGAAAACTACAGTTGTGGACGAGAGAGAGAGAGAGAGAGAGACAGAGAGAGAAATCAATTAGAGATGTGGAAGAAACAGAGAAAGGTAGAATACACTAAGGAAGAGAGAGAAAATTACAGATGCTAACGAGAGAGAGAAACAGAGAGAGAGAGAGAGAGAGAGAGAGAGAGAGAGAGAGTGTGTGTGTGTGTGTGTTGGGGAATAATATCACTAATATCATGTTGTCCGAATGCCGGATCTCCGCCTCCACAAACAGATTTTCTACTCTCAGCTTGTTGAGGGAAAGCGTGCCCAGGGTGGCCAAAAGATGAGGTATAAGGACAACATCAAAGCAAATCTAAAGCGGTTTCACATGGACCTTGAGACATGGGAGGACGTGGCTGGGAACAGGTTGGCATGGAGGAGCGCTGTCCACAAAGGTGCTGCGCTTTATAGTAGTGACCTAAATCAAGCTGCTGAGGATAAACGCAAGCACAGAAAGGACAGATTATCAACCAGACACACCCAACCCCACCCCACCACCACTACCTTTATCTTCCCAAATTGCACAAGACAAATTGGGTCTAGGATTGGGCTCTATGCTCACCTGAGGACCCACAGAAGCCACAACGGAGGACAGTCTTACTCGGACACGAGTGACCGCCGATGAATATCACTAAGTAAGCGATTAGTTAGTTCGTGGAACTGGATGCAAGCAAAGAATACGGAAAAATGAACAAAGAGATTTGTACAGAATTTGAACCCGAGACTCAGAAGAAAGTCCGCATAACACGGGCATCAGATCATTTGAGTAACGAGTTGAGAAAGACGAAGTCGTACACATAACTCACCATCTCCAATCTTCCCGGTAAATCTTTGTTTACATTTTTTGCTAACAATGTTACCCGTTGCTGTATTGGGAATTTATTTAATTACTTAGAATTGGCAGGTGCACGTTTTAATGACTTAATGAGGTCAACTTTGACTGCGGGGTAGTATTTCATTTACTGCAGGAACGCTTTTTTTATTTTTATTTTCCCAAGATGTTGGAGGGTGGGGAACCAGTTCCCCATAAAAAGGGGATTGTCCAAATTGAATAGCAATTGTCTGATATAAGGAAAATATTTCCACATTGATCAAATTTGATTGCTTTCGGACATTTCCAGCAATCGCGACGGCAAAAAATACCGCCAGAATTAGTGTCGCTTTTATTATACGAAAAGCCTAATCCATATGCGGCGAGCGAAAAATGTTGAATATTTATCTTTTCAAACTCGAGCAAATTAAATAGATAGGCGACCTCCGTTGTTAACTCGTAGATATTATGATTTATATGTGATATAAAAAGTTTTAAGAAGTTGTGAGCGGACCGACCGCTTCTCGTAAAAAAACCTTTTACAGACATACACAAAAAGCGAACATACATACATATATACATACATTTTCGCTTTTATATATTAGAAGACTATCGGTGGTGTTGTAAGGGTGGGAATAAAAAAGTGGGGGAGGGGAACAACAGGTAAACAGAAGTGTTAAAAAAGTGGTAGTCGGCTGGAACCCGTAACGAGAAGGAGGAAAAGAAGGTGAGGTAAAAAAAAAGTGACAGTAGGCAGGCAGACTCGAACCTGTAATGCGTGGGAGGGAAAGAAGGTTAAAAGAATGTAACGCGTTAGCTGATGTCACCATCGCACAAGTAAAAGTTGCATGCGTCAAATTTAAGCATAGTCGATCACCTTTATATATATTATTCCTTATTGGAATTTTTTATTTTTAAGATGAGCAGTGTATGTTAGTTTTATTTTATTTCGGACTATTAGTCTCATCTTATCTTTTTTTTTATTGGTGCACAACGTTTCGGCCAACTTCCTCTGGCCTTCGTCAGGTGGTAACCGCGACGGATAGGAACTTCGAATCTCCTAACTGCATTCTCAGCCATCACTGCCATCCGTAGTTGTTGTCGTCTCACCACATTTTTGACCAATTACCTCTGGCACGCTTTGGGTGGGATTGAAACCGCTATCTTCAGACAATGTTCATCTGGAACCGTAGAGATTCAACGTCTCTATCAACTGCGCCACGGGCCCCGAGGGACACCGGCATTAATACTGTGAGCTTCTGATTTTTTCCCCTCAACTACAACTCTTATGAACGTATCAGAAAGAAATGATTTAATAATTGAGAAGACTTTTCCAGCTATACCATAGCTAGCGATCTTATGAAGTAAACCTTTATGCCATACCCTATCAAAGGCTTTAGATATGTCAAGAGCAATTGCCCTAGAAAGATTGCCACCGTCGAGAGATTTGCTAATCCTATGCGATATAACTGCAAGGACATCTGCTGTAGATCTAGCAGAACGGAAACCATATTGAGTGTCACTAAGAAGGTTATTTTTGTTGAGATGGTTGATTACTTCTGTATTTAACACAGATTCTAGCAACTTACTCATGACGCACAGGAGACTTATTGGCCTGTACTGAGAGGGGGATGAGCCATCACCTGAATTATTAAATACAGGGCATACTGATGAGATTTTCCAGGGAGATGGGAAACTATTCTCCTTAAGACAACGTTTAAACAGTTTTGTAAGTATGGGCGCTAGTTCAGGTTGAAGTTTTTTGAGTACTATAATTGGAATACCATCAAGGCCAGTTGCTTTACTCGAATCAAGGTTTTTGATTAGCTTCGCAATATCACGTACAGATATACGTATATCACATAGCGTGTTTTCTGATACAGGAGGAAATATTGGGGGTTGGCGGTCTTGGTCGCAATGGGTAGAATTAGCTGCAAAGTTCTTGACAAAGAGTTTGGCTTTGTCTGATGCTGACGAGATTACCTCAGGTCCATTCATAATAGTAGGGATGGAGCACACGCTTCTGTTCAGGATTCTGTTTGCTATTTGCCAAAACTGGTGGGAACCAAGCCGCTGCTCAGCTACTTTGGACTTAACAGATTGAGCATACAACTCTCTTGCGTTCCTTATTACTTTCTTACAATGGTTGCTGGCAGTCCTGAAAACGGCTTTAGTTTCCATACATCTATTACGTTTGAAGCAGTGGAAAAAGTGATTTCTGTGCGCAATGGCAGCAGCACATTCTGGAGAAAACCATGGCTGGCTGTTAGGTTTTTGCTGAAACTTTTTAGAGGGTATGAAATGGTCAATACCTACAATTAACCATTCAGTCAGGTCTGATACTATAGACGACACATCCTTTTTAAACATGGAATGCAGAGGTAGATCAGATATAAATGTACGGAAGCTATCCCAGTCAGCCTTAGTGTATCGATATACTGTACGATGAAGAGGTACGTCTGGGGACTTATTACATTTCATTTTTATCTTAATTGATACAACAGAGTGGTCGGAAGATCCAAGAGGCGACAGAACAGAAACTGAACATAGTTCAGGGCAATTTGTGAGAAAAAGGTCTAGTAGGCTCGCATACTGGCCGTCATTATCGGGCACACGGGTAGGTTCCTGAACAATCTGAGTGAGGTCATAGGCAATGGAGAAATCATGACAGAACCTCCCCTCATCATCGGTCTTGTTTGAGTGGGTCAACCATTCGACGTTGTGAACATTGAAGTCTCCACATACGTGAATGTTAGCTGAAGGATGAGTAGAAAGGACTTGGTCAATTTTCTCAGATATGCTTTGAAAGATAGTAACTCCGCTGTTGTGGGGGCGATAGAGAGTAAATATAAATGCAGTAGTGTGAGCTAAAGCAACCCGGAAGCACATATAGGGTAAGTTAGGATCTTCCCTGGAGATGTCCCTCCCACATGGAAAGCTATCTTTAATATAGGCACATATTCCATGCCCATGGCGATCTTGGGGGTCAGATTTAGAAGTTAAGTTAGAGTATCCTGTAATTGCAAACTCATCTAGGGAAATAGCCTGTCCAATGCCAGTTTCACTTAAAAATAAAAGGTCTGGTTTAGTCTCCTGTAATTGGGTTTCAACCTCTGGAAGGTTAGAACGAAGACCCCTGATGTTGGAGAAGGAGACATGGTAGTAGGGGTCTACGTTGGAAGTTGGAGAACCGGGTTTAATCGTGTCTTTTTTCTTGAAACTTGTCATGATGAAATTTTGGAATTTGTAGACTACCAAAACTTTTTTTTTATTCCCCCCCTCCCCGGAATTTTGATTTACCCAAAACCACACACACACCTCCAAAAACTCGGGCAACGCCGGGTACCTCCCGCTAGTCTAATATATAAAAGGTAAAATGGGCGCGAGCGTTTGTGTATGTCCACGAAAGGCTTTTTGCATCGGGGTTTTCATGTCGGTTAGATTCCGCGAGAAGTTTCGGCATACTCCCCAGATCGTAATATGTTGCATTCGCAAACGGAGATCGTCTTTATCTTTTTTTTTGATCGAGTTAAACAAAATTCCCACCATGGCGTCGTCTTGGCTTTTTCGTATAAAGCGAAAATGTTAAAACAAAGCAGCAAAGCATTTCTTGGCCTTCAAGCCAAGCTGATGCTGTACTTCACATAACTTAATTGGTCCTCAGTCAATGTAGGGGAAACCCTTCATACTGAGACAATTACTATTTTTTTTTTGGATACTCTTAGAGTGCTCCCTTTTTTGGGGAAGCTGGTTTTCGCCCACAGTAAAAGCGACCTTGTGTCTAATTTGCTTTTGTGTGGAAACAAATAAGTACCACGGCAGAAAGCAGGACGCTTAACTGGCCCTTGGCCAGGTTTAAAAGCAACGTTCATTTCTGCGTATGCGTGGCGACTCCTATGATTTATAAGTTAATTACCAAGTCATTTCATTCACTATCCTCTTTGGCCTAATGGTTAGCGAGAAAGACTGATTATTCTACATTTTCGAGTTCGATCCCACCTCTCTCTCTCTATCTTTTTTTTTCTATTTCGTACTTGTGCCAATATCCTCCACCCGGATAAAAGTTAATTACCAACTCATTGAATTCACTATCCTCTTTGGCGTAATGGTTAGCGTGGAAAACTAATTACCCACCTCTCTATTTTTTTAGTTTAACCACGTGGAAGCCATTCTTAACATCGCTTCGTCTTTGTGCCAATATCCTCCACCCAGGCAACACCGGATACTCTCCACTAGTTATATATAACAATTATTTTATAATATAAACAGAAGGTTATCAACAGTGCAATGTAGACTACAATGATCTGTAGACTAAATCACTGTGGAGAGGAATGTGTAATGGCCAATCGCTTTATTTCATATTAATAAAATATCAATATTTCACTAAATATACGTCACAACAAAATGAAAATTATATCATCAAACGACTGCTTTAAGGTTAGTTATTTCCAAAAATTTTATTCAAATTCATGCGATATTCACGATGTTATGAAATTTTATTCTTTATCATCGAATTTTCACTGTCCATTGCTTTATTGCAGGTTTCTTAAAACGTTGTTTTAGGGCAAAAATACAGTGTCTTATCATGCGAACTTTATTTTTTATTATATTTTCCTGTCAAAGAATAATGAGAAAAAGCACACCCTAGGTGTTAAGTCTATAAATTAATGAATTATTTATCGACATATCCACCATTTTTAAAAATAACTTAAAACAACCTTTTGACCCCCCGAGGAAGTCAATTGTTTAATCTCAAAAAGGAGTTAGAGCTCTAGCAATATAAACTATGTTCTTCACAAGGCATCTTTTGAAGTAAATTGCTCCTCTCCCTCATAAACTCTTCTTTTTAATATTGACCAAAGATATTCAATGGAGTTAACATCTGGAGAATACGGTGGTCAGGCCATGAGAGTTTCTCCAAAGAAGCCTATAAATTCAAGGAAGGCTGCAGCCGCCCTAGCAGAATAGGATGGTGCAGTGTAATGCATAAAAATCACCTGAAAGCGACGTGACAATGGTAGGTCATCTAGCCATGGTGACAAATGTTTATCCAAAAAGGCCGTGTACGCATTGCTGATAAGTTTTACACCCTCTGGAACGGAATGGTCCAACCAACTTATCCCTTATGATTCCCGCCCAAAACATGATGACTCCACCTCCTCGTTGGCGATCGACTCTGTAAGGGGTTGGAGTTCCGTTGGAGTTCCAAGCTTTGGCCCATCCATCTGGACCGTCAAGAGCAGCACGGGTCTCATCTGTAAATAGGACACTTTAGAAATCCATTTTCATGTAATTCTGTACCGAAGCCTTTCGTTTTTCCCTATGTTGTTTGCTCAATGGAGACTTTGGAATAGTTTTGATGTTCCTTGACATCTCATTTAACACATTACATCTGGCATGTGTGGATCTTGGAGTGATTCCAGCTCTTGCAAAAATGGAAGAACTGGTGCTGTTTGGGTTTCAGTTGACTTCTCTACGAATTTTCCGAATATCACAATGTGAAAGGCTTCTCCTGGTGCTCTTATCCTTCTGAATTTGATGTTGGGGTTGTTCACGAATGAAGCCAAAGTTCTTGGATCCCTTTCCAGCTCGATAGCTAAATCTTTGATTAACAAGCCTTCTGCGAGTCCAGCAATAACCCTTTCCTTTTCGACAACCGTTAATCGCCCTTTTTCTGGCATTTTAAAAGACCTGCAATAAAGCGATGGACAGTATAAATTACTTGATAATAAATAAAATGTAATAACTTCGTGAATATCGCATGGATTTTAATAAAATTTTGGGAAACAACTAACCTTGGAACAGTCATTTGATGATACAATTTCATTTTTGTGTGACGTATATTTAGTGAAATATTGATATTTTACTAATCTGCAATAAAGCGAGTGACACAGTTTATATATATAAATTATCATTTTGTTGCATCTTCCGTATGCCAAACGTTCATCCATTATCCCAGACATTCCAACCGACAGATCTTTTTAAGATTCTAACCGTTACTTTAAGTGCAATTATTGATATCTTTCTTCTAATTGGTTCACAGGGTATGTTTTTCAGTTTTGGAAATTCTTTTTATGGGACCGGTTG